>NC_079422.1:26756205-26916205 GCF_026213295.1 Gadus chalcogrammus
TTCCGGCCCGCCGATCACAGGCCTGACCGGGGCTTCAGACGCTGCCCGCGCCTCAGGGTTCGACCCCCTCCTGTGTTTGTGCAGAGAGCTGCTGGGCGATGAAGGCCTCTGGCCCCTCCTCCTCGCCACCAGCTGCCTTCCGGCCCTGCTGCAGCTCCTCTTCCTGCCCTTCTGCCCCGAGAGCCCCCGCTTCCTGCTGATGGACCGCGGCGACGAGGAGGCGTGTGAGGAAGGTACCGTCTCCTGATGGGGCAGGCGGCTGCATGTGATGAGACTGTTACAGGTCCATGTCCAGGGCCGGTGCTGGCCGTTTCGGTGCCCTGCGCTAGCGGGGGGGGGGGGGGAGCCTCTTTTTAATATATTCGGTAAAAACATCTAATTTGCCGAAATTGAGTGATAGGTTATACAATTAAGAAAAAACAACGGTTGGCCTCTTCATAACTCATTTATATATTTTTGTAATTATATAATGAATTGATTATTTTATTTTTTATTACATTTACATTTACATTTAGGGCATGTAGCAGACGCTTTTATCCAAAGTGACTTACAATAAGTACATTTGTCATCAGAAGTTAAACAATATATCGCTGTCAGTACAGTAAAGATGTTCATAGAGCCAAGTGCAAGTTCTAACAATCGCCCATTCCCCGTGTACAGCAATGCTAGCAGCTACTGCAGATGTTACACAATTAAGTACTTTGAATAAGTGCAATGTAGATTAAGTGCGTACAATAAGTGCCAGGACGTACAACATACAATGGTGGCCGGAAGGGGCTGGGTAGCTATGCAGAGTCGAGGTGAACTCTGAACAGGTGAGTTTTGAATCTTTTGCGGAAGCGGTCGAGAGCGACTCTGCGATCCTGACATCGGCAGGATCGCAGAGTCGTAGAGAGAAATTAAGGTTTTTATAAACCTTAATTTTTGGTGCCCCCCCCCAGGTACTTGGTGCCCTACCCACTCTGCGTACTCTGCGTATAGGCAGCGGCGGGCCTGCATGCAATCGCATTCTTGTAACAGTGTCATGTCATGTCATGGTCCACACAACCTTTTAGAAATCCCTCTTAAGATATTGTTATTGATTAGCTGAGCACCCTCCCAGTGCAGAACCGGCTGGTTGGTTCTGCAGGATGCACCCAGGAGAGAGTTCATGTGAGGCGTCTGTGTCTCTCCCTGTAGCCCTGAAGCGGTTCAACGGTTTGGACCACTTTGAGAAGGAGAGGGAAGATATGGAGAGTGAGCGGATCCTGGCGTTAGGCGTCCAGACGCTGAAACCCTGGGAGCTCTTTAAAGACCGCAGCCTGCGCTGGCAGCTCCTCACCGTCTTCGTCATCAACTCGGCTCAGCAGCTCAACGGCATAAACGCTGTACGTCCAAATGACCTGCCCTCCACCTAGAGATGTGTTTTAGGAACCATTGATGCTTCTCAGCGAGTGCAGACCAACTGGAGGCAGCTGAGTTAGTGTAGTGGTCCTGAGGGTTTAGATAGCAGGAAGGTGGAGGTGATGGAGAACTTAGATAGTTAGACAGTAGGGAGGAGGGTTAGACAGTAGGGAGGAGGACGGTTAGACAGTAGGGAGGAGGGTTAGACAGTAGGGAGGAGGACGGTTAGACAGTAGGGAGGAGGAGGGTTAGACAGTAGGGAGGAGGAGGGTTAGACAGTAGGGAGGTGGAGGGTTAGACAGTAGGGAGGAGGAGGGTTAGACAGTAGGGAGGAGGACGGTTAGACAGTAGGGAGGAGGGTTAGACAGTAGGGAGGAGGACGGTTAGACAGTAGGGAGGTGGAGGGTTAGACAGTAGGGAGGTGGAGGGTTAGACAGTAGGGAGGTGGAGGGTTAGACAGTAGGGAGGAGGAGGGTTAGATAGTAGGGAGGAGGAGGGTTAGACAGTAGGGAGGAGGAGGGTTAGACAGTAGGAAGGAGGAGGGTAAGACAGTAGGGAGGAGGAGGGTTAGACAGTAGGGAGGAGGAAGGTTAGACAGTAGGGAGGAGGAGGGTTAGACAGTAGGGAGGTGGAGGGTTAGACAGTAGGGAGGAGGAGGGTTAGACAGTAGGGAGGTTGAGGTTAGACAGTAGGGAGGTGGAGGGTTAGACAGTAGGGAGGTGGAGGGTTAGACAGTAGGGAGGTGGAGGGTTAGACAGTAGGGAGGTGGAGGGTTCGACAGTAGGGAGGTGGAGGGTTAGACAGTAGGGAGGAGGAGGGTTAGACAGTAGGGAGGAGGAGGGTTAGACAGTAGGGAGGAGGAGGGTTAGACAGTAGGGAGGAGGAGGGTTAGACAGTAGGGAGGAGGAGGGTTAGACAGTAGGGAGGTGGAGGGTTAGACAGTAGGGAGGTGGACGGTTAGACAGTAGGGAGGTGGAGGGTTAGACAGTAGGGAGGAGGGTTAGACAGTAGGGAGGTTGAGGTTAGACAGTAGGGAGGAGGAGGGTTAGACAGTAGGGAGGTGGAGGGTTAGACAGTAGGGAGGTTGAGGGTTAGACAGTAGGGAGGTGGAGGGTTAGACAGTAGGGAGGTGGAGGGTTAGACAGTAGGGAGATGGAGGGTTAGACAGTAGGGAGGAGGAGGGTTAGACAGTAGGGAGGTGGAGGGTTAGACAGTAGGGAGGAGGAGGGTTAGACAGTAGGGAGGTGGAGGGTTAGACAGTAGGGAGGAGGAGGGTTAGACAGTAGGGAGGTGGAGGGTTAGACAGTAGGGAGGAGGAGGGTTACACAGTAGGGAGGTGGAGGGTTAGACAGTAGGGAGGAGGAGGGTTAGACAGTAGGGAGGAGGAGGGTTAGACAGTAGGGAGGAGGAGGGTTAGACAGTAGGGAGGTGGAGGGTTAGACAGTAGGGAGGTGGAGGGTTAGACAGTAGGGAGGAGGAGGGTTAGACAGTAGGGAGGTGGAGGGTTAGACAGTAGGGAGGAGGAGGGTTAGACAGTAGGGAGGTGGAGGGTTAGACAGTAGGGAGGTGGAGGGTTAGACAGTAGGGAGATGGAGGGTTAGACAGTAGGGAGGAGGAGGGTTAGACAGTAGGGAGGTGGAGGGTTAGACAGTAGGGAGGAGAGGGTTAGACAGTAGGGAGGTTGAGGTTAGATAGTGCAGTGGGGAGGTTATTATCATACTGAACAACTTTTGTTCCTTCCAGATTTATTTCTATGCAGATTCTGTATTCAGGCAGTGTGGTATCGCTGCCGATAAGATTCCATATGCGACTGTTGGCACCGGCGCCTGTGAATGCATCACTGCGCTGACCTGTGTGAGTACGCGCTGTACCTTTATACGGGGGGGGGGGGGGGGGGGGGGGCTGTGGCGGTCTCATGACGCGTGTCTTCCAGGGGCTGCTCATCGACCGCCTGGGCAGGAGGGTGTTGATCCTGGGAGGGTACTTCCTGATGTCCGTCTGCTGCGTTGGGTTCACCTTGTCCCTGACCTACCAGGTAACGGCCACTAGGGGAACACTTCATGAACCACGAGGGAAAGGGTGTCAGCAGCGAAATGAAGGCAGAATAACTATAGCTATGATTGATTTCTTATTTATAATAACAACTATGTCACTGATTTATTTATACTTTATAAAGAACAACATTTTATTTTTTACATTTTATCTATTTCTGTCAGCCCATTTATTTTTGTCGTCGCTCCATCAGGACGCCAGCCCCGCCCTGCCCTATGTGAGCATGGCCTGCATCTTCGCCTTCATCCTGAGTTTCGGTTTGGGACCAGGTAACGCCTGCCTCACTCAAGGCTTGGTTCCACGTTGACGCAACGCAATGACGACGCAGTCGCATCGACAAAAGGCCGATTTATGCTCAGTTACGTAAGCGTAAGCGCAAGCGCAAGAGGCCCTTGCGCGCCCCTTGCGCGACTTCTCACGTCTTGCGTGCGTCGGGCGATTTTTCTAGACTTGCGTCATTTTTTACGTAAGCTTTTACGCGAGCCGCGCAGCCTGCAAGGCTGTGATTGGTCTGCTGGTCTGGTTACTACTTCCTGTCTGGAGTATCACATTTCCTGTTTTCATACAACCATTTTTAAAAGCCAGAAGGCAAGGATGACCCGGCAGGCTCATATACAAAAGCATTAACGTGAAGTGAAGTTAACTTTGCTGCCAACACATTATGTCGTTTTAAAATGTAGAGAGATATGCACATTTATACAACCCCAATGATCAACAACTTCATCACCCCTGTTCCCCCTGTCTGTTGCCATCATTCACTGTGTATGGGGAGAACACGATCTGGCACATAAACAAACCAACGACTCCCACAGACAAAGACGTCATTCTCGAGGTCGTCTTCAATGAAAAACTTTACTCCACATATTACTCCACCTACTGTTCTGGCGGTAAATTGCTTGGCAACACGCGCAACCTAAAAGGGAGCATGAATTGCTTTGAGTAAATTTTGCGCAACAACGTAACACCAACGCTGAAGCATGCAGCCGCCTAAAAAGTCTTGAACCTGTTTTGGTTCTGCGTCAGGTTTACGTCGGGTTTAAGTTAGCGGACCAATAACAGCCCTTGCTGCTGCGTCGCCTCGACGCAAGGTTACATTTTTTGGGAGGCACAAGGAGGGTCTGCAAGGACGTAAGGGGTCCCTAACCCCTTTGCGTTGCGTCAACGTGGAACCATAAATAAGCCCTTCTCTGGAGATAGCTGCAGGGTAAGAGGGGCCGTGACTCCCTGCTGTCTCATGCTTCTGAACCACGGCCAGCTTGTCTCTGTGTGAAGGTGGTGTAACTAACATCCTGTCTCTGGTGAAGGTGGTGTAACTAACACGTGTCTCTAGTGAAGGTGGTGTAACTAACATCCTGTCTCTGGTGAAGGTGGTGTAATTAACACCTTGTCCCTGGTGAAGGTGGTGTAACTAACATCCTGTCTCTGGTGAAGGTGGTGTAATTAACACCTTGTCCCTGGTGAAGGTGGTGTAACCAACATCCTGAACACGGAGCTCTTCACCCAGACCACGCGCCCGGCCGCGTACATCATCAGTGGGGTGGTGAGCTGGCTGAGCTTCTTCATCGTGGGGATGGTCTTCCCCTTCATCGTGGTGAGCGGTCACAGCAGGACGTTTACCTTCAGGGCATTAAGCAGACGCTTTTAGTTCACCTTCGTCAAAGGGCCTTATTTCATTGGACTTACTGTTGATTCAACCCTCTGCATGTGAAGAACAGATTCCCCCTCGGGCCAAATAAAGAGCCATTCTATTCTATTGTATGAAGGGGAATCAGAGAGGCTTTCTGTCTCAGACTCAGGGGGACAGAGTCAGGGTGTCCGACTCAGGGTGCAGACTCAGGGTGCAGACTCAGGGTTTCAGAGTTAGGGTGCAGACTCAGGGTGCAGACTCAGGGTGCAGACTCAGGGTTTCAGCCTCAGGGTGACGTGTGGTTTCCCCCAGAACGGGCTGCAGCAGTACTCCTTCCTGGTGTTCCTGGTGGTGTGCATCGGGGCGGGGGCATACATCCTCTTTGTCGTCCCGGAGACCAAGGGTAAGACCTTCCTGGAGATCCACCAGGAGTTCCAGATGGGAGAGGAGAAGGAGAAACCATCGCCTGGACTGCTCTGTGAACACACAGGAGGGGAAACCATCGCCTCGACTGCTCTATGAACTCACAGGAGGGGAAACCATCGCCTCGACCGCTCTATGAACACACAGGAGGGGAAACCATCGTGTCGACCCATCTGTGAACTCACAGGAGGAGAAACCATCGCCTCGACTGCTCTATGAACTCACAGGAGGGGAAACCATCGTGTCAACTTATATGGACCACCGTGTTGACCCCTCTATGAACCATCGCGTCGACCCCTCTATGACCACAGGAGGTGAAACCATCGTGTCGACCAGTCTATGAACCATCGTGTCGACCCCTCTATGACCACAGGAGGTGAAACCATCGTGTCGACCCGTCTATGAACCATTGTGTCGACCCCTCTATGAACACACAGCTCTGCCCTTGAACAAGTCAACTCAGGTCATCACGACAGCTGAAGATAACAAGAGGATTCTTACTGAATACTGTTCTACTGGTCAAAGACTGTTTTGGGAAGTCTGTAATGAAATGCACCATCTTGAAATGCTTTAATTTTTAATAAAGTTGATAATATTTACATTTCATGCTTCATCATTCTTCATAGTTCATTGTTATTCACAAAAGCCAGTAATATAACTTATGTGACATATGATGATATATACTATATTTTATCATAATAAAGGACAATATCATTTGGAGAATTTTTAATGGTCAGTGATAAAACCATTTTAAATATCTTAATTTATTCATGTGTTCGTCACATCGTTGTTGTCAGTGAAACATGAATACATAAATCCATTTAAAATGAACTGCTTTCCCTGACCGCTTTCACGTGTCAAAACGTATGAACTGCGTACGCATGCGTACTTACGGCACAGTAAGCCCCTCCCACATCAATGGCGACCTCGGGTTAATACCATGCTTGTTTGTTGACATCTTCTGTAATACCAAAGTTCGGTGGATAATAATACTTTTATTTAAGCAAGGATGTCGCGACTCATCGTTAAGAACCTTCCTAACGGGGTAAGTCCTTCACCCGGCGGCTACATCGTCTGGTTCGGCTTCGGTCCACTCTGAACCGGAGCGACGAGCAGCCTGTCCTCTCTGTACCCATGTTGAGGTGCTCTGTTGTCATTATAGATGAAGGAGGAGAGGTTCCGGGAACTGTTTGCTGCCATCGGAACGCTAACGGACTGCACGTTAAAGTTTACGAAGGATGGCAAGTTTCGTAAGTTCGGTTTTGTTGGATATAAAACGGAAGAAGATGCTGTCAAAGCGCAGCAACATTTCAACAGGAGCTTCTTGGACACATCGAGAGTTACAGTAAGAGATGATGAGGGTCAACCTCCATCCGTATACAAGCCTTTTATGTTTCCATGCCTGTAGCTATTCGTGTAAACATCTTGAGTTCTTCACTTGTTCTGTTCAGGTGGAGATGTGTAAGGCGTTTGGCGACCCCTCAAAAACCAAAGCCTGGAGCAAGCACAGCCAGACCGCAGCCCCGCCGGCACCCGCTGCCGTGAGAGACACAGACAGCCTGAAGGTAAACCCTGACCCTAGCCCTGACCCTAACCCTGACATAGTGCAGCAGCTCGAACTTCACCTTAAAACAAATGAATCACAACTGACCGACCAATCCGTTTAACCGCAATGAACAAGTGTCACTTCAGCACGTGAAGGTGGTGGCCTAACATAAGAGGACACAATGATCACGGTCTCCGAGTGTTGAAATGTAAATTGTCTTCTGTCATTTCGTCCACAGAAAAAGAAGCCGTCCATCAAGAAACTCGATGAAGTAAGTGGTTCCTTTTGGCTTAATAAAATACGATTTATTTAGAGATCCCTCTTCCACAGACTGATTATGTGATCATTTGCTTGTAAAGCAGAGTGTTTGTCTCTGCTGTTGTTTACCGGGCGTGTTATTACTGCAATAAAGGACAACGAATCAAAACGATCGTCCACACACCAATCTGAATCCTGCAGTATTATATTGATAGATATTAATGTATTCAATAGACCTAGCGGTTCTAGGCAGCACACGGTGACCTTTGACCTCTGACCCCCAGTTGGAGGAGGAGCCAGCCTTCAGGGAGTTCGTCTTGGTTCACACAAAACGAAACCAAGTGCCCACCTGGGCCAACGACTCGACCCCCCTGGAGAGCAGCCGGCCCCCCGCCAAGGCCGAGCCCCGGGTCGCCAGGAAACCCGCCGCCGACGATGACTACCTTAACTTCGACTCGGACCAGTCAGAGGACGAAGAGCAGGAGGAGGAAGAGGAGGAGCAGGGAACTGGCGCAGAGCCAGGTGGGCTCTCCGTTCCCCTGTTGGGGTTGATTTGTTGCTAAGATGATGATGATAAAAACAACCTTTATGTACATCACCTTGCACAGATACTTCAAATCATTATGCGAACGATATATCAAAACAGCGTTAAAAAAAGTAGCAGACGGTAATATTACTAGAAGGTGTTTATGTAAAGACTTACCATTTTGATCAATGAGAGTTTAAGATCAGTAGAAAGAATAACATAAAGTGAAAGTAAAATCAGATAAAACGGATGATAATATAATGGCTGTTCCTGGGTTCAGCTGAGACCAAGGAGGCTCTGAAGAGCGGCCTGTCAGACATGGAGTACCTGAGGTCCAAGGTGGCCCCGACGGAGGAGACCATGGAGGAGGAGGAGGAGGAGGAGGAGGAAGAGGAGGGTGGGGAGGAGGAGGAGGAGGAGGAGGAGGAGGAGGAGGAGGAAGAGCGGACCCCTGGGGCTCAGGTGGACAGCGCTTATGAGAGTGGAGACAAAGACGGCCTCCCCCAGCCCGCTGCGACCCCCGGGGGGGAGAAGAAGCGAGGCAAAAAAGCCAAGCAGGAGGTGAACACTCACACTTACCACACACGCGTTATTCCGTCTTTGCCCCGCCCGACCCCTGACCCTGGCCCCCTGTTGTGCAGACGGAGCCCGCCACGGACTTCACGGTGAAGCTGAGAGGAGCTCCGTTCACCGTCAAAGAGGTGAGCACAGAGGACCGCTCTGATCATCATGCTCTTTTTCTTTTGTGGTCATTTTCGAATTCAAGGTGAAGAGCCTTGAATTGTTTGTTCTCTACAACCCGGATGCGACGGTCTTCATTAATGATGACCTCTGTTTCCTCTGTTGTCATGACAGCAACAAATCCGAGAGTTCATGACCCCTCTGAAGCCGGCCGCCATCCGCATCGGACGCAACGAGAGCGGCAGCCGAACCGGTGTGTGGACCGCTCCTCCTTCCTCTCCTACCTCCCCTTCCTCTTCCTCTCGGCTGTGAACTGGTGCTGGTGTTTATGGGTAATGCGTCCTTATGTTAACCGTGTCTCTCTATCTCTGCTCCCAGGGTACATTTATGTTGATCTGCAGTCGGATGCAGAGGTGGACAAGGCCCTCCAGAAGACCAACGACTACATGGGTGGGTTCTATAAGCACCAGTTGTTTAACACGCGTTGGTAAAGGTGCGTAATAACGTGTGTGTCCGTATGACTCACTGAGGAACTGTCACCCCAGGCGGACGCTACATCGAAGTGTTTCGCGTGGACGGCTCCAAGGACAGCGCCTGGAAGAAGAAGAGGGAGAAAGAGGCCGAGCCGAACTTCGCCAGGGCGCTGAAGGAGGACGAGGAGGAGGAAGACGTGGCCGAGTCGGGCCGCATCTTCATCAGGAACCTGCCCTACACCTGCAGCGAGGAGGACATCAAGAACCTCTTCACCCGGCACGGTGAGCTGACACGTGGATTCAAATACAATGAAATGTCTATGCAGTATAGGCGTCGGCGAGTACGCAAGTCTATGCGCTGATGCGATACCGTCATATGACGGTACTATACATGCAACAAACATCACAAAGACGCGTGGTGTTATGCTGCGTTCGTTAGGTCGGAGGTGGGAAGTTGGAATGGGAACCGCGTGATCTCCGACTAGCATGTGTTCGAGCTACCAAGTCGGAAACACATGGATGCTCACGCTTAACTACAAGAATACAAATGTATTATTATTATAAATGTATATGATCTAGTTCTGAAAAAAATTAATTGTTGACAGTAAGTGAGCCGACTCTACATTGCGGTCATCGTAAGAGAACCCTTCAATAAGAACAAGGTCTTCAGTAGCTATGCTAGATGCTGGGATCGGGGTACACTCGGTATTGGCCGATACTTAATATCAGGAATCAGAATTGGTATCGGGAAGGAAAAATTGGATCGGAACATATCTACAAATGACCCAAAGAAAGGTGTTGCTCCCCAGAAGGCTAACAAGGTGCTCCCCTGCAGGGCCGCTCTCCGAGGTGCTGTTCCCCATCGACAACCTCACCAAGCAGTCCAAGGGGTTCGCCTTCGTCACCTACATGATCCCCGAGAACGCCGTGTCGGCCATGGCCCAGCTGGACGGCCACGTGTTCCAGGTGAGGGCACGCTCAGGAGGTAGAGCGGGTTGGCCGGTAACCGGAAGGTCGCTGGTTCGATCCCCGGCTCCTCCTAGCTGAGGGTGGAGGTATCCCTGAGCGAGACGCCTCACCCTGACTGCTCCTGACGAGCTGGCTGTCGCCCTGCGTGGCTGACTCCGCCGTCGGTGTGTGGATGTTGTAATATTGTAAAGCCCTGAGTGGCCACTGGTTGGGAACACGCTGTAGGAATGCCGTCCATTGACCTTTCACCTCCTGCAGGGGCGCATGCTGCACCTGCTGCCCTCCACCCTAAAGAAGGAGAAGGAGGACCCGGCAGAGGCGGTCGGAGGCTCCTCCTTCAAACGGCAGCGAGACGCCAAGAGCAAAGCGGCCAGCAACAGGTACGCATCTCATTAGGGTGGAACTGACCTGTGAAACTTGATACGCAGAACTGTGAACCTTGACCTGTGAACCTTGATACGCATCTCATTAGGGTTGAACTGACCTGTGAACCTAGATACGCATCTCATTAGGGTGGAACTGACCTGTGAACCTCGATACGCAGACCTGTGAACCTTGATACGCATCTCATTAGGGTGGAACTGACCTGTGAACCTTGACCTGTGAACCTTGATACGCAGACCTGTGAACCTTGACCTGCGAACCTTGATACGCATCTCATTAGGGTGGTTATGACCTGTGAACCTTGATACGCATCTCATTAGGGTGGTTATGACCTGTGAACCTTGATACGCATCTCATTAGGATGGTATTGACATGGAGCCTATGTTAATGACCTGTGACCTTTGTTTTCAACTCTACTGTATACCTCTCCTTCAGCTCCCACAACTGGAACAGCCTGTTCGTGGGGACCAATGCCGTGGCAGACGCCATCGCCGAGAAGTACAACACCACCAAGAGCCAAGTGCTGGACCACGTGAGTAGCCTCCTCTCTGAGCGGCCTGGACCCCAGCAGGTCCAGCTCTCGGAGCTCCAGGTGTGACTACAGATGGACGGGTGGTTAGGTCGTATGCTGCCCTCCTCCCCAGGCGACAGCTACCGTGATCCAGAGCCCTCCCACGTCCCTCCCCCCTGGTCGCCCTCACGGCGCCTCATCGAACACTGAGAGATGCTTCAATACTTTAATCACCCAAAGTTTACCACTAGCGAAGACTCCACAAACCATGTGTGTGTTTCTATGATTGAGTTTATTCTAGTATCTGACGGCACCAAGGAGCTCTGTTCTGTGGCTCTGGGGGGCCCCGTGTCCGTGTGTCATCGTGTGTCCCTCTGTCCGTGTGTCCCTCTGTCCATGTGTCCCTCTGTCCGTGTGTCCTTCTGTCCTCTGTTCTCTGTCCGTGTGTCCCTCTGTCCGTGTGTCCCTCTGTCCGTGTGTCCTTCTGTCCTCTGTCCGTGTGTCCTTCTGTCCTCTGTCCGTGTGTCCCTCTGTCCTGTGTCCGTGTGTCCTTCTGTCCTCTGTCCCTGTGCCCGTGTGTGACCCTGTCCTCTGTCCCTGTGTCCGCCTGTGACCCTGTCCTCTGTCCTCCGTCCCTCCAGGAGTCCCGGGGCAGTGTGGCGGTCCGTATGGCCCTGGGGGAGACGCAGATCGTCCAGGAGACACGACAGTTCCTCCTGGACAACCGGGTGTCCCTGGACTCCTTCAGTCAGGTGGGTCCTCCCTGCTCCCCAAACCCCCTCCTCCTGCTCCCCAAACCCCCTCCTCCTCCTCCTCCTCCTCCTCCTCCCCAAACCTCCTCCCCAAACCTCCTCCCCCTCCCCAAACCTCCTCCTCCTCCTCCTCCTCCTCCTCCTCCTGCTCCCCAAACCCCCTCCTCCTCCTCCTCCTCCTGCTCCCCAAACCCCCTCCTCCTCCTCCCCAAACCTCCTCCTCCTGCTCCCCAAACCCCCTCCTCCTCCTCCCCAAACCTCCTCCTCCTCCTCCTCCTCCTGCTCCCCAAACCCCTTCCTCCTCATCCCCAAACCTCCTCCTCCTCCTCCTCCTCCTCCTCCTCCTCCTCCTCCTCTTCCTCCCCAAACCCCCTCCTCCTCCCCACACCCCCTCCTCCTCCTCCTCCCCAAACCTCCTCCTCCTCCTCCTCCTCCTCCTCCCCAAACCACCCCTCAGGTGGGGTGGTTTGGGGAGCTCTCCTCTCCTCCTCTCTGGGGTGTCTCCTCTAACCTAGTGGTGTCTCCTGACCTGCTGGTGTCTCCTCTGACCTGATGGTGTCTCCTCTAACCTGACGGTATCTCCTCTAACCTGATGGTGTCTCCTCTGACCTGATGGTGTCTCCTCTGACCTGATGGTGTCTCCTCTGACCTGCTGGTGTCTCCTCTGACCTGCTGGTGTCTCCTCTGACCTGCTGGTGTCTCATCTGACCTGCTGGTGTCTCCTCTGACCTTCTGATCTCCCCCCCTCTGACCTGCCGGTGTCTCCTCTGACCTGCTGGTGTCTCCCCTGACCTGCTGGTGTCTCCCCTGACCTGCTGGTGTCTCCTCTGACCTGCTGGTGTCTCCTCTGACCTTCTGATCTCCCCCCTCTGACCTGCCGGTGTCTCCCCTGACCTGCTGGTGTCTCCCCTGACCTGCTGGTGTCTCCTCTGACCTGCTGGTGTCTCCTCTGACCTGCTGGTGTCTCCTCTGACCTTCTGATCTCCCCCCCTCTGACCTGCCGGTGTCTCCTCTGACCTGCTGGTGTCTCCCCTGACCTGCTGGTGTCTCCCCTGACCTGCTGGTGTCTCCCCTGACCTGCTGGTGTCTCCTCTGACCTGCTGGTGTCTCCTCTGACCTTCTGATCTCCCCCCTCTGACCTGCTGGTGTCTCCTCTGACCTGCTGGTGTCTCCTCTGACCTGCTGGTGTCTCCTCTGACCTGCTGGTGTCTCCTCCGACCTGCTGGTGTCTCCCCTGACCTGCTGGTGTCTCCCCTGCCCCTCTGATCTCCCCCAGGCGTCGGCGGCCCGTAGCACCACGGTGGTGCTGGTGAAGAACCTCCCGGCGGGGGTCACCCAGGAGGAGCTGGAGGCGGTGTTCGCGCCCCACGGCTCCCTGGGCCGCCTGCTGCTGCCCCCCTCGGGGCTCACCGCCATCGTGGAGTACCTGGAGCCCACCGAGGCCAAGAGGGCCTTCATGAAGCTGGCCTACAGCAAGGTGTGGGGGGGGATGAGGGGTGGAGTCTGGTCCTTAACCAATAGAAACAAGCAGATGGAGAGAGGGGGCGGGGCTGAAGAAGAAGAGGAGGGAGTGGAGGAGGACACACAAAGCTGGCAAAGTTTACTATACTATACTATACACTACTGTACTGTACTAAACTGTACTGTACTGTACTCTAGTATTATCTCAACTCTATTCTACTGTACCTTACTCTAGTGCACTGTACTGTACTCTAGTATACCTAACTAGTGCACTGTACTATACTGCACCTAGGGTTGCCAGATTGGGTGGGAAATACGACCCAATCTGGCAACACTGCCCACCTGCCCTTACATGTGCGCTAATCTGGCAACCCTGGCTGCAGCGTGCTGCACCTAGGGTTGCCAGATTGGGCGGGAAATACGACCCAATCTGGCAACGCTGGCTGCAGGGCCTAGCACCTCCCTGAGCTGACCCGTGGTAGAGCGAACCCAGCCTGAGCTGTGTGCGGTTCCCAGGCCGGCTGACCACTGACCTTCTCCCCATCTCCCCCCCCCCCAGTTCCACCACATCCCGCTGTACCTGGAGTGGGCCCCAGGGGGGGTGTTCAGCGCCGCCCCGCCCACAGCCGGTACGGTTCCTCCTCGCGCCGTCCAGAAGGTCGTGGTTGGTGGGCACCGAGCAGTGATTGACGTGAGCTCTGTGTCTGGTAGATGTGTCCACGACGTCGAGCGCTCCGGCGCCGCAGGGAGACGCAGCCGTGAAGGAGAAGAAGAAGGAGGAGGAGGAGGAAGAGGAGGAGGAGGAGGAGAGCGTACCTGGGTCCACGCTGTTCGTTAAGAACCTGAACTTCAGCACCACTGAGGAGACGCTTCATGAGGTGGGCAGAGCAGGGTCGGAAATATCATATTAAAATACAATCAGCCTCGTCTCCCCCCCCCCCCCCCCCTTTCTCCTCCCCCCTTTCTCTCCTCTCCTCTCCTCTCTCCTCTCCACTCCTCTCCTCTCCTCCTCTCTCCTCTTGTCGTTGACTCATGTTGAATATAATTTTGTTGGCAGACATTCGCCAAATGTGGCAAAGTGACCTCCTGCACGGTGTCCAAGAAGAAGGACAAAACGGGTACGTTTCACAATGTTTAATTTCTTATCCGCTCCAGAGTTCTTGATGGAGAAAGTCCCTGTATTGGTGGCAACAGATACAAATACGGTCAGAAGTGTTCATCAATGTCTAGTGTGCTGATGCCTGCATGTATATCTTTATCGTTGTTTATCAACATCTCTTAATTATGCCATTCTTTTAAACTGTAAAAAAAAAGTTTTTTAAATAATTCTGCAACTCACCAGAAGGGGGCGACAGTGTCATCCAAAATAAAATGTTCATCATCAGTCGTCCCAAATTCTCGAATCTTGCAGGACTTCACTTCCAGGTCCTTGGATGATAATAGATAAATCTTTGTGGGCATGTTCCCATCAATATCAGGAAGTAAGATCTCTAACACTGTCCCCGTGTGATTTCTACTTCCAGGCAAGATGCTGTCCATGGGCTACGGTTTCGTCCAGTACCAGAAGCCCGAGTCTGCCCAGAAGGCCATGAGGCTGCTGCAGGTACAGACTCATTCACCCAGCGAGGGGCTGCTAATATAGTGGCCCTCGCTTCACTGCTTCTTACCTTCCATTAGTCATAATGACAGCTGATACCGAGGTCCTTCTACATTTGTACCTTGGAATAATTCGATAGCATCTGAGGGTTAGTATACGGAGCCTCCTCAAAGCCGGGCCTCTATGGCGGGATTGACCCTTCTCCCCTTCCGTCCTCCAGCACTGTTCTGTGGACGATCATCAGCTGGACATCAAGATCTCTGAGAGGGCCATAAGGTGAGAGGATGCTCATAAAACCTTAACGAGTATGCTCGTTAAAGAATAATTGACAAGATATTATGAATTATTATAATTCTTATGAAATATGATCATGTGTGAGATCTGGATTGACCCCGATGGATATTAGACAGAATAACGTTATCATTATTATTATCCTTCATGATATTGTGGTGCTCTTGTCCCTCTCGTCTCCAGGGCTGATCAGGTGACCCACAAGAAGAAGCAGGCGGACAAGAAGCAGACGGGAACAAAGATCCTGGTCCGCAACGTCCCCTTCCAGGCCTCGGTCCGGGAGATCAGGGAGCTGTTCAGGTGAGCCCGCGCCCCTTTCTCTCCCCCCCTCTCTCCCTCCTCTCCCCCCCCCCCCCCTCTCCCCCCTCTCTCCCCCCCTCTCCCCCCTCTCTCCATCCTCTCACCCTTCCCTCTGTCTCACCTCACAGCACGGCTCCATTTTGTCTACAAAATATTTGAACACAGGTTAAGTGTTAGATGAGGGTTTCCCTTCATCATCGCTCCTCTCCTCTCCTCCCCTCTCTTCTTCCCTCCTCGTTTCCTCTCCTCTCCAGTACGTTCGGTGAGCTCCAGACCGTCCGTCTCCCTAAGAAGTCGGCAGGTGACGGATGCCACCGCGGCTTCGGCTTCATCGACTTCCTGACCAAGCAGGACGCCAAGGTGAGGGCGTGAGGTTCACATGAGGACGGCCGACCGTGTGCACTTATGTCAGGGTTTACCTTACGTTGATGCTTTTACACATTCATATTTAATGAGTTTAGTGGTCGACCGTTGCCCTGTCAGAAGGAGGCTAGGGTCCAGAAGGGCCGGGGGCTCTTCTGGTCGTGCGTTATAGAACCCTTCACCCTGTTGGGTGGCCGGGGACTTGCTCCTAGGGCTCCCTGATTAGGACTAAAATCTTAATTGCGATTATCTTTCCCGACGTTGTGATTTGTCTTCGCGGCTGACGGAGACCGTTTCAGAGTCCATCACTGAGATGAACATGCAGTCCATGTTGTGAATCCCTCTTCAACATGTGACGTGGATGTGCGCTGAGGTCATGAGGTCATGCGTGTGCTGTTGTGTCTGCAGAAAGCGTTCACGGCGCTTTGCCACAGCACCCATCTGTACGGCCGGCGGCTGGTGCTGGAGTGGGCGGACGGCGAGGACGCCGTGGAGACGCTGAGGAAGAAGACGGCGGAACACTTCCACGGTACCGCAGCGGAATGAGGCGCCATGCTAACGCCGGACAACATGAACTATGAACAGGAACATTTCTGACTAATGTGATTATGTATCTCTCTCTCATCTCCCTCTCTCTCTTTCTATGTCTCTGTCTCTCCTTCTTGTCTCTCTCTCTCTGTCTCGTGTCTCCTCTCTCTCTCTGGTCTCTCCCTCCTGTCGCTCTCTCTCTGGTCTCTGTCCTGTCTCTCTCTGGTCTCTCCCTCCTGTCTCTCTCTCTCTGGTCTCTCCCTCCTGTCTCTCTCTCTCTGGTCTCTGTCCTGTCTCTCTCTCTTGTCTCTCCCTCCTGTCTCCCTCTCTCTGGTCTCTCCCTCCTGTCTCTCTCTCCCTCTCTCTCTGGTCTCTCCCTCCTGTCTCTCTCTCTGGTCTCTCCCTCCTGTCTCTCTTCTCAGTTGTGGATAAGAAACGTCGCCGGGCTGAGTTGATGGAGGGGATCATTGAGTCGATAGAGACCGGCGGAGCAGAAGACCAGAACGCGTAGCTTTGTTGTTGATCAAAATGTTTTACAATACACAATGGTTTGGTGAACCGCGTGATTTCCTGTGGACGTGTGTTAAAAAACAAAGTGTATGTTAAAGCTCTACCAACGTCCTTCACGAGATTGCAAATGTCCTGTTTGACATGATATCAAGAGGCATTACGACTATAGTAGTAGGCCTAATTTTATGTATAAATAAAATCGAATGATTTATAATTACGTTCATGATGTATTTATTTGTCTTTGTGTGGTAAGACGAGGGTCTTTTATTTTGAAGGAGCGATTTGTGATCACATGACCAGAGTGATCACATGACCACAATGATCATATGACTTCTTGTAAACATGGCGTTCGGAGAGAGACGTAGAGTGACTCGTTTAAAGAGTGTTTTGTCAGTTTTCCTTGTGTTATTCTACTCTTATTGCCCCGTTGAGGCTGAAATCAGTTCAGCTTTCATCGATCTGCAGACAGGCCAGTTAACGATCACTGAGGGATACCGGGACGACTTCGTTGCCTGGGCGAACTTTACTGACGACATCGAGAAGTCCGGGTTAGTCACTCTCTCTATAAGACGTTGTTTACGTCTTATAAATCACATTTACGACGAGTCCTCTATTTGTAATGCAAATTTGTAATTGTACATTCTGGCATTGCAGAAAAATGTGCATTTAAACCATCAACAAATCCGACTTCTATTCCACCTCACATCATTAATGTGTCGTTTTGTCGTCAGCTGGTCCTACCTGGAGGTCACGACCAGTCACCGCTACAATGACAGCATCCAGGCGTACGCGGCCGGGGCGGTGGAGGCTGCTGTCACCTCCCAGGTCCGACTCAAAGACTCCGTTAAGGCTGGAAGTACAATCCGATTCTACTGTACTGCAATTGAACAGTGTTTGTGCGTATTCCCTTCCAGCTCATGTACAAACACTGGGTGAACACCCTCATGGGTTACTGCGGGCCCAAGACGTTTGACACGGGTTACTGCCAGCGACTAAAGAAGTACATCACCACCAACCTGGAGTGGGTGATGGAACAAATCCAGGAAGAGGGAAACACGCCTTACTGGCACCAGGTGATTCCCCCCTTACTGCAGTGAATCCATGGTACAACAAGGCTCTCTTCTCTCCGAGGAGGCTGACGACGGCTCCTCGTGCTGTGCTGTGTTTCCCTCTCAGGCCAACCTGGCCCTGCTGCAGCTGAAGGGCTTGGAGGACAGCTACAACGACGAGATGGCCTTCCCCGACGGGCCCTTCTCCATCAACCCCTTCGGCTTCCTGTGAGTAGAGATGGTTTGGAAGGACTCCATGACCGTGCTGGGGTTTCTTACAATAAAACACGGCGTTGATTCGTGGTCCCGCTTCCGGGACTTGACCTGGGTCAGACTGATCCGGGATCGGTCCGGTCTCACAGAGGTCTGGTTCTGAAACCTTTTCGATGGAGTGTTTTTGGATCAATCCTTCTCCCGACGCTCCCGCGCTCCGGGTAGGATAGGCGAGTCTCCTCCGCTCTGGTGGCCTGTTGTTGTTGTTGTTGTTGTTGTGGTGGACCGACATGCTGTTCCAGATGGGCGAGTCTACCGCTCTGGTAACCTGTTGTTGTTGTTTGTGTTGTTGTTGTTGTTGTTGTTGTGGACCAACATGCTGTTCCAGATGGGCGAGTCTTCCGCTCCGGTAACCTGTTGTTGTTGTTGTTGTTGTTTGTGTTGTTGATGGTGTTGTTGTTGTGGACCCACAGGCTGTTCCAGATGGGCGAGTCTTCCGCTCCGGTAACCTGTTGTTGTTGTTGTTTGTGTTGTTGATGGTGTTGTTGCTGTGGACCCACAGGCTGTTCCAGATGGGCGGGGACATCGAGGACCTGGAGTCGGCGCTCAACAAGTCGAGCCTGACGCGCCCGCTGGGGGCGGGGTCCTGCTCGGCCCTCATCAAGCTGTTGCCCGGCTACAGAGACCTGCTGGTGTCCCACGACACCTGGAACACGTACCAGTCCATGCTGCGCATCATGAAGAAGTACAGCTTCTCCTACAGCGTCTCTCCCAAAGGTAGGGGTTACTTATGCATTATTTATGCATTATTTATCTTTATGTTTTCTTCCACTAAGAGAGTTTGTTAATGCATAATAATTAAAAAAATACATTCTATTATTATTATTATTTTTAATATATTTTTATACAATGGTAGTCAAGGCGGGGCCCTATTGTTGTTAAGGCGGTCCCCATACAGTGCTGGGGGAAACACGGGCATACCCGTGCTTATAATGTTTAATCAATCGTGCTCTGTTAAAGTCCTAGATTTAATTTTGTTGACGTTTCTTAACATCCAAACGCGTTCTTTACGGGGCTTCGTTTCAGTTGGTGCTCCATATGTTAACACCGTAGTGGGTGTGTTTCAGATGGTGCTCCCTATGTTAACACCGTAGGGGGTGTGTTTCAGATGGTGCTCCATACGTTAACACCGTAGTGGGTGTGTGTCGTGGTGTGTTTCAGATGGTGCTCCATACGTTAACACCGTAGTGGGTGTGTGTCGTGGTGTGTTTCAGATGGTGCTCCATACGTTAACACCGTAGTGGGTGTGTGTCGTGGTGTGTTTCAGATAGTGCTCCATATGTTAACCCCGTAGTGGGTGTGTGTCGTGGTGTGTTTCTCCACCAGACAGCGCTTCGGTCCCCGGGGGAACCGTGGCCTTCTCCTCCTACCCGGGATCCATCTTCTCTGGGGACGACTTCTACATCCTGAGCAGCCGTCTGGTGCGCAGCTAGCTCCTTGATGTAGCAGCTAGCTCCTTAATGTAGCAGCTAGCTCCTTAATGTAGCAGCTAGCTCCTTGATGTAGCAGCTAGCTCCTTAATGTAGCATCTAGCTCCTTAATTTAGCATCCAGAGCCTTAATGTAGCAGCTAGCTCCTTGATGTAGCAGCTAGTTCCTTGATGTAGCAGCTAGCTCCTTAATGTAGCATCTAGCTCCTTAATGTAGCATCCAGCTCCTTAATGTAGCAGCTAGCTCCTTAATGTAGCAGCTAGCTCCTTAATGTAGCATCTAGCTCCTTAATGTAGCATCTAGCTCCTTAATGTAGCAGCTAGCTCCTTAATGTAGCAGCTAGCTCCTTAATGTAGCATCTAGCTCCTTAATGTAGCAGCTAGCTCCTTAATGTTGCATCTAGCTCCTTAATGTAGCAGCTAGCTTCTTTATTTAGCGTCATGCTAGCGTTTGGGACTCCATTTAAGTATACTCTGGACTGAATTAAGAGTTTGAATTAGAGTATTTAGAAAACGATTATATATATAACGTAGCGATCCGACTCTTGATCCCCCCGTGATTAAAGGCTGCTTCTCCTCCTTCAGGTGACCTTGGAGACCACCATCGGGAACAGCAACCCGGACTTGTGGAAGTTTGTGCAGCCGACGGGCGCCGTGATGGAGTGGCTCCGGAACATCGTGGCCAACCGGCTGGCGGCCAGCGGACAGCAGTGGGCGCAGGTCTTCAGCAAGCACAACAGCGGGACGTGAGTTCACAGACCACCGCTGGGCTGTTTCCCAGTCCCTCTGTGGTTGTTTCCCAGTCCCTCTGTGCTGTTTCCCAGTCCCTCTGGTGTTTCCCAGTCCCTCTGTGCTGTTTCCCAGTCCCTCTGGTGTTTCCCAGTCCCTCTGTTCTGTTTCCCAGTCCCTCTGTTCTGTTTCCCAGTCCCTCTGGGGTGATTCCCAGTCCCTTTTGGGTGATTCCCAGTCTCCCCGGGGTTAATTCCCAGTCTCTCTGGGGTAATTCCCAGTCCCTCTGGGGTGATTCCCAGTCTCTCTGGGGTGATTCCCAGTCTCTCTGGGGTGATTCCCAGTACCTTTTGGGTGATTACCAGTACCTTTTGGGTGATTCCCAGTCTCTCTGGGCCTCACAGCTAAAGCTCTGGCAGCTGGTTGGAGGTGGATCGACATTGGACTCTGTAAACAAACATTGTAAAACGCTGAACAACACGATTGTGATTCTTGTTAAACTGACGTGAGCATAACCAGATGAGCTTTGTCTTGTAGGTACAACAATCAGTGGATGATTGTGGACTATAACCAGTTCATTCCCGGGCTGCCAGTCCTGAAGGAGGGGGTGCTAACGGTTCTGGAGCAGATTCCGTGAGTCCCAGTCATTGATCGGCTCAACCCGCTGATTGTCTTTGTCCTCGAGACGTAATCAATCGCTGACTGTTGCTTCAGGGGGTTGGTGATGTATGGGGATAAGTCTCACGAGCTGCGGGAGAAAGGATACTGGGCCAGTTTCAATATCCCGTAAGTACAGACTGCATCCTTATTTTTATGTTGTACACTTATCCAACGCGTCTTCGAGGTTAGACTGAGAACAGTACAAGCACACAATCCATATCAGAACAACCAAAAAATGTTCTCCCTATTGCACCATTAGTTTAGGTAATATATTTAGATATTCACCTTTTAGTTAAGTTTATATATTTAATTATTCACCATTGGTTTAGTTTATATATTAAAATGTTCACCCTTAGTTTATTGAGGTCAAGCTAAAAGAGTCCGTTCTGCCGGTTGCCTGGTGGTGTTCCCTAGTGGTGTTCCCTAGTGGTGTTCCCTAGTGGTGTTCCCTATTCCCTAGGGGTGTTCCCTGGTGGTGTTCCCTAGTGGTGTTCCCTAGTGGTGTTCCCTATTCCCTAGGGGTGTTCCCTGGTGGTGTTCCCTAGTGATGTTCCCTTCATGCTCCCTCTTCTGCCCCTGAGCAGGTACTACCCAGAGATCTTCAACGCCAGCGGCTGCAACGAGCTGGTGGAGAAGTTCGGCCCCTGGTTCTCTCTGGACCAGAGTCCCCGGGCTCAGATCTTCAGACGGAACCAGACGGCCGTCACCGACCTGGACTCCATGGTCCGCCTCATGAGGTGGGCCTTCATCTGTGAGCCTTTGGCGCCGAGGTCGCGACCGGCTGGTAACGACTTGTGTAGGATGTAGATTTGTAGTTTTATTCATGAGGTTCCTCCCCGTTGTTCCCCCTCAGGTACAATAACTACAAAGAGGATCCGTTGTCGCAGTGCGACGCCTGTAGTCCCCATGCCAACGGGGAGAACGCCATCTCCGCCCGCTCGGACCTGAACCCCGCCGACGGGACCTACCCGTTTGGGGCTCTGACCCAGAGGCCGCACGGAGGGACGGACATGAAGGTTCGGCCCTTTCTCCTCGGAGACGTCTGGTTTATGGGGCTTTTATTGTGGCGGAGTTCTAACAAGCAATGCTTCAATAAAAAAAAGCATTACTGCCTTGCAGGAAACCTTTAGGTAGCAATAGAGAGCATTTAGCCTCAGAATACATTACATTTACATTTACAATGAGGGCGATTAGCAGACGCTTTTATCGACGTAGAATAGCGATGTACATTAAGTACATTTGTCAGAAGAAAGAGAAACAACAATGTATCGCTGTGGGTACAGTAAGGACGTTCATAGAACCAAGTGCCAAGCACTAACCATCACTAGGTTAACCCATTCCCTGTGTACAACAGAGACAGCTAGGATAAGAGCCCACACGATGCTCAGTACTGTTTTAGGGCCAGGACGTTCAACATACAATAAGTGCGTGCACGTAACGCTTCTGGCCTTGTGCCGCTTGCAGATGACCTCGTACGTGATGTCTCGGGGGTTCGAGATGCTGGCGGTGAACGGGCCGACCGCAGACCAGGTGCCCCCCTTCCAGTGGAGCACCTCGCCCTACAAGGACCTGCTGCACATGGGACACCCCGACACCTGGACCTTCAAGCCCGTTAAGGTCACCTGGTCCTAACGAGGACACGGGACCACGGGCAGTGGGCTGATGAACCACTAGGGGCCCGCTCTGCACTATCCCGCCCCACATGGGGGCCCCACGTCCTCAAGGCTGGACCTCAGTGTAATGAAAGGCCTGATGCCCGAGCTTCAGCCTCCGTGTGCATCAGCTGCATGTGGATGCCTCTACGGGGTCAGATTACCCACCCATTCAGAATCATTGCTGCACAGCTTTGGATCTCAGGAAACACTTTATTTTTAAAATAGCTGCTTTTTCAAATTTTTCTTTTTAAAAATGCAAAGAATACCACAGAAGCGTAGTGCATTCACGCGAGAAAGTAGAGTCTGAACAAACGAGCTGGAGAGGCTCTGACCTGCATGGGATATGCTTCTGATCAACCTCACCCCCCGAAGGTGACCCCCCCTGAATGAGTTCCAGCTCTTTAGTGAATGAGAGCTTCTCTTGTAATTTCAAGGTATCTTGTTAATTCAGAAAAACAGCAGTTTTTTTTTATCCGTGAAGACTTTTTCGGAATTATGAGAAAATTCAGAAAAACAGCAGAATTTTAACTCCATAGAAACGTATCTCAATTCTGAGATATTCATGTCTTTAATTCAGAAAAACGAGCAGAATCAATTTTCTCAAGTGACTGCATTACGCTGCGTAGAATAGAAAAGCAACACGAGCTCCCCCCCCCCCCATACATGTTCTGCCTCTTGATCCTTGATCCAAAATAATGACTTCTTGTCATTATTTTGACAAAGAAATCGTCTGTTGCTGTGTGAACAATCTAATTCAGTGTAAAGTTATTTTTAAAATGTATGTAAATGGTGATCGCCCACTTCGATAAAGTGACACTTGGTGAAAGATATGAAAAGAGAAACAATGAGAGATTATTTCTTGTAGCAGTTTCTATGTTCGTCAACATGAAGGGAAATTAATCTAAAATAAATTAAAAATAAAACTCCTGTTTGACTTTATTCATTATTATTTTAAGAAAGTATTTAAACAGTTGATTATTTGTGTTGTGTGTCAGATATTCAAACGGTCACATATTGGGTTGTAAAATATATAGTTTTTTTATGAATCATAAAAATATCCATATGGCGCCCTATTAAACGTATCCGTTTAAAAACGGTACACATATTTAACATATGACGAGAACATTCATAAAGGGTCAGAATTTAACTAAAATTGATAATTTATTTGGGTGACTTTTCCTTGCTCGGGGAATAAGCGAACCGTGGTGTCAGCCAATGAGAGGAGGGTCCGTCTCCCGACGCACCATATGGACCAATGAGGGCCGGGGGTGTTCCCTCCTAACGGCGGACAGAAACAGGAAGTGATCCCGGGATACAAAGCAACGTCCTCCGAAAGTTGGTGTCCTTTTGATTTTTGTGCGTTTTTAATTTATTCTAAACCTAAATGTTGGACCTCATATTCCGTAGTATAAAGTAAGCATGCAGCTTCTGTTCCGTGTTTAGGTGGGCGCTAAGGAGACGGTAAAAGAGACCAAGATATGAGGTAACAGATTGTAACGTCTCCTCACTGTCTTCCTCGCTGTTGACTTATTGCAATATTTTCTGAAATTGACCGATTTAAATGGTAGGCTATACAGCCCACCGATAGCATGTGTTTGTTTTATTCTGTGTGTCTACGTGGCTCCATTGGGTTCAGCTCTTGCTTCACTTCCTTGCTTTACTATCTCTGTTTCCAGATAACGCTCGTCCACCTCCTGCTTGGACCCAGTGATGTGTGCCTGCCAGCCGGGGGTGAACCTGAGGGACTATGTCTCTCTTCATCCACCTGAGGTCACCTTCTTCCTCTGCCTTCTGAGTCTGGCCGTCTCCCTCCTCTGCCTCCGTTTCTATGGACAGACTCACACTCTGCCCAACCCTGACATAGCAACGGTAAACACAATGGAAACCGATCACCACACATATCTATCGAGCCCTATCCATCTAGATCACATCTATGTAGCCCTATAGACAAAAAACGACATTTTTAAGTGTGTGGTAAATACATAGGTCCATCTAGCCTATTTAAATGCATCCAAAAGACCAATTAAAGGTTATTATCTTGCGTGTAAATGCATAGGTTCAGCATTTAATCAGCTGACCCTCCGATGCCTCCAGGACTGGAACCGCCTGCTCTCCTCCCTGGCCGAGTTCCAGCTGTGCGCTGACGCCAACAGCAGCGTGGCGGCGGCGGCGGCCTCGTGGACGGCCCCCCCGCCCCCACAGGACCCGACGGAGGCCGGCCCGACGGGGGACACCCTGCTGCACCGCCGGGTGCCCCTGGTGGTGGGGGCTGCCAGCGCCCCCCTGGAGGAGCTGAGCCTCCACACGGAGGTGACGGCCTCTCAGCTCGGCCTCCCAGGTGAGGCTGGACGGGCAGAACGTTAGCAATGGTCGCTATCATCAGCGTCTTACCCTAGCTGTCTCTGTCGTACACGGGGAACGGGTTAACCTAGTGATGGTTAGTGCTTGGCTCTATGAACCTCCTTACTGTACCCACAGAGATATATTGTTGTTTCTCTTTATGCCCTGAATGTAAAATGTAAATCTGTCAGGTTGTGTCTTGGATCCGTAACACACAGTACAGCGTATAGCTCTTATTGACGCTCACTCTCTTCGCCAGGCAATGCCTCTGTGAGTGTGACCGTACACGTGTTGTCAGAGGCTGAAGGAAAGGGTACATACACCTGTCTGACCATCAGCGGGCCAACTCATCTCCTGCCTTTGGACCTGTGAGTTCATACCGTTAAAGTCTTCAGGCCGTTCACACAACCCATAATACCTCACTCATCATCCGGTGAGTTGTGATTTCCGGTGTGTCTGTGGTTCCAGGCTGCCGCCTGAATGTCCGCGGACTGAGAACGTCCCGCCCACCGTCGTCCACCTTGTCACGCTGACCCCCTCGACCGGTCCCCCCCCCGCAGCCCCCCAGAGCTGCTTCAGCTTACAGTCGCACCACGACCCCGCGCTCACCGTCATGCTGACTCAGGTAGGTCGACGGCGTGTGGTCCGTGATATTTAGATATGGTTTGACTTGACTACCGCCCACCACATCTCCCCCCTCCCCCCCCCACACCCCTCTTACGCCCCTTATTGTATTTTGTACGTCATGGCACTTAAAAACAGTACTGAACATTATGTAACATCTTATCCTAGCTATCTTTGTTGTGCACGGGGAATGGGTTAGTGCTTGGCACATGGTTCTAAGAACGTCCTTCCTGTACCGACAGAGATATAGTGTTGTTTCTCTTTCTTCTGACACATGTACTCATTGTAAGTCTCTCTGTGTAGAAGCGTCTGCTAAAGGTCATGTAAACGTACCAGGTGCTCACGGCTCCCTGACCAGTGTTGCCAGATTGGGCCCGATTTCCCGCCCAATATGGAGACCCTGGCTGCAGCACACTGCAGCCAGGGTCTCCATATTGGGCGGGAAATCGGGCCCAATCTGGCAACACTGTCCCTGACTCCCTGTTGCTCCTCTCTGCAGGAGGACCAGGAGGTGGCAGGGCGCCACCTGCTGGAGTCCAGCGGGTGTCTGCTGGGCGTGTGTCTGCTGTTCTGTTTGTACGCCAGCCTGAGGCGCTCGCCTCGACGGCACCCTGGGAACGCAGTGGACCGCCACATCTGTACCGTAAGTTAAGGCCCGTGTTACAGCTGCTGTCGTATGGACCGTAAGTTAAGGCCCGTGTTACACCTGCTGTCATATGGACCGTAAGTTAAGGCCCGTGTTACACCTGCTGTGATATGTACCGTAAGTTAAGGACGGTGTTACACCTGCTGTCAGGCCCTTTTGTAGTTTGGTTGGAGATCTAACTAACCTGTTCTAAAGTTATAATTTTCCAAGATGGTCCAATGGACCGTTGGGGTTTTTCACTCCAAGGGGAACGGATATTTGGAGATTTGGGTCGTACGTTATATAATTCCACTAATATGAAATGATAACGTCATAATAAATGCATTTGTTCATGACGTTAAGGTCTGTAGTGTGCCAGATAAGCTTATCTCTGTCTAATGTCTGGACAGAGTTGGTGTTTTAAAACGTTTTCAGACCACCTGCTCTTCTTCTGTGGTTCACAGCAACCCCTCGTCGATCCAGACCACTGACTTCATATTTATGTCCACTTTCACCTCAAGAAACTCGAGTTCCATCTTTGAACACGAGATGGAAGTCATCTATGGAACTTCATATCCAAATCAACACAGGGCCATTATCTGCCAACTCATGGATTCTCAAGTCGTTAAATTCCAAAGTGCGGCGTCACTCGATTTTGCAATAACCCTGGTTGAAGTTGTAGCACATTGGATGAACTGCTGTTAATATGAACTTTGATCCATCAAGTATTTAAATTATGTTTTTGTTTTGTCTGGGAGTTTTTTTTTTCTAATATCAAATTAATTAAATGGTCTGAATGTTAGATATCTTCATGTTCCTGTGTTTAGGTTTCTGTGGTTTTACTCGCTTTGTATTTCAATAGTTTCCTTCATCAGATCTTCATCTTCCAAGCGGTGGATAAGATGAGCTAAATGTTCATCTGCAGGTCTCGGCTCTTCCCTGGCCTACTCACTGAATGAACTGTGATACTGAATGTGTGTCAGATAATAAAATGACAAACAAAAAAAACACGACCGAATCCGCTGCACAAAATTAATGATCCCACAGCAAGTGTAGACAAATGCAGTATCAAAATGACTTCAAGTATGTTCAAATGTGAAGTTGATTGTCTTTAAAAGGATCCATTGAAGCCCATACCAAGGTATAATTGTATTCCTTCCAAGTTTTCTCACATTGCATTAGCTTTACAGGTTAATGTTAAGTGCTACACACATTATTTTTAGTGACTCCTAAATGGCCCTTCTAGTTGGTTGGAGTGTCGAACCACTGACAAGAACCAACTTTAATGTTGGTGTATCCAGTAACCACGTGGGTCCAGAGGAGGCGGATGGTAAATCTCCCTGCGGTGGAGCTCTCCTCTGCGCATGCCCAGGTCGCTGCTGCTGGGAGTGCGGACCAAAGTATCGAGCGACGGCTGCATTTCGACGGCCTGTTGTCAACGACGCATGTTTTTCGGATTCGAAACGGACGCTACTGGGATTTAATTTCTCGCAGAAGAAACTCGCACACAATCGGCCTCCTTCACAAGATTTCCAAAGTTAGTGAAGCTCATGGAATGTCGCAGGTAGCATGTAGCATGTAGCAGTGTGTAGCCTCCTAGCTAGCTAGCGGTGCACTGGCCCTACGAGGGGGCTGCTGGCTGCATAGGGGGGCATTGAGTTTAGGGGCATAAACATGATGCTATAAACTGTTGTGGTGTTGTTGCATCATCCGCCCCCTACCAGCCCTGCCGAGTGTGTGCTCGGACCGGGGGACTCAAGCAGCAGCCCCACGACATGGTGGTACTGCCGGTGGTGTACACCAAACTGGGGTCCAACGTGACCCTTTAAAAGCTTCACACATTGCTAGAAAGATTGAGTTAAAGTTGTGTTTAAGTGAAGGGAATCTATTTTAGGTGTAGTTTAGGATTTTATTCAACACTTAAGAGTATGCAACAATGTATTGGATGACAGTGTGCTGATAAACCTAACTTGTGTATCTGAAGGATGAGGGCTGGTGATTAGGGCTTCGCGGGGAGGAAGTGACCAGTAGACCGCTGAGGCCCAGGACCCTGACCGCCGTGGGAGCCCAGGACCGGAGCCTGTCGGAGGACCGGATTCCGTTGGAGCCCAGGACCGGAGCCTGCGGGCGCCATGGCCTACCACAGCTACAGCAGCCTCAACAGGGCTCAGCTCACCTTTGAATACCTGCACACAAACTCGTGAGTATTTTAATGAAGAAGCGCCACAGGTTGGTCACTAGTGAGTGATGACCTGTCACTGCAATCTCTTCAAAGTCTGTCTTGTAGGTTGCAGCGAAAACTTGACATTTTAGTTAACTTGCATCAACTTTAATTGTTGTGTTTATATTTTATACATAAATTACATGTATTCCTACTGAACCACACACAGTTTGGTTCAGTGACAAATAATTTGTCACTCAGCCGCAAATAATCGGTCTCAGAGTATGGGTTTGTTTATGTCTCTGTTATTGTGTAATCGATTCTCGACATATGATAATAAATCCAAAGCATTAAAAAGTTTCACATTTGCATACATGTTTAAAATAACTTTCTTTTTCACTGTACTTCCCAGTCAAACATACCTCTAATGTGTGCAAAGTAAAAGTTGTATAGCAGTTTGTAAAACATCAACATGTCATGTTGACATGTTGATTATTAATCTGAACTTCATGTTCAGTAAACAAAATCATTTTAGTCAACACACACAGACAGACGCACCCACACTTGATTTAGAGTTGTATCTCTGAGCTGTGATTGGTTCCAGAGCGGTCTTTGACCGGGCTATCCGTGTCTCCTTGTGTTCCAGGACGACCCACGAGTTCTTGTTCGGCGCGTTGGCCGAACTCGTTGACAACTCCAGGTATGGACCCCGGGTCATGTGATGCTGCAACGTGCGCTAATGCCACATTAAGACCCGCCCTCATCGTGTTTTGTGTTTGTTTTCACAGAGATGCAAACGCTACCCGGATAGACATCTACACAGGTACAAGTCAGAATGCATGAGTTACTCTAACAGGATGTATTCAGCAGACAAATGTATCCACACTGAGAACAATCAGTTCTCAACCAAAAGTGTGGCTGAAAGGTAAAATGCTGCAACATTACATTAAAGAGGATTATCCTAAGGATTCAGGTTTATGTATTCATTTAATTGAATTAGTGGTAGTATGAAAAGTACAGACCACATATCGAAGGGCTTTCTAAATGTCACACAGGAAACACTTCTACACTGTGTGTGTGTGTGTGTGTGTGTGTGTGTGTGTGTGTGTGTGTGTGTGTGTGTGGCTTTAAGACAAAGCCTAACTTCCTTTTTGGCCAACAGAAAACAGACCAGAGCTACGGGGGGGCTACATGCTGTGTTTCCTTGACGATGGCACCGGAATGGACCCCAGTGAGTCAAACCCCCCCCCCATCTCATTCTGGACTTGGTGTAGTCTGGTTTTGCTTTTTTTATTTTTCAACGTGAAATTAATGTAAAAACGAAACAACAAATGTAATCCATCAGCCTGACGCCAATGTAAACTTTAAGGCAACCATCAAAATCTGTCAATTTAGATGTCTCAAACAGTCTGTTTTATTCATGAGGAAACATTGAAATGGGGGCTTTAACAATGTCCGCGATTCACGCCACAAGGTTTATTTTCTGGGCTCCTCCAGAATAGGATGCTAAAGACTAACCTGGCTATTGCCAGGTTAGGTTAACCTGGCTATTGCCAAGCTCAATCATAGATTGAGCTTGTTCTGGGGAAGCTGCTGTCATTTCCTTCAGCACAAGAGGCGTGGTCAATGGGCCTACTGGCTGCTTGCCGTCGCTTCCCTGTCGTCATTGTGTTAAACCAGCCAATAGCGTGACAGGGGGAAAAGCCTGCTTGGTGATTGGCTCCCGCAAAAATGTATCGGATGCAGAAAGAAATGTGTTGCTCTTCTCCAGACTCTTGTGCCGGGCGAACTCAAATCGCCGGCAGAATGGGCGGGGCTACCCAGTGAAAAGACGGTTTATTTTATGGTTGTCTTTTTTGGTTTAATGCACCAATTCCAAGTTCTAGTCAACCCTGTGATACTTTTTTAGCAGTGTTGTTGTGTATAAGCGTTCACAATGAGTGATGTTGGGTATGATATGTGCCACACTCTGTCGCGTTATACCATGCTGCCATGGAGGAGAGCTCTCTGAGTGTGTGTGGTGGTGGCTGGTTCAACCTGTTGTACAACAGCTGTGCAGCCTCACCCCCTCCCCCTCCCCACTATGTTTGATGAGGAAGCAATCATCATTAAAAAAATAATAATGGTTAAATCTTTGGTCAAATGTTTGACTGATTTACTCAATAGCCGTGTAATCAGTGGGTAATAAACCCTGGGTTTATGTCTCAATAACAGCCGTTCGGCTGTACGTTATCCTACATATTGTTTCTATATGTATTCTATGCGTGCAGAGTTTTTATCTCTACAAAGCGGTACTGTGGTGAAGCGTATCGTAACTCGCCCTGCTCTCCCTGTCAGACGAGGCCACCCACGTGATTCAGTTTGGAAAGTCCAGTAAACGCTCGTCTGAGTCCAGCCAGATCGGCCAGTATGGAAATGGACTCAAATCGTAAGTCTGCTCATATTTACACTTACACTGAATGATTTATATACTGTTTATGATGTGTCTTTATGCTCTGTCGATGATGTATATGTGTCTTTATGCTCTGTGGATGATGTGGTTGTGTCTTTATACAAGGTTTAAGATGTATATGTGTCTTTACACACTGTTTATGATACATGTGTCTTTTATATAAGCTTGTAGGTTAGATTTTCCTTTTTCCAAATAAGAGTTGTGACCTGTTGATGGTGGATCTGTGACCTGTTTATGGTGGATATGTGTCCTGTTTATGGTGGATATGTGACCTGTTGATGGTGGATATGTGACCTGTTGATGGTGGATATGTGACCTGTTGATGGTGGATATGTGACCTGTTGATGGTGGATATGTGACCTGTTAATGGTGGATCTGTGTCCTGTTGATGGTGGATCTGTGTCCTGTTGATGGTGGATATGTGACCTGTTTATGGTGGATATGTGTCCTGTTAATGTATTTTCTATATTCCGAGACGTTGACCGTCCCCTGTCTGTCTGCTCAGTGGCTCCATGCGGATCGGGAAGGACTTCATCTTGTTCACCAAGAAGGAGAACACGCTGTCCTGCCTCTTCCTGTCCAGGACCTTCCACGAGGAGGAGGGGCTAGACGAGGTCAGGGTCGGGGTCACGGTCGGGTCAGGGTCGGGGTCAGGGGTCACGGTTGAATGGCCTGCTGCACTCGGGGCTTAGGAGGTGGTTTTCCGTTGCTCTCCTCGTCCCATGACAGAAGTTGGGCCCGGCTGGAGAAATGGGTCTTTTATTTTTCTAATCATTTAACTTTGTGCTTTTTATGGAATCATTTGTTCTTGAGTAAATAACATCCTGTAGAGAAAATGAAATATAAAGGAAAGCTAAATAGGTTGGCATTACGTTTTAATAATGGCACATATTCCATGAGCACACGTTCTTCATTAAACGTCCTCCGGTGGAGTCGTCTGAATGTATCGGACTGACCAACCCTCGCCGTGAGTACGTACGTGGCGGGGAGCGCGGGAGGACGGTTCAGACGGAGCCAGACTATGGGATCATTAGAGCCAGCAGCAACGCTACCGCTGCGCTGACGTTCAGCCCTCCGTTCCCAGGTCATCGTCCCGCTGCCCACCTGGGACCTGACCACCAAGCAGCCCCTGACCTCCGACCCCGAGAAGTACGCCATCGAGACGGAGCTCATCTACAAGTACTCCCCCTTCAAGAACCAGCAGCAGCTCATGGAGCAGTTCGCCAAGATCGACAGCAGCAGTGGTGAGTCCTCTCTCTGGTGGGGAGGGAGTCCTCTCTCTCTAGTGGGGAGGGAGTCCTCTCTCTCTGGTGGGGAGGGAGTCCTCTCTCTCTAGTGGGGAGGGAGTCCTCTCTCTCTAGTGGGGAGGGAGTCCTCTCTCTAGTGGGGAGGGAGTCCTCTCTCTCTAGTGGGGGAGGGAGTCCTCTCTCTCTAGTGGGGGAGGGAGTCCTCTCTCTCTAGTGGGGGAGGGAGTCCTCTCTCTCTAGTGGGGAGGGAGTCCTCTCTCTCTAGTGGGGAGGGAGTCCTCTCTCTCTAGTGGGGAGGGAGTCCTCTCTCTGGTGGGGAGGGAGTCCTCTCTCTCTAGTGGGGAGGGAGTCCTCTCTCTCTAGTGGGGAGGGAGTCCTCTCTCTAGTGGGGAGGGAGTCCTCTCTCTGGTGGGGAGGGAGTCCTCTCTCTCTAGTGGGGAGGGAGTCCTCTCTCTCTAGTGGGGAGAGAGTCCTCTCTCTCTGGTGGGGAGGGAGTCCTCTCTCTAGTGGGGAGGGAGTCCTCTCTCTCTGGTGGGGAGGGAGTCCTCTCTCTCTAGTGGGGAGAGAGTCCTCTCTCTCTGGTGGGGAGAGAGTCCTCTCTCTAGTGGGGAGGGAGTCCTCTCTCTGGTGGGGAGAGAGTCCTCTCTCTCTGGTGGGGAGGGAGTCCTCTCTCTAGTGGGGAGGGAGTCCTCTCTCTAGTGGGGAGGGAGTCCTCTCTAGTGGGGAGGGAGTCCTCTCTCTCTAGTGGGGAGGGAGTCCTCTCTCTCTAGTGGGGAGGGAGTCCTCTCTCTCTAGTGGGGAGGGAGTCCTCTCTCTCTAGTGGGGAGGGAGTCCTCTCTCTCTGGTGGGGAGGGAGTCCTCTCTCTAGTGGGGAGGGAGTCCTCTCTCTAGTGGGGGAGGGAGTCCTCTCTCTAGTGGGGGAGGGAGTCCTCTCTCTCTAGTGGGGAGGGAGTCCTCTCTCTCTAGTGGGGAGGGAGTCCTCTCTCTCTGGTGGGGAGGGAGTCCTCTCTACTAGCGGTTTAGCTGATGTTTAGCACTGAGCCCTCCTTGAGTCACAGATAAGCCCCGTGTCTCTTAGCTCTAGGGCGGCATGTGGTTTAGAGGGGGGAGCGGTTGGCTGGGGACCGGGAGGTTGCTAGTTTGACCCCCGGCGCGTCGAGGTGTCCCAAAGCAAGACAGAGTGCTCCTGACGCGCTGGCTGTCGCCTTGCATGGCTGTCGCCTTGCATGGCTGTCGCCTTGCATGGCTGTCTCCGCTGTGATCGTGTGTCTGAAGGGTTGAATGTTGGGCAGTATTGTGAAGTGCTTTGAGTGGCTAATGGTTAGAAAAGTAAAGGCAGTCCATTCACCATATTCCATCTATTCGGCAATTAGTTTAAGGTCATCACTGATTTTCTAACGACACACACTTACTCACCTTACGTAGTTCATTCTTCTCCGTTATGTCGGCCATTAATCACCGAATGACCTCCTAATGATCTCTGGGAAGGTGTGTTCCTGTAGCTCTAGGGGTGCTGCTTGCCCCCTGGAGGTCAGCGGTTACAGGGGGTGGCCTAACGTGACCCTCTCTGAACAGGCACTCTGGTGATCATCTACAACCTGAAGCTGATGGACACCCGAGAGCCGGAGCTGGACGTGGAGTCGGACCACCAGGACATCCTGATGGCCGCCACGCCTGTGGAGGGCGTGTGAGTGCTCCCCTCGCTGCTCCCCCCGCTCTGAGAGAGAGACACCGCACCCCTCTCCCCCCTCCCCCCTCACAGCTGACCACACCCCTCTCTCCCCCTCCCCCCTCACAGCTGACCACACCCCTCTCTCCCCCCCGCCCGTCTCCCCCCTCACAGCTGACCACGCCCCTCTCCCCCGCCCCTCTCCCCCCTCACAGCTGACCACACCCCTCTCTCCCCCCTCACAGCTGACCACGCCCCTCTCTCCCCCCCGCCCCTCTCTCCCCCCTCACAGCTGACCACGCCCCTCTCTCCCCTGCCCCTCTCCCCCCTCACAGCTGACCACGCCCCTCTCTCCCCCCCGCCCACCTCCCCCCTCACAGCTGACCACGCCCCCCTCCCGCCCGCCCCCCTCCCCCCTCACAGCTCACCACGCCCCTCTCCCCCGCCCCTCTCCCCCCTCACAGCTCACCACGCCCCCCTCCCCCCGCCCCTCTCCCCCCTCACAGCTCACCACGCCCCCCCCCCCTCCCGCCCCGCCCCCCCCCCCCCTCACAGCTCACCACGCCCCCCCCCCTCCCGCCCCTCTCCCCCCTCACAGCTCACCACGCCCCCCTCCCGCCCCGCCCCCCTCCCCCCTCACAGCTCACCACGCCCCCCTCCCGCCCCGCCCCCCTCCCCCCTCACAGCTCACCACGCCCCCCTCCCGCCCCGCCCCTCTCCCCCCTCACAGCTCACCACGCCCCCCCCCCCTCCCGCCCCGCCCCTCTCCCCCCTCACAGCTCACCACGCCCCCCCCCCTCCCGCCCCGCCCCTCTCCCCCCTCACAGCTCACCACGCCCCTCTCCCCCGCCCGTCTCCCCCCTCACAGCTCACCACGCCCCCCTCCCGCCCGCCCCCCTCCCCCCTCACAGCTCACCACGCCCCTCTCCCCCGCCCGTCTCCCCCCTCACAGCTCACCACGCCCCGCCCTCCCGCCCGCCCCGCCATAACTAACGGCTCCTTCCTCCCCCGACAGGAAGCCGGAGAAGCGGTCGTTCCGAGCGTACGCGGCGGTCCTGTACATCGACCCCCGCATGAGGATCTTCATCCAGGGACACAAGGTCCGGACCAAGAGGCTCTCCTGCTGCCTGTACAAACCCCGGTACGCTCAGCCAAGTACCCTGATGGGACCACTTTGCCTCAATGTTTTTATGGATGTATTTAGTTTTAGAATTGATGATTATCAGCACCGGCGGTCTTGAACCAAATTTAAACCCCTTTGAAATCAAGAAATGGTTGTTGGGTCTAGGAAAGGTTTCTGATATCTGATCTCATGTTGCCACTACGACTATCAAAACCATAAAAGCCCTATCCCTGAAGTTGCTCTCGTCTTCACCGAAGGCACTCTGGATAGAAGCGTCTCCTCAATAACGTGTCAATGTCTCGCCTACGACGGGCCCGCCTCTTGTTCCACTAACAGGTCCTACAAGTATTCCTCGACACGCTTCAAGACGCGGGCGGAGCAGGAAGTGAAGAAGGCTGAGCATCTCGCAAAGATCGGTGAGTCACGGCCTGACTCTGACCAACCAAACGCCAGCATGTCATGGCCTTGAGCGAGCCGGACCCCGGATCCTCTCTCCGCCTATTCTCTGTCTTTGTCTTCTTTCTTTTTCTCTTTCCCTTTGTCTCCTCTCTCCTCTCCCCCCCCCCCCCCCCCTTAGTCTGACAGGAGGTTGTTTGTGTTTTCTCCCAGCGGAGGAGAAGGCCCGCGAGGCGGAGAGTAAGCGCTTGGCATTGGAGGCAAAGACCGGAGACGACCTGTCAAAAGAATCCCGGGTAATGAACCACCAGAGAGATCAGTTTTTAGTTACGGCCATTTATTAAGATGAGATGGGTCCTTACTTACCCAAGGCTGGAACCTTGGGATGTCCCAGTAGAAAGTACAGGTCAGACATTGAAGTAAAGGGCTGATTATGTCCCACGTTCCCGCAACGCAACGACCACGCAGACGCCTCCACGCAGCCGTGAACCTTTATTCTTGTGCGTCGGGTTTTGGTAAGCGGACCAATCACAGCCCTCGCTGCTGCGTCGCCTCGACGGAAGGTTTTTGTAAGGCGCACGTCTGGCCCTTGCGTTGAACGCAAGGAGGGTCCACGAGGGCTTAAGGGGTCCGTAACCCCCGTGCGTTGCGTGAACGGGGGAGCATAATCAGCCCTTAAGAATGTCGTCCTCTTCCCCAGACGGTGCTGAGGAAAGCCCAGGACGCGGCCATGATGATGAGGAGGGACGCAGACATGAAGAGGAAGATGCAGGAGAGCAAGCAGAAGTGAGCTCATGAATCCTATTCATCTGAGAAGGAGTTAGTCCTCATCATCGAGCTTTCAAAATAATAGTTGGAGTATTGCAGTATGGATTGAATGGAAGCCGGATGATACAAAAACAGACATTATGAATGCTTTATATATATATATATATATATATATATACACACACACACACACACACACACACACACACACACACACACACACACACACACACACACACACACACACACACACAGTGTTTGGGGGGGGGGGGTAATGCATTACATTTAAAATATCGGTAACTACACTACTTTACTAGACTATAGTAAAGCGCTTTCCTGCGTTACCAGAGCCGCGTTTGCCTGCGTGTAAAGTTCTGATCCGTTGTGGTGCGTGCGTGCGTGCGTGCGTGCGTGCGTGCGTGCGTGCTGCCCGTGTGTCTGCAGCGCCTGCTTGCCTCGGCACGTTGCCATATCTATTTGATTTGAGTGACGTAGCTGCTTGTGCGAAGGAGTGTTGAAGTGTTGGAGCGCAGAAGCAGGTGACACAGAAAGACAGGCTGGTTGCCGGGTTCATTGTAGCAGACATGCTTCCCCTGTCCACTACTGAATCGTCTCGATTTAGATAAAATACTAGATAAAGTACCCGGGATTCGCAAGCCAACATCCGACAGGTAATGGGAAGACATTTTCCCATTACCTGAACAAGTGTCATACCGAAATGGAATCGAAGCTCAAAATAATTTCCGAGTCCTCCCTGGATCATGTGTCCACCACCACAGACATTTGGTCCGCCAACAACAAAAGTTACTTAAGAATGACGGTGCACTGGATAGACAGCATTTCTTTAAAACTTGAGACGGCTGCTCTTGCCTGCCAGAGGGTGAGAGGAAGACAAACTTATGATGTCATAGCTTGCGAAATAGATCAGGTTCATTCGGCCGTTGGACCACATACAGTAACAGCATGTGTCACCGCCGCTTAAGTGCATTTCTGTTTTGCTTGTATGGGATAAAGTGAAATTTTTATATTTTCTTTGACCACTTAATTTTTGTTCTCATGTTTCCCAAAGCCTGTGTTTTTACTGTGTGTTGCTACTGATTGACCTCACAATAGCCTACTTTATCCTGTTTGTGGATGTGAGGCATTTCTTTGTGCAGACAGGGATATTGTTCTTTCATATGATTTTATATGCTATTTTGTATAGATTTATACAATAAACACTAAGTGATGATAGGGCTATGATGTTTGTCCATGTATGACATGATGCTGACAATTTTTATTATAATCTATTATTTTATTATATATTATATTTTTATACAAGTTATGCTGACCATTTTTATATATAGCTAAATGTTGGCTTTTGTTGTCACCGAGATGATTATCAGGCAGTAAGCAGAGCAACGCTCCTCTGAGCGTGAGTCAGCTCCTGAGCGATAAAGCTTTAGCTGACTGAACCCCCCCCCCCCCCCCCCCTGCAGAGCACTGAAGGAGCCAAAGGAGCTGAGCTTCATCTTCGGGGTGAACATCGAGCACCGCGACCTCGACGGCATGTTCGTCTACAACTGCTCCCGGCTCATCAAGATGTACGAGAAGACCGGCCCACAGCTGGAGGGCGGCATGTGAGTGGTGTGACCCCCCCCCGACCTCTGACCTCTGACCCCCCCACCCCCAGACAGGCTGAAGGGGAACCTCTGTGTTCTGCCAGGTACTGATATAAGATGGGACGCTTATTCAGATGTGGGCGGGGCCAGCTGCGGATACTTTATCGTACTTGACCAATGGAGAGGCCGGATTCTCAACACATGATGTCGTTGATTTCGCAGAAACTGACTTAATTTTGCAGACGGCCCTTATCCCCAACATGCACATGAAGCGCTCTCTGGTATCAGAACCCCGCTGACAGCCCCGCTCTGGTCCTCCACCAAACCCAACACGTACAGTACTGTGTGTGTGTGTGTGTGTGTGTGTGTGTGTGTGTGTGTGTGTGTGTGTGTGTGTGTGTGTGTGTGTGTGTGTGTGTGTGTGTGTGTGTGTGTGTGTGTGTGTGTGTGTGTGTGTGTGTGTGTGTGTGTGTGTGTTTAGGGCCTGTGGGGGCGTGGTGGGGGTGGTAGATGTTCCCTACCTGGTGTTGGAGCCCACGCACAACAAGCAGGACTTCGCCGACGCCAAGGAGTACCGCCACCTCCTGAAGTCCATGGGGGAGCACCTCGCCCAGTACTGGAAGGACACCAACATCGGTCAGTTATGGTCCTCTGTTTACTCCCCCACACACACACACACACACACACACACACACACACACACACACACACACACACACACACACACACACACACACACACACACACACACACACACACACACACACAGGCACTGTTTTAAATTCATTGGAGATTGTTGACAAAGATTGAGCCAGTGTGGTTGTACCCTTACAGCTCAGAAGGGCATCGTGAAGTTCTGGGATGAGTTTGGATACCTGTCGGCCAACTGGTCTTCCCCGCCCTCCCCTGAGCAGAGATACAAGAGACGCCGGGCCATGGAGATACCGCTCACCATCCAGTGTGGTAGGGGACACACACACACACACACACACACACACACACACACACACACACACACACACACACACACACACACACACACACACACACACACACACACACACACTGCAGTGTCGTACAAGACCCCCTCTACACTGTACACCAAATGTATGACCCCTCCCGCACACATTGTACCACACAAGGTTGAGATTATTTATTGATTTCTGACCAATCAGAGCATCTCTTCCCTGATAAATCTGAGCAATTAGTTATCCTGTCAATCTCCGAGGTGTGAATGAGACTTGTGTTAATAGTGGGGGCCGTGCTGAGGGTTGTCTCGTCTTGTGTCCTCCAGATAAGTGCTTGAAGTGGAGGACGCTGCCCTTCCAGATGGACGCCGTGGACAAACGCTACCCCGATAGCTGGATGTGTCTGATGAACCCCGACAGCAGCCAGGACAGGTACCAGTCACCCCAACCACCACACCCCTGTACTACATGGCTCACCTGTACTACATGGCTCACCTGTACTACATGGCTCACCTGTACTACATGGCTCACCTGTACTACATGGCTCACCTGTACTACATGGCTCACCTGTACTACATGGCTCACCCGGTGCTCAGCGAGTGGCACCACTTATATTCTCATGGAGTCTTCTGTTCTTAAGAACCTGAAGGTCCCCTTAGTAAGAACCGTTCATCTGTCTCTGTTCTTAAGAACCTGAAGGTCCCCTTAGTAAGAACCGTTCATCTGTCTCTGTTCTTAAGAACCTGAAGGTCCCCTTAGTAAGAACCGTTCTTTAGTCTGTTCCCTATTAACACAGAGTCACTCAGCAGACTCTTCGATCCTCGGCCACCAACCAGTGGACGACAGCCACAGCATCCAATCAAAACGAGACGAGCATTCTATACAAGCTAGTTAACCCCAGTGAAGAGCCGCAGGAACCCCTCCAGCCCAGTGTTTGTAGGGTGTTCAGGGGCGGTGCTGACGGTTACAGGAGATGGCCAGAGGCTGGACCCCTGGAGAACCACGGGTCCAGACCTCTGCAGGATCATCAGTGGACTAGAGAACCCTAGACCTGGGCACTGGATCATCAGCCTGGACTCCTTTATAGTCCTGGTAACAACCTCTTCTTGTGTTCTTCGTCCGGGCGCAGGTGCGACGCTCCAGAGCAGAAACAGAACCTGCCCTGTGGAGTTCTGAAGAAGGACAAGCAGAGCGCAGAAGACAAGCAGAAAGAAATCACAGACAAGATCAGAGCACAGCAGGAGAAACTAGAGGCACTGCAGGTGTGAACCCCCCCCCCCCCCTGTGTGTGTGTGTGTGTGTGTGTGTGTGTGTGTGTGTGTGTGTGTGTGTGTGTGTGTGTGTGTGTGTGTGTGTGTGTGTGTGTGTGTGTGTGTGTGTGTGTGTGTGTGTGTGTGTTATTCAGATGGTTATTCTTTATTTTAAGCTCATGTTTTGTTCTGGTCATGTTGTATTAAAAAGACCAGACCGAATGAATAAGGTAAGTTAGCATCCTGTTAACGAGTCGTCTCTCGCCCCCCAGAAAACCGGCACCATCAAATCATCTGCGGACGTGAAGAGGCTGCCCCTGGACGTCAGCATGAGGCCCAGCGCCCAGGGCTCCGCTCAGGTACGCCTCCTCTCAGGGCTCCGCTCAGGTACGCCTCCTCTCAGGGCTCCGCTCAGGTACGCCTCCTCTCAGGGCTCCGCTCAGGTACGCCTCCTCTCAGGGCTCCCCTCAGGTACGCCTCCTCTCAGGGCTCCCCTCAGGTACGCCTCCTCCTCTCAGGGCTCCCCTCAGGGCTCCCCTCAGGGCTCCCCTCAGGTACGCCTCCTCCTCTCAGGGCTCCCCTCAGGTACGCCTCCTCCTCTCAGGGCTCCCCTCAGGTACGCCTCCTCCCCTCAGGGCTCCTCTCAGGTACGCCTCCTCTCAGGGCTCCGCTCAGGTACGCCTCCTCCCCTCAGGGCTCCTCTCAGGTACGCCTCCTCTCAGGGCTCCCCTCAGGTACGCCTCCTCCTCTCAGGGCTCCCCTCAGGGCTCCCCTCAGGGCTCCCCTCAGGTACGCCTCCTCCCCTCAGGGCTCCCCTCAGGTACGCCTCCTCTCAGGGCTCCCCTCAGGTACGCCTCCTCTCAGGGCTCCCCTCAGGTACGCCTCCTCTCAGGGCTCCCCTCAGGTACGCCTCCTCTCTGGGCTCCCCTCAGGTACGCCTCCTCTCAGGGCTCCATCGCCGTGTGACCACAGAATACATCACATTTAGGGCATTGAGGCGTCGCTTTCATCCAAAGCGGCTTAACAACGGTTCAGCCACGCCTTCACACACCGACGGCGGAGTCGACCAGGCAGGGCGACAGCCAGCTGGTCGGGAGCAGTCAGGGTGAGGCGTCTCGCTCAGGGACACCTCGGCACTCAGCTAGGAGGAGCCGGGGATCGAACCAGCGACCGTCAGGTTACCAGTCAACCCGCTCCACCTCCTGAACTAAGCCGACCCTACAGAACAACAATAAAGACCACCACATCCTAGAGCTAAGGGGGATCAAGTTCATTATTTGGCTTTGCATTCCATGCACTTTTAAGAAATCGGATGTTTAAATGTCTGAAACGATGGGAGGAGTCTGGGATTGGTATCATTGTGGTCGTTACATCCCACTCTGAGCTGTGATCGCTGCCCCTCCAGGCTGAGGGTCCACTCTGAGCTGTGATCGCTGCCCCTCCAGGCTGAGGGTCCACTCTGAGCTGTGATCGCTGCCCCTCCAGGCTGAGGGTGCACTCTGAGCTGTGATCGCTGCCCCTCCAGGCTGAGGGTGCACTCTGAGCTGTGATCGCTGCCCCTCCAGGCTGAGGGTCCACTCTGAGCTGTGATCGCTGCCCCTCCAGGCTGAGGGTCCACTCTGAGCTGTGATCGCTGCCCCTCCAGGCTGAGGGTGCACTCTGAGCTGTGATCGCTGCCCCTCCAGGCTGAGGGTCCACTCTGAGCTGTGATCGCTGCCCCTCCAGGCTGAGGGTCCACTCTGAGCTGTGATCGCTGCCCCTCCAGGCTGAGGGTCCACTCTGAGCTGTGATCGCTGCCCCTCCAGGCTGAGGGTGCTCTGGCTGAAGGGTTCGGTGATAGACAGACTTTAGATGTTATTGTCCTGAGCTACTGATGGACCTGAGTCTGGAACAAAGTGTCCCTGTCATTGTTGAGCTGGTGTGTGTCCCAGCCGCCCCACTGGGGGGGGCTCTATGTGGTTCTGTACTGTGGTTCTGTACTAATGCCCCCCCCCCCCACAAAGCGTTCCTGTCATTGTTGAGCTGGTGTGTGTCCCAGCTGCCCCCCAGCCGCCCCCCTGGGGGGGGCTCTCTGTGGTTCTGTACTAATGCCCCCCCCCCCCCCCCCCCCCCCCCAAGGCCACCCGGTCCTCGGAGAGGTCCACCTCGCGGCCTCGCTCGCCGCCCCTCCCGTCCCACCTCAAGAACGCCCCCAGCGTGCCCCCGCCCCGGGCCACCCCTCCCCGCGCCGCCCGGACCGCCGGCCCCCCACCGCCGCCGCCCCCCCGCGCCCGACCCGCCCAGGGGCCGGGCCACCGGCCGGCCCGCCACGCCCGCCGCCAAAGCCCCCGCCAAAGCAGCCCCGCCCGCACGCAGCACACGGGTAAGTCTGACCAGGTGACCCCACCAGGTGACCCCACCAGGTGACCCCACCAGGTGACCCCACCAGGTGACCCCACCAGGTGACCCCACCAGTAAGACCCCACCAGTAAGACCCCACCAGTAAGACCCCACCAGTAAGACCCCACCAGTAAGACCCCCCCAGTAAGACCCCACCAGTAAGACCCCACCAGTAAGACCCCACCAGTAAGACCCCACCAGTAAGACCCACCAGTAAGACCCACCAGTAAGACCCCACCAGTAAGACCCCACCAGTAAGACCCCACCAGTAAGACCCCACCAGTAAGACCCCACCAGTAAGACCCACCAGTAAGACCCACCAGTAAGACCCCACCAGTAAGACCCCACCAGTAAGACCCCACCAGTAAGACCCACCAGTAAGACCCCACCAGTAAGACCCCACCAGTAAGACCCACCAGTAAGACCCACCAGTAGAGTCCAGTGCTGACACCGTCTCCGTGGTTACTCCCCCAGTCAGCGCTCCCTCAGGGTGATGTTGATCCAAGCGTGTCACTTCCTCCCCAGACGCCAGCCAAAGCCTCACCCACCAAACCAGCAGCCAACCAACGTAAGAGAATCATCGTGCAGGAGGACAGTGAGGAGGAGGAGGAGGAGGAGGAGGAAGAGGAGGAGGCAGAAAGCGATGAGAGCGAAGAGGAACGACCTCAGAACAAGAAGTCCAAGATGGCCGCGGCGCTGGTCCAGAGAGGGAAGGCTGTGGCCAAGCTCCTGCCTCCCAAACGGAGCAAGGCAGCCGAGGTACGACTCCTCCTCGTGTCTAGACGGAAGGTCTCGGAGGTACCGAGAGGTTGACCCTCTGAGCCTTCTGCCCACGGTCCAACACCTGTTACCCACAATGCCTCGCTTTGGTTCAGGACCTTATCTAGCAGTGAGGCACCCTTCAACATATTGAGGTCAGAGAACCAGTCAGTGTGTCTGCTGTAGCTGTAGGTGTGGTCGTGGTCCTGGTTGTTCTTCTGGTTGTAGCTCACACCCTGCTGAGGCCTCGGCTCTGTCCCCTGAACCAGTCGGTGTGTCTGCTGTAGGTGTGGTCGTGGGCCTAGTTGTTCTTCTGGTTGTAGCTCGTACCCTGCTGAGGCCTCGGCGCTGTCCCCAGACCGAGCACTGGATTCAGAAGCCCCTCTGTTGACGTTGCAGGTCCCCACCACCGCCCCGCCTGAGAAGAAGGGAGCGACCACTCCCATTGGCCGCCAAGCCCCCTCCGACGCCCCCGCCCCCAAAACCGACCCGACAAAGGTAGAACCCCCTCCCCCTGTAGACAGACTGATGAGCTTCACCGTTCCTCTGGTTCTCCCTCGGTGGCTGTCCCTCTCTGCTCCCCCTCTCTCCCTCGGTGGCTGTCCCTCTCTGCTCCCCCTCTCTCCCTCTTCTGCATGTCGTCATGGAGTCCTCTTTCTTCCCCTTCTCATGAACTCAGTTAGCTCCTCCCCTTCCTCGTTGACCCGCTAGTCTTCCTCCCCCTCTGTGTCTGCTTGTGAAGAAGACTCTGTCCTTCTGGTGGTTTCTGAAGCGTTCCTCTGTTCCTGCAGGTAGCGGAGGAGGCAGCGGAGCGGGACTCTGACGGGGAGAGTAAAAACCCTCTGAAAGGTGAGCAGCAGCAAGATGGCTGAACTGTTGAAGGGGAGCCGGCCCCCTGGTCAGGTGTTCCTGATATCAGAGAGCACACTCACACATTCACAAACTCAAGTTTCAGCAGAACAGGAGGGGGAACGGGATTTTCCCAATTTGGTAGAAAATACGTAACTTGTCCGTCTTCAACCACATTGTCTGTGGAAGGAGAGATTAAAAACAAGCTCTTTTATGTTAGAAAAAGGTAGACAGTTAATAATAGCAGAGACTGATGAATGGTTCAGGTTCATAAAAACAGACTCATGAACGGTTCTTACTAAGGAGACCAAGTTCTTACGAATATGCTGAACGGTTCTTAAAAGGGGACCTTCAGGTTCTCAATCACAGACTAATGAACGGATCAGGTTCTTAAGAACACACTGAAGAGCGGGTCAGGTTCTTTAGAGCAGAGACTGATGAACGGTTCAGGTTCTTAAGAACACACTGAAGAGCGGGTCAGGTTCTGGAGAGCGGAGACTGATGAACGGTTCAGGTTCTTAAGAACACACTGAAGAGCGGGTCAGGTTCTGGAGAGCAGAGACTGATGAACGCTTCAGGTTCTTAAGAACACACTGAAGAGCGGGTCAGGTTCTGGAGAGCAGAGACTGATGAACGGTTCAGGTTCTTAAGAACACACTGAAGAGCGGGTCAGGTTCTGGAGGGCAGAGACTGATGCTCTGTGTCCCTGCAGACAAGGGCATGCAGGTGGAGGTGCGGGTGAACATGGAGTGGTTCACGGGGAAGGTGGTGGCCGTGGAGGTGAACAAGAAGAGCGTCCGCTGGAAGGTCAAGTTCGACTACGTCCCGAGATCCACGCCCAAAGACCGCTGGTGAGATCCTGCTCCTGGTTCCTGCTCCTGGTGCTGCTCTGGCCCTCAGAGACACACCCACAGAGTTTTAGAGACTACAGAAGAACACAAAGACGATTAAATACGCTTCAGCAGGCGTCCAGGCCACTAGAGGTCATGATGGGACCCATAAATAAGTCGAGCACTACAGAAACCATTGTTCATCAACATAACCTGTGGATGAATGATTACATGTTATACCTGTTATGATCATAATGTGTGTGTGTGTGTGTGTGTGTGTGTGTGTGTGTGTGTGTGTGTGTGTGTGTGTGTGTGTGTGTGTGTGTGTGTGTGTGTGTGTGTGTGTGTGTGTGTGTGTGTGTGTGTGTGTGTGTGTGTGTGTGTGTGCGTGCGTGCGTGCGTGCGTGCGTGCGTGTGTGCAGGGTGTTTAAGGGGGGGGAGGACGTGCGGTTAATGCGGCCGGCGTCGCCCGTCTCCCAGACGCCCGACACCCAGCAGGAGGCGGAGAAGGGCCCCGCCCGCATGGAGCCCGACACCACCCAGCCGGGGACCAGCCGCGAGGTCACCGGCAGCATGGTCTCCATGATGAGGTCAGCATCCGGGGCGTCATGGCAACGCTGGGCTGGGGTTCAGAGAGGGAGAGGAGGGACGGTCCAAGTGATGAGGGCTGTTTTGGTATCCTTGGGCTCTCTCTATCTCTGTCTCCTCTCTGTCGCTTTCTCTGTCGCTCTCTCGCCCTGTCTCTGTGTTCTCTCTGTCTGTCTGTCTGTCTGTCTCCTCTCTCTCTGTCTGTCTCCTCTCTCTCTGTCTGTCTCCTCTCTCTCTGTCTGTCTCCTCTCACTCTGTCTGTCTCCTCTCTCTCTGTCTGTCTCCTCTCTGTCTCTGTGTGTTCACTCTCTCAGTCTCCTCTCTTACTGTCTGTGTCTGTCTGTCTCTCTGACTCCTCTGTCTCCTCTGTCTCTCTCTCTCTGTGTTCACTCTCTCTGTCTCCTCTCTTACTGTCTGTGTCTGTCTGTCTCTCTCTCCCTCTCTGCAGGACGATGTTGCGTTACTTCTTCCCTCCTGATTTCCGGATCCCTAAGGACGATGTGAACGGTATGACGGCGGAGGAGCTTGTGGCGTTCCCTCTGGTGAGCTCCTCCCCCGGCCGCCATCTTGGTTCTCAGGCTAGGCTCTGATCTCAAGGCGGCTGCATGCTTCAGCGTTGGTGTTACGTTGTTGCGCAAAATGTACTCAAAGCAATTCATGCTCCCTTTTAGGTTGCGCGTGTTGCCAAGCAATTTACCGCCAGAACAGTAGGTGGAGTAATATGTGGAGGAAAGTTTTTCGTTGAAGACGACCTCGAGAATGACGTCTTTGTCTGTGGGAGTCGTTGGTTTGTTTATGTGCCAGATCGTGTTCTCCCCATACACAGTGAATGATGGCAACAGACAGAGGAACAGGGGTGATGAAGTTGTTGATCATTGGGGTTGTATAAATGTGCATATCTCTCTACATTTTAAAACGACATAATGTGTTGGCAGCAAAGTTAACTTCACTTCAGGTTAATGCTTTTGTATATGAGCCTGCCGGGTGATACTCCAGACAGGAAGTAGTAACCAGACCAGCAAACCAATCACAGCCTTGCAGGCTGGGCGACTCGCGTAAAAGCTTACGTAAAAAATGACGCAAGTCTAGAAAAATCGCCCGACGCACGCAAGACGTGAGAAGTCGCGCAAGGGGGGCGCAAGGGCGCGCAAGGGCCTCTTGCGCTTGCGCTTACGCTTACGTAACCGAGCATAAACCAGCCTTCAGGACGTCCCCCGGACCACCTGACTAGTCCCCCAGTAGAACTAGGATATGTACCAAGACTGATGGTCAGATTGGGAATTAGTAATGGGATAGTTCATTATTTTTTTGTATTATTTACTCTTATCTAAATGTATCCATTTGTGTACTACTACTACTACTACTACTACCATGACGGCTACTACACTACTGTTCCTACCACTACTCCTGCTATACTACTACTGTTATCACTACTACCGCTACCGTACTTCTACTGCTACTATACTACTGCTGCTACTAACTGCTACCGTTACTACCACTGTTACTACCACTACTACCACTGTTACCACCACTGATAGCACCACTGATAGCACCACTGTTACCACCACTGTTACCACCACTGTTACTACCACTGTTACTACCACTGTTACCACCACTGTTACCACCACTGTTACCACCACTGTTACTACCACTGTTACCACCACTGTTACCACCACTGTTACTACTCTCCGTACTCTAGTGGCCCGGCCCCCCTAACCCCATCCTCTGGTTGCAGAAGGAGTATTTCCAGCAGTACGAGCTGGGCCTGCAGTCGCTGTGTAACTCGTACCAGAGCCGGGCGGACGCCAAAGCCAAGGCCGTGGAGGAGAAGAGCAGCAACGCCGAGACCAAGCTCAAGGAGGCGGACGAGAAGCTGCAGAAGCTGAGGGCCAACATCGTCTCTCTGCTGCAGAAAGTGCAAGAGGTAAAGTCTGGGCTCAGAGGGGAGGGGGGGCACCTCTGGGAGACGGGGGGGAGGAGCCTGAGGGGGGAGGAGCCTGAGGGGGAGGAGCCTGAAGGGGAGGGAGGAGCCTGATGGGGCGGAGCCCCAAGTGGTTGCTGGAAGAATGACAAACAAAACCGTTTATTGGTAGATGGAATCAAAATAAACAAAAATAGTTTAAAACCATTTATACATCCTTATAATGATCTGTATGGATGGATGAATTGTCTTTTTGTAAAACTCACGAACATTAATAGTATAGATGAACTGCAAAATACCAAGAATCCCTTTGAAGCCGAACCATTCTCCCAGTAAAAAGTATGTTTGACCTTTAACCTTGTAGTAGCAGTACCTTTAACAGGAACTAAAACGTAAACTGCTCTCTAACTGATTGTTTAAGGTGAACTAAAACGTAAGCTGCTCTCTAACTGATTGTTTAAGGTGAACTAAAAGGTAAACTGCTCTCAAACTGATTGTTTAAGGTGAACTAAAAGGTAAGCTGCTCTCTAACTGATTGTTTAAGGTGAACTAAAAGGTAAACTGCTCTCTAACTGATTGTTTAAGGTGAACTAAAAGGTAAACTGCTCTCTAACTGATTGTTTAAGGTGAACTAAAAGGTAAACTGCTCTCTAACTGATTGTTTAAGGTGAACTAAAAGGTAAACTGCTCTCTAACTGATTGTTTAAGGTGAACTAAAAGGTAAACTGCTCTCTAACTGATTGTTTAAGGTGAACTAAAAGGTAAACTGCTCTCTAACTGATTCCTCCGCCTCCTCCAGGACATCGACATCAACACAGACGATGAGCTGGACGCCTACATAGAGGACCTGCTCAACAGGGGGGACTGAGGCCACCGCCCCCTAAAGACTCTAGCTTTGGTTCTCCTGGGGGCCCTCAGCCCCCCAGAGAGGGGCCCTCAGCCCCCCAGAGAGGGGCCCTCAGCCCACCAGAGAGGGGCCCTCAGCCCATCAGAGAGGGGCCCTCAGCCCACCAGAGAGGGGCCCTCACCCCCACCAGAGAGGGGCCCTCAGCCCCCCAGAGAGGGGCCCTCATCAGAGATGGGCCCTCAGCCCACCAGAGAGGGGCCCTCACCAGAGAGGGGCCCTCAGCCCACCAGAGAGGGGCCCTCACCAGAGAGGGGCCCTCAGCCCACCAGAGAGGGGCCCTCATCAGAGAGGGGCCCTCAGCCCCCCAGAGAGGGGCCCTCATCAGAGAGGGGCCCTCAGCCCACCAGAGAGGGGCCCTCACCAGAGAGGGGCCCCCAGGACCGTACAAACGTCTGCATCGGCGCTCCTTTCATTTCGCTCGCCGCTCTCCGCCGGTTCTTGATGGTTTCAGCCTCCATGGTTCTTTTTATTTGACTTTCCGTTGTGGGCGGGGTCTGTGCGGTCCTGTGGGGACGTCTCCACGGTAACAGGGGGTTGTGTTCTCCTACTTTTATATCCACATATGTTTGTTAACGTTTGAATCGTTGGCTCCTGCTCGTTGGTTCTGAGAGTTGTCTTGTGTTCAGAGGCTTGGGTTTCAACATTAATCACAATATCTGTTTGATCTTCAACCAATTAAGGATCATCTGACTTGCCAATATCTATATATCTATAAATATATAAAGAGGATCCAGTCTGTAATGAAACACTAAGTTTCCCTCCTTTAAAGTCGTGGTCCTGTGGCCACCTGGAGCACCAGACCTGTACTGGGTTTTATCAGTGTGTCTCTGTCTCCAGGTTGCTCTCTGGGGAACTCTTCTGTTTGCTCACCCTTTCAGTGCCCAAGTTCTTCTCTCAGTCTGATTTTTAAAGTCATGAAAAATGTTTTATTAGGCGCTGCATGTGTTTTCAGTCTTTTTGAAAACTCTTTACATGAAATAATAAACCTGGTTCATCGCCCACATAGCGTTCCTGTCCTTTGTAAACATGTAAATGATTCTTTATAAAAGTTGTATCCCAAATGCTATTCATCATTATTTTTAGTTAGACATCCTTATTCAACCCTAAACGGTTTATGGGAGGGGCCCCGGGCTCCTTCCCCCCCCCTACCCCTCTGGTCCCTGCGGTGACCTTTGACCGCCTTCCCGGGTCAGATGCATGACTTGGCGGCGAGTAGGTCGAACTTTTACTTTGAAGGTACGAAGCGGACCCCAGAGGAAAGGAAAACAACAGAGACGGTAAGACTTTGTCGTATTTTACACTTTCAACTAACCTAATTGTATTTAAAAAACGATCAGAAAGAAGTCATTGAACATTAAAGAATAGTCTAATCAGTTATATCGATTCATATTTATTTATAGTACACAGTGTAAGTTGCATTTTGTTACACAATGTTGTTAATTAACAGTGAATAGTACGATTCCCATTCAGGAAACATTAGTTATTTTGGTTGTTTGTTTATTTTGTTATCAAACAAAAGGCCTAGTCTGTTTGATTGACAGGTGAGATGATCAGGGGGGCAGAGTTTGTAACTCCTTGATACCATGGACAGAGGAGTGGATAGAGAGGCTCAGTGAAGGTGCAGCCAGTAGCAGAGTAGATATGAACCCTGGCTTCCACATCATAGAAGGAGAGCAGACCCTCATCATAATCAACAAACAACCCCACCTTCTGGAGCTCAGCTCTCAGAGGGAGATCGACAGCAGGGTTATCTCTAAATACCAACTTATCCTTGTTGTAGTAAAGAGTCCAGTAACCGTTCTCAGGGCTTAACCCTGTCCAACCTTTTCTCTCTATGGACTCTCTGGCCACTCCTAACCACCATGCAGTCTTGTCTTTAACCTGGACCTCAAAGTAAAATCTCCCTGAGGAGAAGCTCTGCCTCGTGAGAACACATGTATACCCTGTAAATCTCTTAGGGTTGTCTGGGAGTTTCTTCACTACACCACCATCATGTACTTGTTTCCCATCCTCAGATAGGATGAGTATGGGATTTGCTGTATCAGGATCCAGAGTCACATCCACTTCATACTGCTGGACCCTCTTCAGTTCAGCAGCTTCACGCAGCTTCTTCATCTCCATGTTCAGTGTCTCCTCCAGCTGAACCAGGGATCTCATCAAGGTCCCTGCGTATGACGGAGGACAGACCTCCACCGTGGTCCAGTCCCTGGGGGGTGGAGGATCCTTCAGGGATCTGAAGGCCTGGAGGAAGTGGAGCTGGTCTTTAGTGTGTGAGAGCCGCTTCACCTCTGAGCTTCTATTGGTCAGATCTTCTCTTTCCCGCTCCAGCTCTTTGATGAGGTCTTCAGCTTGTTTCTCTGTGGTTTTCAGTCTCTTTTTAACTTTTTGGTTGAAATCATCTCTGCACTTTTTAACGCGACGCATCAAAGCAGTGAAGACCTGCCCACCATCGGCTATCACTCTGTCTGCGTCTTTCTTGCTATATTCAACTGTGTCTTTTATCTCCTTAATCTTTAGTTTTCTCTCCTGGATCATCAGCTGAACTTCAGCCTCTATCTTCCCCAGCAGGGCCGTCTTCACTTCATATTCCTCCTTTAGAGGTACAACAGGATGGGACTTGTGGTCTGCCTCTGTGCAGTACTGACACACACACTCCTGTTCAGTCTGGCAGAAGAGCTCCAGAAGTCGGTCGTGTTTCTTACACATCCGGTCTTCCAGACGGTCCATAGGCTCGACCAGCCGATGTTTCTTCAGGACTGTGACTCTCTGATGTGGCTCCAGGTGGGTTTGGCAGTAAGACATAAAACACACTAGGCAGGACTTCACAGCCTTCAGCTGGGTCCCAGTGCAGACGTCACAGGGAACTTCTCCTGGTTCAACACAAGGCTGCTCCTTTACTCGTACGGTCGCTCTAAACTGATCAGCCATCTCTGATACAAGGATATTGACCTGTGGATCAGGTCTAGTGTCGAACATCTTGTTACAAATAGGACATTTGCACTGGACTTTTTCATCCCAGAATCTATTAATGCAGGTTCTGCAGAAGTTGTGTCCACACGGTGTGGAAACTGGGCTGCTGAACACATCCAGACAGATGGGACAGGAAAAGTTCTCTTCAGACCAGGAAGTGTTAGCAGAGGCCATCCTAGAAGACAAGTTTCATGTATTGAGATATTCCATTATTGTTCTAATTCCATAAGGGGAAGGTTCAAACTTTTTCTTAAAGTTGTGCTGATTTACTCACCTTGTTGTGGTTTCTGTGTCAGACGATGTTTTCCAAAATGCTTCTTTCCTCCTGAAAGAGAGAACTGCTTCTACGTTGGATGCCTTTGGTTTCTATGATCCTTAAGTTTCGTTTCTTGAACAAGACGTCCCCTCCTCTCCTCCCCTAACAACTGGCTCCTCCCCTAACACATGGCTCCGCCCCCACGGACACACGGTTCACTGTCGTTTCAACTTTCACACTCTGGCTTTGGGTGCATTCATGCGCTGTAATTCAAATATGTTGATATGTTTTAAAAAGTAAGAAACGCAATATTTAACAAAACACTGTATCTGGGATTAAGACCTATACAAAAACAATTGACATGTCTTGACTATTTCTGAGGGTTGTATTTTTCTTTACAGTCTTCACAAAAACAACCCGCTCCCTATATGCCCAGGGTATGTGTGCTAGTATGTTTTGTGATTTAATATTGAGTTAACCCTGTGTCACGCCGCGTCCTGCTACGCGCCGCGGTCCAACACTCCCATCTAGTGGCCACTTGACGCCACTGTACCTCATTCTTCCGTCACACCTGTCTTCAATCATCAATCTCCACTTCCTACTTCAGCCGGGGATCTCCATCCAGCCGGCGCCAGTTCGTCGTTTACAACTACCCAGTTCGTATTGGTCCTACCAGCATTCTCTAGACCCAGTTCAGTGTTCCCGTTCTCTTGATAACCCTCTCCCCTCTTCCCTTGTTCTCCGTCCGTCACTCTGCCTACCTGTTGCCAAACCCCTGCCTGCCTGACTACCCGCCTATCATCGAGTCCTTGCCTGTCTGACTGCCTGCCTGACTGTCTGCCTGATGCTGAACCCTCGCCTGCCTGACTGCCGCCTGCTTCGCCCCAGCTTGTCACCTACTACCCCGTGTCCCAATAAACCCTGTTTCCTATTACCCTGTCTCTGCCTCCCCATGTCCAGCGCTTGGGTCCCCTCGCCCTGTTCCTTAACACCCTGGTAGTTACATAAGGCTTAACTCCCAGACTCTAACCTCATAAAGCAGCTGCATCATGTGACTCGGGGTGGGGCAGACGGACCAGACCAACAGGTTCACTATTCAGAGACAACACAGTCAATGCCAGCACAGAGAAAAACAAACAGCGAAACAGATCTAAAATGTGCCGTGGCAGTTAACAATGTCACTTTATAACTGATGGTGCATTATGGGTAGCCTTTATGTGCCAGGGACAAACGGTGTGAAAGTCTGAAGTGACGGACTGGTTTCGTAGTTTAGTTCTAGTTATTTCGGGTTATCAAGGTGTGATTGAGCCAGATGAAAACACTGGAAAACACTTTTTGGGTACGATGGCTGTGGGAATCATGTATGGTTCTTTATACACACAAACACAGGAAACGCACAAACACAAACAGGTATCAACATACCAACAACACGGCCCCAAAAAATAAGTCTCTCTCTCCCTCTCTCCCTCCCTCCCTCCCTCCCTCCCTCTCAGCTGTGACCAACATGTCCGCCGGGTCGATGCGTCTGAACCACAACACGAGTGCAGCCTGGCTGAGGTTCCTCCTCCGGGGTCAGCCCACCTGTAGACCCGCCCTGCAGGTCAGAGGGGTCAGCGCCGTCCAGCCAGGGACCTCTGCCCCCGACGAGGCCGCCGCCCGGGACCCCCACTCCCCCCCGCTGTTCTCCAGATCCAGGACCGGTCGGTTCTTCCAGGCCCAGCCTCAGCTGAAGAACCCCTTTCTAGAAGACCCTCTGTTAGGGAGGTACCTCAGGAGACACCTGCCCCCCCAGGTAAGGATCAGACGCTGCTGAAGGCTAGGCAGTGTTTGAATAGTGTGGTCAACACATTGGAAACGTTGATGTAGTCAGTAAGTGATGACTAACACAAAGGATGAGGCTAGATGCTCTGTGTGTCTCCAGCAGGCCGTGTTCTCAGACCTGCAGGCGTTTGGGGAGAGGATCTCAGGTGAGGTGGACGCCTGGGGGCGAGAGTGTGAGGTCAACCCCCCCAGGCTCGTCCCCTTTGACCCTTGGGGTAGAAGGGTGGACCACATCGTGACCTCGCCCGCCTGGCAGCGCATGAAAGAGCTGTCTGCCAGGGAGGGGCTGGTTGCCATCGGCTACGAGAGGTCGTGTGGTGAATGGAGGTCAGGGGAATCCAACTCTCGTTTACATGCTGCGTCTCTTTTGTGTTACTGCTCGGTACGTTCTGCGGTGATTCCCATGTTTCCCATCCGGGATGAAGAAGGTACATCTGATATTAATATTCAGATTTGCATCCCTTTATGAACGGGTCAAGTGTGAAACTCTAGTCTGAGGTTACACCATATTTAAGATCCTGGTTATCATGGCCACGTCTGTTTCTCCTTCTCTCTGTCTCTCTGTCCGTCTCTCTGTCGGTCTCTCCTTCTCTCTGTCTGTCTCTCCTTCTCTCTGTCTCTCTGTCTCTCCGTCTCTCCTTCTCTCTGCCTGCCTGCCTGTCTGCCTGTCTGTCTGTAGTCGCGTCCACCAGGTGAGTAAGCTGTTCCTCTACTCCCCGTCGTCCGGTCTGTTCACCTGTCCTCTGGCCATGACCGACGGAGCGGCCAAGGTCATCCAGGTGTGATACTGATCGATTCACCTCTCTGCTCTTTGAGCTGCACACTGTTCCACTAGTGACCGTCTGGGGACACAAGTGCAGTAATAATAATAGTGATAACTGTAATAGTTATTAGTGAATGTTGTGTATAAGTGGATCGTGAAGCAGTTTGTTCGTTAACCAATCACGGCGCGCCGCAGTCTCTCGGGGTGCCGCCGGCCGTTGACTCCGCCTACAGGAGGTTGACCTCTCGCGACCCCGAGCGGTTCTGGACGTCTGGCCAGTGGATGACCGAGCGGAGGGGCGGATCGGACGTGGGTCAGTAGTCGGAGCTCCACTCGTCATCCTGCCTCGTAAACGCCAACAGAGACGAGTGACAAAGTTGTGTTGTATTACTTTATCTGTATTATATATCTTTATCTGTATTATATATCTTTATCTGTATTATATTACTTTATCCGGACGGTTTGAGTCCAATCTTAAGGAGCCTAACAATAGTTCAATAAAGTAATTTGTCTGTATTTAGTTTTTATTGTAGTACATTTTATTTAGCTTTTCACGTTGTCCTTCTCCGTTGCAGTGATGTTTATTAATACGGCTTCCTGGCTGGTTGAGATGGCCAAAAAATGAGTGTAATTGATACGTTATGATTTATTCTCCCCCCTATCTTGAATATCGTTTCCCCCCCGATGTCTGTCCCTGCGGTCGATATGCTGGTCAGTACCGTACGCCGCGGTCGGTACCGTGCGCCGCGGTCGGTACCGTGCGCCGCGGTCGGAACCGTGCGCCGCGGTCGGTAGCGTACGCCGCGGTCGGTACCGTGAGCCGCGGTCGGTAGCGTGCGCCGCGGTCGGTAGCGTACGCCGCGGTCGGTAGCGTACGCCGCGGTCGGTACCGTGCGCCGCGGTCGGTACCGTGCGCCGCGGTCGGTAGCGTACGCCGCGGTCGGTAGCGTGCGCCGCGGTCGGTAGCGTGCGCCGCGGTCGGTAGCGTGCGCCGCGGTCGGTACCGTACGCCGCGGTCGGTAGCGTACGCCGCGGTCTGACTCGTTCCCTTCCCTCCGTCCAGCCGCTGGCACGGAGACGCTGGCCGAGCCCCAGCCGGACGGGTCCTACCGGCTCCACGGCTTCAAGTGGTTCACCTCCGCCACGGACGCCGACATGACCCTCCCCCTGGGCCGGGTGGTGGGCCGCCATGGATCCACCCCCCCGGTACGGCCCCGCCGTCCCCGCAGATCCAGACCTGTCGTCTGTTAACGGCCCCGTGACATGCCACCAGGTGACGTCACAGGTGGACACGCCCACCTGTGATGTCATAAGGGGTCGTTTTCCAAACGGTAAATCACCCCACACCTGGTGGCCGGTCATGTGACCTCATTAACGGGACTTCAGAGACGTTCTGCTGTCTAGCTTTGTTTGTTTTGCCGGTTAAAATAGTCCCGTTATTTTGGCAGATTATTTTACAGAATCCTTCAGTTTAGTCCGATGGTCGAAGCCTTTAAGCAAACTGAAAATCTGCCACCATTGGAAAAGAGAAGGGATTGATTCATGGTCAATATTTAGATTAGATTAGATAACTCTGGGTTAATCCCCCGGAGGGGAAATTCTTGTGTTACAGCATTGCAGCAGTCAAGGAAGAGATACAAGATATAATGCAGAGTAGTGCTAAAGTAAATGCTACAGTAATACGAAGGAAATGATAAAGTAAGCGCTACAGTAATGCTAAAGTAATGCTAAAGTAAATGCTACAGTAATGCTAAAGTAAATGCTACAGTAATGCCACAGTAATGCAAAGGAAACGCTAAAGTAAATGCTACAATAAAGCTTAAGTAATGCTAAGGATATGCTAAAGTAAATGCTACAGTAGTGCTAAAGTAATGCTAAGGTAATGCTAAAGTAAGTGCTATTCACCCCAAAAGTAGTTGCAACCCTTTTATATCAAGGTGAAAGATCATTATCAGTACCTCCTCTGGTGCAGCGATCCCAAACATCTCTAACCGTCTTCTGACTCCTCCCCCTCCCCGTCTGACTCCTCCTCCCCCCGTCTGACTCCTCACCGCTGGTGAGATCCTGCTCCTGGTTCATGCTCCTGTTGCTGGTCTGGCCCTCAGAGACACACCCACAGAGTTTTAGAGAACTACAGAAGAACACAAAGACGATTAAATACGCTTCAGTAGGCGTCCAGGCCACTAGAGGTCATGATGGGACCCATAAATAAGTCAAGCACTACAGAAACCATCGTTCATCAACATAACCTGTGGATGAATGATTACATGTTATACCTGGTGTGTGTGTGTGTGTGTGTGTGTGTGTGTGTGTGTGTGTGTGTGTGTGTGTGTGTGTGTGTGTGTGTGTGTGTGTGTGTGTGTGTGTGTGTGTGTGTGTGTGTGTGTGTGTGTGTGCGCAGGGTGTTTAAGGGGGGGGAGGACGTGCGGTTAATGCGGCCGGCGTCGCCCGTCTCCCAGACGCCCGACACCCAGCAGGAGGCGGAGAAGGGCCCCGCCCGCATGGAGCCCGACACCACCCAGCCGGGGACCAGCCGCGAGGTCACCGGCAGCATGGTCTCCATGATGAGGTCAGCATCCGGGGCGTCATGGCAACGCTGGGCTGGGGTTCAGAGAGGGAGAGGAGGGACGGTCCAAGTGATGAGGGCTGTTTTGGTATCCTTGGGCTCTCTCTCTCTCTCTCTCGCTCTCGCTCTCGCTCTCGCTCTCGCTCTCGCTCTCGCTCTCGCTCTCTCTCTCTCTCTCTCTCTCTGTCTCCTCTCTCTCTCTCTCTCTGTCTCCTCTCTCTCTGTCTCTCTCTGTCACTCTCTGTCTCTGTGTGTTCACTCTCTCTGTCTCCTCTCTTACTGTCTGTGTCTGTCTGTCTCTCTCTGTCTCTGTGTGTTCACTCTCTCTCTCTCTCTCTCTCTCTCTGTCTCTGTCTCTGTCTCTGTCTCTCTCTCTCTGCAGGACGATGTTGCGTTATTTCTTCCCTCCTGATTTCCGGATCCCTAAGGACGATGTGAACGGTATGACGGCGGAGGAACTGGTGGCGTTCCCTCTGGTGAGCTCCGCCCCCGGCCGCCATCTTGGTCCTCAGTCTCTGATCTCAGGACGTCCCCCGAACCACCTGACTAGTCTCCCAGTAGAACTAGGATATGTACCAAGACTGATGGTCAGATTGTGGATTAGTAATGGGATAGTTCATTATTTTTTCGTATTATTTACTCTTATTTAAATGTATCCATTTGTGTACTACTACTACTACTACTTCTAGTACTACTACTACTACTACCATGACGGCTACTACACTACTGTTCCTACCAATACTCCTGCTATACTACTACTGTTATCACTACTACCGCTACCGTACTTCTACTGCTACTATACTACTACTGTTATCACTACTACCGCTACCGTACTTCTACTGCTACTATACTACTACTGTTACTACTGCTGCTACTACACTACTGTTCCTACCACTACTCCTGCTATACTACTACTGTTATCACTACTACCGCTACCGTACTTCTACTGCTACTATACTACTACTGTTATCACTACTACCGCTACCGTACTTCTACTGCTACTATACTACTAATGTTACTACTGCTGCTACTACTACCACTGTTACTACCACTGTTACTACCACTGTTACTACCACTACCCCTCTCTGGTGAGGGCCCCTCTCTGATGAGGGGCCCTCAGCCCATCAGAGAGGGCCCCTCTCTGGTGAGGGGCCCTCACCAGAGAGGGGCCCTCACCAGAGAGGGGCCCTCACCAGAGAGGGGCCCTCTCTGGTGAGGGCCCCTCTCTGATGAGGGCCCCTCTCTGATGGAGGCCCTCATCAGAGAGGGGCCCTCATCAGAGAGGGGCCCTCACCAGAGAGGGTCCCTCTCTGATGAGGGCCCCCATCAGAGAGGGGCCCCCATCAGAGAGGGGCCCCCACCAGAGAGGGGCCCTCCTCAGAGAGGGGCCCTCTCTGCTGAGGGCCCCTCTCTGGTGAGGGCCCCTCTCTGATGAGGGCCTCCATCAGAGAGGGGCCCTCATCAGAGAGGGGCCCTCCCCAGAGAGAGGCCCTCAGGACCGTACAAACGTCTTCATCGGCGCTCCTTTCATTTCGCTCTTCGCTCTCTGCCGGTTCTTGATGGTTTCAGCCTCCATGGTTCTTTTTATTTGACTTTCCGTTGTGGGCGGGGTCTGTGCGGTCCTGTGGGGACGTCTCCACGGTAACAGGGGTTTGTGTTCCCCTACTTTTATATCCACATATGTTTGTTAACGTTTGAATCGTTGGCTCCTGCTCGTTGGTTCTGAGAGTTGTCTTGTGTTCAGAGGCTTGGGTTTCAACATTAATCACAATATCTGTTTGATCTTCAACCAATTAAGGATCATCTGACTTGCCAATATATATATATATATATATATATATATATATATATATATATATATATAAAGAGGATCCAGTCTGTAATGAAACACTAAGTTTCCCTCCTTTAAAGTCGTGGTCCTGTGGCCACCTGGAGCACCAGACCTGTACTGGGTTTTATCAGTGTGTCTCTGTCTCCAGGTTGCTCTCTGGGGAACTCTTCTGTTTGCTCACCCTTTCAGTGCCCAAGTTCTTCTCTCAGTCTGATTTTTAAAGTCATGAAAAATGTTTTATTAGGCGCTGCATGTGTTTTCAGTCTTTTTGAAAACTCTTTACATGAAATAATAAACCTGGTCCATCGCCCACATAGCGTCGGTTCCTGTCCTTTCTAAACGTGTAAATGATTCTTTATAAAAGTTGTATCCCAAATGCAAGTCATCATTATTAGTTAGACATCCTTATTCAACAATAAAAGGTTAATGGGCCCTGCGGTGACCTTTGACCGCCTTCCCGGGTCAGATGCTAGACTTGGCGAGTAGGTCGAACTTTTACTTTGAAGGTACGAAGCGGACCCCAGAGGAAAGGAAAACAACAGAGACGGTAAGACTTTGTCATTTCGTAGTTTATTGTTTTTGAATTGTTTAGTATTGTATTCGGTACAGATGTTCACATGTAAACTAAGAAGAATATTAGGGACGTCGTAGTGTGTTGTTGTCGCTCCTTAACCCAGACGCGAATGAGAACGTTAAAGGGCCAACATGGTTATGTACACAGTTTAAGGCGCTTTTCGATTCACCAAAAAGTTATAATTATTCTATTTCTCACCGAGCACAACTACAGTATTTAAAACGCACCGTAGTGGTAATGGGAGACTATCTCACGGTCACCCTCCAAGAGGACTTGTCTTTCTTGTCACTAATTGTTAGGGTTAACCCTTAACCATAACCCTATCAAAATAATAATAATAATAAAAATAACATTTTACACTTTGAACTTTTGAAACGATCAGAAAGAAGTCATTGAACATTAAAGAGTAGTCTAATCAGTTGTAATGATTCATGTTTTTTTATAGTACACAGTGTAAGTTGCATTTTGTTACCTTTTGTTAATTAACAGTGAATAGTACGATATGAATGCAGTTCTCTCAGATCTCCCATGGTAGAGATTCCCATTCAGGAAACATTAGTTATTTTGGTTGTTTGTTTATTTTATTATCAAACAGAAGTCTTAGTCTGTTTGATTGACAGGTGAGATGATCAGGGGGTCAGAGTTTGTACCTCCTTCCTGATACCATGGATCGAGGAGTGGATAGAGAGGCTCAGTGAAGGTGCAGCCCGTAGCAGAGTAGATATGAACCCTGGCTTCCACATCATAGAAGGAGACCAGACCCTCATCATAATCAACAAACACCCCCACCTTCTGGAGCTCAGCTCTCAGAGGGAGACGGACACCAGGTTTATCTCTAAATACCAACTCATCCTTGTTGTAGTAAAGAGTCCAGTAACCGTTCTCAGGGGTCCACTCTGTCCCACCTTTTCTGTTGATGGACTCTCTGGCCACTCCTAAACCCCATGCAGTCTTGTCTTTAACCTGGACCTCAAAGTAAAATCTCCCTGAGGAGAAGCTCTGCCTCGTGAGAACACATGTATACCCTATAAATCTCTTAGGGTTGTATGGGAGTACCTTCCTCACACCTCCATCATGTACTTGTTTCCCATCCTCAGACAGGATGAGCTGGGGATGAGCTGTATCAGGATCCAGAGTGACATCTACCTCATACTGCTGGACCCTCTTCAGTTCAGCATCATCACGCAGCTTCTTCATCTCCATGTTCAGTGTCTCCTCCAGCTGATCCAGGGATCTCCACAAGGTCCCTACGTATGACGGAGGACGGACCTCCACCGTGGTCCAGTCCTGGGGGGTGGAGGATCCTTTCAGGGATCTGAAGGCCTGGAGGAAGTGGAGGTGGTCTTCAGTGTGTGAGAGTGGCTTCACCTCTGAGCTTCTATTGGTCAGATCTTCTATTTCCTGCTCCAGCTCTTTGATGAGGTCTTCAGCTTGTTTCTCTGTGGTTTTCAGTCTCTCTTTAACTGTTTGGTTGAAATCATCTCTGCACTTTTCAACACAGCCTATCAGAGCAGTGAAGACCTGCCCACCATCGGCTATCACTCCGTCTGCGTCTTTGTTGCTCAGTTCCACTATGTCTTTGATCTCCTTAATCTTTAGTTTTGTCTCCTGGATCATCTGCTGAACTTCAGCCTCTATCTTCCCCAGCAGGGCCGTCTTCACTCCATATTCCTCCTTTAGAGGTACAACAGGATGGGACTTGTGGTCTGTCACTGTGCACAACAGACACACACACTCCTGTTCAGTCTGGCAGAAGAGCTCCAGAAGTCGGTCGTGTTTTCTTACACATCCTGTCTTCCAGACGGTCCATAGGCTCGACCAGCCGATGTTTCTTCAGGCCTGAGACTCTCTGATGTGGCTCCAGGTGGGTTTGGCAGTAAGATGTAAAACACATTAGGCAGGACTTCACAGCCTTCAGCTGGGTCCCAGTGCAGACGTCACAGGGAACTTCTCCTGGTTCAACACAAGGCTGCTCCTTTACTCGTACGGTCGTTCTAAACAGATCAGCCATCTCTGATACAAGATATTGACCTTGGATCAGGTCTAGTGTCGAACATCTGGTTACAAATAGGACATTTGCACTGGACTTGTTCATCCCAGAATTTATTAATGCAGGCTCTGCAGAAGTTGTGTCCACACGGTGTGGAAACTGGGCTGCTGAACACATCCAGACAGATGGGACAGGAAAAGTTCTCTTCAGACCAGGAAGTGTTAGCAGAGGCCATCCTAGAAGACAAGGATCATGTATTGAGATGTTCCATTATTGTTCTAATTCCATAAGGGGAAGGTTCACCATTTTTCTAAAGTTGTGCTGATTTACTCACCTTGTTGTGGTTTCTGTGTCGACGGATGTTTTCCAAAAGGCTTCCTTTTCCTCCTGAAAGAGAGAACTGCTTCTACGTTGGATGGCTTTGGTTTCTATGATCCTTAAGTTTCGTTTCTTGAACAAGTCGTCCTCTCCTCTCCTCCCCTAACACCTGGCTCCTCCCCTGGCTCCTCCCCTAACACCTGGCTCCTCCCCTAACACCTGGCTCCGCCCCCACGGACCACTGTCGTTTCAACTTTCACACCCTGTCTTAGGGTGCATTCATGCGTTGTAATTCAAATACGTTGATTTTTTTTCAAATGTGTTTGAAACACCATAAATGACAAAACACAGACCAAGAGCTGGTGAAATACTAGAGACATTTTGTGATTTAATGGTGATTTTCTACCGTAACTGGGATTAAGAGCAATACAAAAACACTTGACGTGACTTTTCCTGAGGCTGGTATTTTTCTTTCCAGTATTCATACAAACAAGCTTCTCCCAGTATGCCCAGGGTATATGTGCTAGTATGTTTTGTGATTTAATATTGAGTTAACTTAGTTAACTCAATAGTAGTAGTTCGTAGTAGTAGTAGTAGTAGTAGTAGTAGTTAGTAACGTAGTTCCATAAGGCTTAACTCCCAGACTCTAACCTCATGAAGCCGCTGCATCATGTGACTCGGGGTGGGGCAGACGGACCAGACCAACAGGTTCCCTGTTCAGAGACAACACAGTCAATGCCAGCACAGAGAAAAACAAACAGCAAAACAGATCTAAAATGTGCCGTGGCAGTTAACCATGTCACTCTATAACTGATGGTGCATTATGGGTAGCCTTTCTGTGCCAGGGACAAACAGTGTGAAAGTCTGAAGTGACGGACTGGTTTCGTAGTTAAGTTGTATTTGTTATTCAGGGTTATCAAGGTGTGATTGAGCCAAATGAAAACACTGGAAAACACACTATTTGGGTACGATGGCTGTGTGAATCTTCTATGGTTCTTTATTTCCCTGTTATACAAAAACACAGGAAACGCACAAACACAAACAGGTATCACCAAACCAACAACTCAGCATAAAAAATAAGTCTCTCTCTCTCTCTCTCTCTCTCTCTCTCTCTCTCTCTCTCTCTCTCTCTCTCCTCTCTCTCTCTCTCTCTCTCTCTCTCTCTCTCTCTCTCTTCCCCCCCCCCCCCCTCTCTCAGCTCTGACCAACATGTCCGCCGGGTCGATGCGTCTGAACCACACCACGAGTGCAGCCTGGCTGAGGTTCCTCCTCCGGGGTCAGCCCCCCTGTAGACCCGCCCTGCAGGTCAGAGGGGTCAGCGCCGTCCAGCCAGGGACCTCTGCCCCCGACGAGGCCGCCGCCCGGGACCCCCACGCCCCCCCGCTGTTCTCCAGGTCCAGGACCGGTCTGTTCTTCCAGGCCCAGCCTCAGCTGAAGAACCCCTTTCTAGAAGACCCTCTGCTAGGGAGGTATCTCAGGAGACACCTGCCCCCCCAGGTAAGGATCAGACGAGTCGGGGAGGACGTCGCTGGCCGAGCCCCAGCCGGACGGGTCCTACCGGCTCCACGGCTTCAAGTGGTCCACCTCCGCCACGGACTCCGACATGACCCTCACCCTGGGCCGGGTGGGGGGCCGCCATGGATCCCCCCCCGGTACGGCCCGCCGTCCCCCAGACCCGTGAAGACTGATTACACACACACCCCCTGGACTCACCGCCTACTGGACTCCCTCCCCCCTCCCCTCCCCCCGTTGCAGCACAGTATGCCGTGAGCGATGTGATGCGCCTGTTGGCTGCGTCCGCCTCCCGGTGTCTGAGTTGTGACACCTCCCCTCCCCAACTCCCTTCCCCCCTCCCATATGCGTTTGTGATGTTTTTGATGTGATGCTTATGTGTTGAGGTGTTTTTTTTTTTTGCTAATCCCTACACTGTGCCCCCCATACAGGAGCATAGTTTGGGGTATTGACAATTTTTTTTCCCCCTCGTTCCCTCTTGTCTTAGCTTTGAAACTTTCTTATATAATGCGGGCCGCATGATTCTCCGTGAACAAGCGCCTGACAGTCTCTCCGTCCTGTCTCCCCACACTGTCTTCTATGTTTCTTGGACGGAATGTTACTGGGAATTTTCCTCACTCTCCACCTCATCCCTAACTCTCCACCCCAAGCTGGTGTGTAGTGAGCGTTCTGGCGCCGATTGGTTGCCGTGCATCACCCAAGTGGGTGCTACATATTGGTGGTGGTTAGTGAGGTCCCCCCCTTCTTTTGAGTGTTATTCTGTTTTGCTATATGCTCTGTAAGGTGACCTTGGGTGTCTTGAATGGCGCCTCTAAATAAAATGTATTATTATTATTATGACAGCTGGACACGCCCACCTGTGATGTCATAAGGGGTCGTTTTCCAAAACGGCTTGTAACGGTAAACCACCCCACACCTGGTGGCAGGTCATGTGACCTCTTTAACGGTAAACCACCCCACACCTGGTGGCCGGTCATGTGACCTCTTTAACGGGACTTCAGAGATGTTCTGCAGTCTAGCTTTGTTTGTTTTGCCTGTTGAAATAGTCCCGTTATTTTGGCAGATTATTTTACAGAATCCTTCAGTTTAGTCCGATGGTAGAAGCATTTAACCAAACTGAAATGTTGCTGCCATTGGAAAAGAGAAGGGATTGATTCATGGTCAATATTTAGATTAGATTAGATTAGTTATCGCTGTGTTAATCCCCCGGAGGGGAAGTTCTTGTGTTACAGCATTGTAGAAGCCAAGGAAGAGATACAAGATATAATACAAAGTAGTGTAAAAGTAAATGCTACAGTAATGCTACAGTAATGCAAAGGAAACGCTAAAGTAAATGCTACAATAAAGCTTAAGTAATGCTAAGGATATGCTAAATTAAATGCTACAGTAGTGCTAAAGTAATGCTAAGGAAATGCTAAAGTAAATGCTATTCACCCCAAAAGTTGTTACAACCCTTTTTTATCAAGGTGAAAGATCAGTATCAGTACCTCCTCTTGTGCAGCGATCCCAAACATCTCTAACCGTCGTCTGACCCCTCCCCCTCCCCGTCTGACTCCTCCCCCTCCCCGTCTGAATCCTCCTCCCCCCGTCTGACTCCTCCCCCACCTGACTCCTCCCCCTCCCCGTCGGACTCCTCCCCCTCCCCGTCGGACTCCTCCCCCCGTCTGACTCCTCCCCCCCAGGGCAGCCGGGGTCTGTCCCTGTTCTACGCTGAGGTCCGCCGGGACCCCGAGGGCCGGCTGGAGGGCATCGAGGTCCAGCGGCTGAAGGACAAACTGGGGACCCGCCAGATGCCCACCGGAGCTGCTGCTGGACGGCCTGCCAGCGCACCGGGTCAGTGGCTCCCCCCCCCCACCCCCCACCCAGGGGGCTGACGCACCCGGCAGCCATCTTGGATCTAGACGCTAGCCTGGCGGCCATCTTGGATCTAGACGCTAGACCGGCGGCCATATTGGATCTAAACGCTAGCCCAGTGGCTATCTTCAGGTTCAGGTTCAGGTTCTTAAGAACACACTGAAGAGCGGATCAGGTTCTTTAGAGCAGAGACTGATGAACGGTTCTGGTTCTTAAGAACACACTGAAGAGCGGGTCAGGTTCTGGAGAGCAGAGACTGATGAACGGTTCAGGTTCTTAAGAACACACTGAAGAGCGGGTCAGGTTCTGGAGAGCAGAGACTGATGAACGGTTCAGGTTCTTAAGAACACACTGAAGAGCGGGTCAGGTTCTGGAGAGCAGAGACTGAAGAGCGGGTCAGGTTCTGGAGAGCAGAGACTGATGAACGGTTCAGGTTCTTAAGAACACACTGAAGAGCGGGTCAGGTTCTGGAGAGCAGAGACTGATGAAGGGTTCAGGTTCTTAAGAACACACTGAAGAGCGGGTCAGGTTCTGGAGGGCAGAGACTGATGAACGGTTCAGGTTCTTAAGAACACACTGAAGAGCGGGTCAGGTTCTGGAGGGCAGAGACTGATGCTCTGTGTCCCTGCAGACAAGGGCATGCAGGTGGAGGTGCGGGTGAACATGGAGTGGTTCACGGGGAAGGTGGTGGCAGTGGAGGTGAACAAGAAGAGCGTCTGCTGGAAGGTCAAGTTCGACTACGTCCCGAGATCCACGCCCAAAGACCGCTGGTGAGATCCTGCTCCTGGTTCCTGCTCCTGGTGCTGGTCTGGCCCTCAGAGACACACCCACAGAGTTTTAGAGAACTACAGAAGAACACAAAGACGATTAAATACGCTTCAGTAGGCGTCCAGGCCACTAGAGGGCATGATGGGACCCATAAATAAGTCGAGCACTGCAGAAACCATCGTTCATCAACATAACCTGTGGATGAATGATTACATGTTATACCTGTTATGATCATAATGTGTGTGTGTGTGTGTGTGTGTGTGGTGTGTGTGTGTGTGTGTGTGTGTGTGTGTGTGTGTGTGTGTGTGTGTGTGTGTGTGTGTGTGTGTGTGTGTGTGTGTGTGTGTGTGTGTGTGCAGGGTGTTTAAGGGGGGGGAGGACGTGCGGTTAATGCGGCCGGCGTCGCCCGTCTCCCAGACTCCCGACACCCAGCAGGAGGCGGAGAAGGGCCCCGCCCGCATGGAGCCCGACACCACCCAGCCGGGGACCAGCCGCGAGGTCACCGGCAGCATGGTCTCCATGATGAGGTCAGCATCCGGGGCGTCATGGCAACGCTGGGCTGGGGTTCAGAGAGGGAGAGGAGGGACGGTCCAAGTGATGAGGGCTGTTTTGGTATCCTTGGGCTCTCTCTCTCTCCCTCTCTCTGTCTCCTCTCTGTCGCTCTCTCTGTCGCTCTCTCGCCCTGTCTCTGTGTTCTCTCTGTCTGTCTGTCTGTCTGTCTGTCTGTCTGTCTGTCTCCTCTCTCTCTGTCTGTCTCCTCTCTCTCTGTCTGTCTGTCTCCTCTCTGTCTCTGTGTGTTCACTCTCTCAGTCTCCTCTCTTACTGTCTGTGTCTGTCTGTCTCTCTGACTCCTCTCTGTCTCCTCTTTGTCTCTCTCTGTCTGTGTTCACTCTGTCTGTCTCCTCTCTGTCTCCTCTTTGTCTCTCTCTCTCTCTCTCTCTGTCTGTGTTCACTCTCTCTGTCTCCTCTCTTACTGTCTGTGTCTGTCTTTCTGTCTCTCCCTCTCTGCAGGACGATGTTGCGTTACTTCTTCCCTCCTGATTTCCGGATCCCTAAGGACGATGTGAACGGTATGACGGCGGAGGAGCTGGTGGCGTTCCCTCTGGTGAGCTCCTCCCCCGGCCGCCATCTTGGTTCTCAGGCTAGGCTCTGATCTCAGGACGTCCCCCGGACCACCTGACTAGTCTCCCAGTAGAACTAGGATATGTACCAAGACTGATGGTCAGATTGGGAATTAGTAATGGGATAGTTAATTATTTTTTTGTATTATTTACTCTTATCTAAATGTATACATTTGTGTACTACTACTACTACTACTACTACCATGACGGCTACTACACTACTGTTCCTACCACTACTCCTGCTATACTACTACTGTTATCACTACTACCGCTACCGTACTTCTACTGCTACTATACTACTGCTGCTACTAACTACTACCGTTACTACCACTGTTACTACCACTGTTACCACCACTGTTACCACCACTGTTACCACCACTGTTACCACCACTGTTACCACCACTGTTACCACCACTGTTACCACCACTGCTACCACCACTGTTACTACTCTCCGTACTCTAGTGGCCCGGCCCCTCTAACCCCATCCTCTGGTTGCAGAAGGAGTATTTCCAGCAGTACGAGCTGGGCCTGCAGTCGCTGTGTAACTCGTACCAGAGCCGGGCGGACGCCAAAGCCAAGGCCGTGGAGGAGAAGAGCAGCAACGCCGAGACCAAACTCAAGGAGGCAGACGAGAAGCTGCAGAAGCTGAGGGCCAACATCGTCTCTCTGCTGCAGAAAGTGCAAGAGGTAAAGTCTGGGCTCAGAGGGGAGACGGGGCACCTCTGGGAGACGGGGGGGAGGAGCTTGATGGGGAGGAGCCTGATGGGGGAGGAGCCTGAAGGGGCGGAGCCCCAAGTGGCTGCTGGAAGAATGACAAACAAAACCGTTTATTGGTAGATGGAATCAAAATAAACAAAAATAGTTTAAAACCATTTCTACATCCTTATAATGATCTGTATGGATGGATGAATTGTCTTTTTGTAAAACTCACGAACATTAATAGTATAGATGAACTGCAAAATACCAAGAATCCCTTTGAGGCCGAACCATTCTCCCAGTAAAAAGTATGTTTGACCTTTAACTTTGTAGTAGCAGTACCTTTAACAGGAACTAAAAGGTAAAGTGCTCTCTAACTGATTGTTTAAGGTGAACTAAAAGGTAAACTGCTCTCTAACTGATTGTTTAAGGTGAACTAAAAGGTAAACTGCTCTCTCACTGATTGTTTAAGGTGAACTAAAAGGTAAACTGCTCTCTAACTGATTGTTTAAGGTGAACTAAAAGGTAAACTGCTCTCTCACTGATTGTTTAAGGTGAACTAAAAGGTAAACTGCTCTCTAACTGATTGTTTAAGGTGAACTAAAAGGTAAACTGCTCTCTAACTGATTGTTTAAGGTGAACTAAAAGGTAAACTGCTCTCTAACTGATTGTTTAAGGTGAACTAAAAGGTAAAGTGCTCTCTCACTGATTGTTTAAGGTGAACTAAAAGGTAAACTGCTCTCTCACTGATTCCTCCACCTCCTCCAGGACATCGACATCAACACAGACGATGAGCTGGACGCCTACATAGAGGACCTGCTCAACAGGGGAGACTGAGGCCGACGCCCCCTAAAGACTCTAGCTTTGGTTCTCCTGGGGGCCCTCAGCCCCCCAGAGAGGGGCCCTCAGCCCCCCAGAGAGGGGCCCTCAGCCCATCAGAAAGGGGCCCTCACCCCCACCAGAGAGGGGCCCTCAGCCCATCAGAGAGGGGCCCTCAGCCCACCAGAGAGGGGCCCTCAGCCCATCAGAGAGGGGCCCTCACCCCCACCAGAGAGGGGCCTCAGCCCACCAGAGAGGGGCCCTCAGCCCCCCAGAGAGGGTCCCTCAGCCCAACAGAGAGGGGCCCTCACCAGAGAGGGGCCCTCAGCCCACCAGAGAGGGGCCCTCAGCCCATCAGAGAGGGGCCCTCACCAGAGAGGGGCCCTCAGCCCACCAGAGAGGGGCCCTCAGCCCACCAGAGAGGGGCCCTCACCAGAGAGGGGCCCTCACCAGAGAGGGGCCCTCACCAGAGAGGGGCCCTCACCAGAGAGGGGCCCTCAGCCCACCAGAGAGGGGCCCTCCCCAGAGAGGGGCCCTCAGGACCGTATAAACGTCTTCATCGGCGCTCCTTTCATTTCGCTCTTCGCTCTCCGCTGGTTCTTGATGGTTTCAGCCTCCATGGTTCTTTTTATTTGACTTTCCGTTGTGGGCGGGGTCTGTGCGGTCCTGTGGGGACGTCTCCACGGTAACAGGGGTTTGTGTTCTCCTACTTTTATATCCACATATGTTTGTTAACGTTTGAATCGTTGGCTCCTGCTCGTTGGTTCTGAGAGTTGTCTTGTGTTCAGAGGCTTGGGTTTCAACATTAATCACAATATCTGTTTGATCTTCAACCAATTAAGGATCATCTGACTTGCCAATATATATATATATATATTATATATATATATATATATATAAAGAGGATCCAGTCTGTAATGAAACACTAAGTTTCTCTCCTTTAAAGTCGTGGTCCTGTGGCCACCTGGAGCACCAGACCTGTACTGGGTTTTATCAGTGTGTCTCTGTCTCCAGGTTGCTCTCTGGGGAACTCTTCTGTTTGCTCACCCTTTCAGTGCCCAAGTTCTTCTCTCAGTCTGATTTTTAAAGTCATGAAAAATGTTTTATTAGGCGCTGCATGTGTTTTCAGTCTTTTTGAAAACTCTTTACATGAAATAATAAACCTGGTCCATCGCCCACATAGCGTCGGTTCCTGTCCTTTCTAAACGTGTAAATGATTCTTTATAAAAGTTGTATCCCAAATGCAAGTCATCATTATTAGTTAGACATCCTTATTCAACAATAAAAGGTTAATGGGCCCTGCGGTGACCTTTGACCGCCTTCCCGGGTCAGATGCTAGACTTGGCGAGTAGGTCGAACTTTTACTTTGAAGGTACGAAGCGGACCCCAGAGGAAAGGAAAACATCAGAGACGGTAAGACTTTGTCATTTCGTAGTTTATTGTTTTTGAATTGTTTAGTATTGTATTCGGTACAGATGTTCACATGTAAACTAAGAAGAATATTAGGGACGTCGTAGTGTGTTGTTGTCGCTCCTTAACCCAGACGCGAATGAGAACATTAAAGGGCCAACATGGTTATGTACACAGTTTAAGGCGCTTTTCGATTCACCAAAAAGTTATAATTATTTTATTTCTCACCGAGCACAACTACAGTATTTAAAACGCACCGTAGTGGTAATGGGAGACTATCTCACGGTCACCCTCCAAGAGGACTTGTCTTTCTTGTCACTAATTGTTAGGGTTAACCCTTAACCATAACCCTATCAAAATAATAATAATAATAAAAATAACATTTTACACTTTGAACTTTTGAAACGATCAGAAAGAAGTCATTGAACATTAAAGAGTAGTCTAATCAGTTATAATGATTCATGTTTTTTTATAGTACACAGTGTAAGTTGCATTTTGTTACCTTTTGTTAATTAACAGTGAATAGTACGATATGAATGCAGTTCTCTCAGATCTCCCATGGTAGAGATTCCCATTCAGGAAACAATATTAGTTATTTTGGTTGTTTGTTTATTTTATTATCAAACAAAAGTCCTAGTCTGTTTGATTGACAGGTGAGATGATCAGGGGGGCAGAGTTGTTACCTCCATAATCATGGCGGCCTGGGCAGAGGAATGGATAGAGAGGCTCAGTGAAGGCGCAGCCCGTAGCAGAGTAGATATGAACCCTGGCTTCCACATCATAGAAGGAGACCAGACCCTCATCATAATCAACAAACACCCCCACCTTCTGGTGCCCAGCTCTCAGAGGGAGACGGACAGAAGGGTCATCTCTAAATACTAACCCATCCTTGTTTTAGTAAAGAGTCCAGTAACCCGTCTTAGGGGTCCACCCTATCCAACTTCTTCTGTCGATGGACTCTCTGGCCACTCCTAAACCCCATTCAGTGTTGTCTTTAACCTGCACCTCAAAGTAAAATCTCCCTGAGGAGAAGCTCTGCCTCGTGAGAACACATCTATACCCTGTAAATCTCTTAGGGTTGTCTGGGAGTTCCTCCTCTTCATCTCCATCATGTACTTGTTTCCCATCCTCAGACAGGATGAGTCTGTGATGAGCTGTATCAGGATCCAGAGTCACATCCACTTCATACTGCTGGACCCTCTTCAGTTCAGCATCACGCAGCTTCTTCATCTCCATGTTCAGCGTCTCCTCCAGCTGATCCAGGGATCTCCTCAAGGTCCCTACGTATGAAGGAGGACGGACCTCCACCGTGGTCCAGTCCCTGGTGGGTGGAGGATCCTTCAGGGATCTGAAGGCCTGGAGGAAGTGGAGGTGGTCTTCAGTGTGTGAGAGTGGCTTCACCTCTGAGCTTCTATTGGTCAGATCTTCTATTTCCTGCTCCAGCTCTTTGATGAGGTCTTCAGCTTGTTTCTCTGTGGTTTTCAGTCTCTCTTTAACTGTTTGGTTGAAATCATCTCTGCACTTTTCAACGCGACGCATCAAAGCAGTGAAGACCTGCCCACCATCGGCTATCACTCCGTCTGCGATTTTGTTGTTAAATTCTACTGTGTCTTTGATCTCCTTAATCTTTAGTTTTCTCTCCTGGATCATCTGCTGAACTTCAGCCTCTATCTTCCCCAGCAGGGCCGTCTTCACTTCATATTCCTCCTTTAGAGGTACAACAGGATGGGACCTGTGGTCACCCTCTGTGCAGAACTGACACACACACTCCTGTTCAGTCTGGCAGAAGAGCTCCAGAAGTCGGTCGTGTTTCTTACACATCCTGTCTTCCAGACGGTCCATAGGCTCGACCAGCCGATGTTTTTTCAGGCCTGCGACTCTCTGATGTGGATCCAGGTGGGTTTGGCAGTAAGACATAAAACACATTAGGCAGGACTTCACAGCCTTCAGCTGGGTCCCAGTGCAGACGTCACAGGGAACTTCTCCTGGTTCAAAACAAGGCTGCTCCTTTACTCGTACGGTCGTTCTAAACAGATCAGCCATCTCTGATACAAAGATATTGACCTGTGGATCAGGTCTAGTGTCGAAAATCTTGTTACAAATAGGACATTTGCACTGGACTTGTTCATCCCAGAATTTATTAATGCAGGTTCTGCAGAAGTTGTGTCCACACGGTGTGGAAACTGGGCTGCTGAACACATCCAGACAGATGGGACAGGAAAAGTTCTCTTCAGACCAGGAAGTGTTAGCAGAGGCCATCCTAGAAGACAAAGTTCATGTATTGAGATATTCCATTATTGTTCTAATTCAATAAGGGGAAGAGAGGTTAAAATCTTTCTCAAAGTTGTGCTGGTTTACTCACCTTGTTGTGGTTTCTGTGTCAGACGATGTTTTCCAAAATGCTTCTTTCCTCCTGAAAGAGAGAACTGCTTCCGCGTTGGATGGCTTTGGTTTCTATGATCCTTAAGTTTCGTTTCTTGAACATGACGTCCCCTCCTCTGGCTCCTCCCCTAACACCTGGCTCCGCCCCTACCACCTGGCTCCGCCCCCACGGACACACGGTTCACTGTCGTTTCAACTTTCACTCTGGCTTTGGGTGCATTCATGCGCTGTAATTCTAATATGTTGATATGTTTTAAAAAGTAAGAAACACAATATTTAACAAAAAACTGTAACTGGGATTAAGAGCTATACAAAAACAACTGACATGTCTTGACTATTTCTGAGGGTTGTATTTTTCTTTACAGTCTTCACAAAAACAACCCGCTCCCTGTATGCCCAGGGTATGTGTTCTAGTATGTTTTGTGATTTAATATTGAGTTTACCCTGTGTCACGCCACGTCCTGCTACGCGGTCGAACACCCCCATCTAGTGGCCACTTGACGCCACTGTACCTCATTCTTCCGTCACACTTGTCTTCAATCATCAATCTCCACTTCCTACTCAGCCGGGGATCTCCATCCAGCCGGCGCCAGTTCGTCGTTTACAACTACCCAGTTCGTATCGATCCTACCAGCGTTCTCTAGACCCAGTTCAGTGTTCCCGTTCTCTTGATTACCCCCTCCCCTCTTCCCTAGTTCTCCGTCCGTCACTCTGCCTACCTGTCACCGAATCCCTGCCTGCCTGACTACCCGCCTATCATTGAGTCCTTGCCTGTCTGACTGTCTAGCCTGACGCTGAACCCTCGCCCTGCCTGACTACCGCATGCTTCGCCCCAGCTTGTCACCTACTACCCCGTGTCCCAATAACCTCGTTTCCTTTTACCACGTCTCTGCCTCCCCGTCTGTCCAGCGCTGGGTCCCCACGCCTGTTCCTTAAAGGAGAAATCGGTTTAAAATGGATCTGGGATATGTTTAACGATGATAAGCGAGATGGGATGTTGTTCCAACCATGAGAGGGGCCCTCAGCCCACCAGAGAGGGGCCCCTCACCAGAGAGGGGCCCTCAGCCCCCCAGAGAGGGGCCCTCACCAGAGCGGGGCCCTCACCAGAGAGAGGCCCTCAGCCCCCCAGAGAGGGGCCCTCCTCAGAGAGGGGCCCCCCAGAGAGGGGCCCTCATCAGAGAGGGGCCCTCACCAGAGAGGGGCCCTCACCAGAGAGGGGCCCTCATCAGAGAGGGGCCCTCAGCCCCCCAGAGAGGGGCCCTCATCAGAGAGGGGCCCTCACCAGAGAGGGGCCCTTGGGACCGTATAAATGTCTGCATCGGCGCTCCATTCATTTCGCTCTCCGCTCTCCGCCGGTTCTTGATGGTTTCAGCCTCCATGTTCTTTTTATTTGACTTTCCGTTGTGGGCGGGGTCTGTGCGGTCCTGTGGGGGCGTCTCCACGGTAACAGGGGTTTGTGTTCCCCTACTTTTATATCCACATATGTTTGTTAACGTTTGAATCGTTGGCTCTGCTCGTTGGTTCTGGAGAGTTGTCTTGTGTTCAGAGGCTTGGGTTTCAACATTAATCACAATATCTGTTTGATCTTCAACCAATTAAGGATCATCTGACTTGCCAATATCTATATATCTATAAATATATAAAGAGGATCCAGTCTGTAATGAAACACTAAGTTTCCCTCCTTTAAAGTCGTGGTCCTGTGGCCACCTGGAGCACCAGACCTGTACTGGGTTTTATCAGTGTGTCTCTGTCTCCAGGTTGCTCTCTGGGGAACTCTTCTGTTTGCTCACCCTTTCAGTGCCCAAGTTCTTCTCTCAGTCTGATTTTTAAAGTCATGAAAAATGTTTTATTAGGCGCTGCATGTGTTTCAGTCTTTTTGAAAACTCTTTACATGAAATAATAAACCTGGTTCATCGCCCACATAGCGTTCCTGTCCTTTGTAAACATGTAAATGATTCTTTATAAAAGTTGTATCCCAAATGCAAGTCATCATTATTTTTAGTTAGACATCCTTATTCAACACTAAACGGTTTATGGGAGGGGCCCCGGGCTCCTTCCCCCCCCCTACCCCTCTGGTCCCTGCGGTGACCTTTTGAACCGCCTTCCCGGGTCAGATGCATGACTTGGCGTGCGAGTAGGTCGAACTTTTACTTTGAAGGTACGAAGCGGACCCCAGAGGAAGGAAAACAACAGAGACGGTAAGACTTTGTCGTATTTAAACTTTCAACTAACCTAATTGTATTTAAAAAACGATCAGAAAGAAGTCATTGAACATTAAAGAATAGTCTAACCAGTTATATCGATTCATATTTATTTATAGTACACAGTGTAAGTTGCATTTTGTTACACAATGTTGTAAATTAACAGTGAATAGTACGATATGAATGCAGTTCTCTCAGATCTCCCATGGTAGAGATTCCCATTCAGGAAACATTAGTTATTTTGGTTGTTTGTTTATTTGATTATCAAGCAAAAGTCCTAGTCTGTTTGATTGACAGGTGAGATGATCAGGGGGGCAGAGTTTGTACCTCCTTCCTGATACCATGGACAGAGGAGTGGATAGAGAGGCTCAGTGAAGGCGCAGCCTGTAGCAGAGTAGATATGAACCCTGGCTTCCACATCATAGAAGGAGACCAGACCCTCATCATAATCAACAAACACCCCCACCTTCTGGAGCTCAGCTCTCAGAGGGAGACGGACAGAAGGGTCATCTCTAAATACCAACTTATCCTTGTTGTAGTAAAGAGTCCAGTAACCGTTCTCAGGGCTTAACCCTGTCCAACCTGTTCTGTCTATGGACTCTCTGGCCACTCCTAACCACCATGCAGTCTTGTCTTTAACCTGGACCTCAAAGTAAAATCTCCCTGAGGAGAAGCTCTGCCTCGTGAGAACACATGTAAACAAGTTAAATCTCTTAGGGTTGTCTGGGAGTTTCTTCACTACACCACCATCATGTACTTGTTTCCCATCCTCAGATAGGATGAGTATGGGATTTGCTGTATCAGGATCCAGAGTCACATCCACTTCATACTGCTGGACCCTCTTCAGTTCAGCAGCTTCACGCAGCTTCTTCATCTCCATGTTCAGTGTCTCCTCCAGCTGAACCAGGGATCTCATCAAGGTCCCTGCGTATGACGGAGGACAGACCTCCACCGTGGTCCAGTCCCTGGGGGGTGGAGGATCCTTCAGGGATCTGATGGCCTGGAGGAAGTGGAGCTGGTCTTTAGTGTGTGAGAGCCACTTCACCTCTGAGCTTCTATTGGTCAGATCTTCTCTTTCCCGCTCCAGCTCTTTGATGAGGTCTTCAGCTTGTTTCTCTGTGGTTTTCAGTCTCTTTTTAACTTTTTGGTTGAAATCATCTCTGCACTTTTTAACGCGACGCATCAAAGCAGTGAAGACCTGCCCACCATCGGCTATCACTCTGTCTGCGTCTTTCTTGCTATATTCAACTGTGTCTTTTATCTCCTTAATCTTTAGTTTTCTCTCCTGGATCATCAGCTGAACTTCAGCCTCTATCTTCCCCAGCAGGGCCGTCTTCACTTCATATTCCTCCTTTAGAGGTACAACAGGATGGGACTTGTGGTCTGCCTCTGTGCAGTACTGACACACACACTCCTGTTCAGTCTGGCAGAAGAGCTCCAGAAGTCGGTCGTGTTTCTTACACATCCTGTCTTCCAGACGGTCCATAGGCTCGACCAGCCGATGTTTCTTCAGGCCTGTGACTCTCTGATGTGGCTCCAGGTGGGTTTGGCAGTAAGACATAAAACACACTAGGCAGGACTTCACAGCCTTCAGCTGGGTCCCAGTGCAGACGTCACAGGGAACTTCTCCTGGTTCAACACAAGGCTGCTCCTTTACTCGTACGGTCGCTCTAAACTGATCAGCCATCTCTGATACAAGGATATTGACCTGTGGATCAGGTCTAGTGTCGAACATCTTGTTACAAATAGGACATTTGCACTGGACTTTTTCATCCCAGAATCTATTAATGCAGGTTCTGCAGAAGTTGTGTCCACACGGTGTGGAAACTGGGCTGCTGAACACATCCAGACAGATGGGACAGGAAAAGTTCTCTTCAGACCAGGAAGTGTTAGCAGAGGCCATCCTAGAAGACAAGTTTCATGTATTGAGATATTCCATTATTGTTCTAATTCCATAAGGGGAAGGTTCAACTTTTTCTTAAAGTTGTGCTGATTTACTCACCTTGTTGTGGTTTCTGTGTCAGACGATGTTTTCCAAAATGCTTCTTTCCTCCTGAAAGAGAGAACTGCTTCTACGTTGGATGCCTTTGGTTTCTATGATCCTTAAGTTTCGTTTCTTGAACAAGACGTCCCCTCCTCTCCTCCCCTAACAACTGGCTCCTCACCTAACACATGGCTCCTCCCCTAACACCTGGCTCCGCCCCACGGACACACGGTTCACTGTCGTTTCAACTTTCACACTCTGGCTTTGGGTGCATTCATGCGCTGTAATTCAAATATGTGATATGTTTTAAAAAGTAAGAAACGCAATATTTAACAAAACACTGTATCTGGGATTAAGACCTGTACAAAAACAATTGACATGTCTTGACTATTTCTGAGGGTTGTATTTTTCTTTACAGTCTTCACAAAAACAACCCGCTCCCTATATGCCCAGGGTATGTGTGCTAGTATGTTTTGTGATTTAATATTGAGTTAACCCTGTGTCACGCCGCGTCCTGCTACGCGCCGCGGTCCAACACTCCCATCTAGTGGCCACTTGACGCCACTGTACCTCATTCTTCCGTCACACCTGTCTTCAATCATCAATCTCCACTTCCTACTTCAGCCGGGGATCTCCATCCAGCCGGCGCCAGTTCGTCGTTTACAACTACCCAGTTCGTATCGGTCCTACCAGCATTCTCTAGACCCAGTTCAGTGTTCCCGTTCTCTTGATAACCCTCTCCCCTCTTCCCTTGTTCTCCGTCCGTCACTCTGCCTACCTGTTGCCAAACCCCTGCCTGCCTGACTACCCGCCTATCATCGAGTCCTTGCCTGTCTGACTGCCTGCCTGACTGTCTGCCTGATGCTGAACCCTCGCCTGCCTGACTGCCGCCTGCTTCGCCCCAGCTTGTCACCTACTACCCCGTGTCCCAATAAACCCTGTTTCCTATTACCCTGTCTCTGCCTCCCCATGTCCAGCGCTTGGGTCCCCTCGCCCTGTTCCTTAACACCCTGGTAGTTACATAAGGCTTAACTCCCAGACTCTAACCTCATAAAGCCGCTGCATCATGTGACTCGGGGTGGGGCAGACGGACCAGACCAACAGGTTCACTATTCAGAGACAACACAGTCAATGCCAGCACAGAGAAAAACAAACAGCGAAACAGATCTAAAATGTGCCGTGGCAGTTAACAATGTCACTTTATAACTGATGGTGCATTATGGGTAGCCTTTATGTGCCAGGGACAAACGGTGTGAAAGTCTGAAGTGACGGACTGGTTTCGTAGTTTAGTTCTAGTTATTTCGGGTTATCAAGGTGTGATTGAGCCAGATGAAAACACTGGAAAACACTTTTTGGGTACGATGGCTGTGGGAATCATGTATGGTTCTTTATACACACAAACACAGGAAACGCACAAACACAAACAGGTATCAACATACCAACAACACGGCCCAAAAAAATAAGTCTCTCTCTCCCTCTCTCCCTCCCTCCCTCCCTCCCTCCCTCTCAGCTGTGACCAACATGTCCGCCGGGTCGATGCGTCTGAACCACAACACGAGTGCAGCCTGGCTGAGGTTCCTCCTCCGGGGTCAGCCCACCTGTAGACCCGCCCCTGCAGGTCAGAGGGGTCAGCGCCGTCCAGCCAGGGACCTCTGCCCCCGACGAGGCCACCGCCCGGGACCCCCACGCCCCCCCGCTGTTCTCCAGATCCAGGACCGGTCGGTTCTTCCAGGCCCAGCCTCAGCTGAAGAACCCCTTTCTAGAAGACCCTCTGTTAGGGAGGTACCTCAGGAGACACCTGCCCCCCCAGGTAAGGATCAGACGCTGCTGAAGGCTAGGCAGTGTTTGAATAGTGTGGTCAACACATTGGAAACGTTGATGTAGTCAGTAAGTGATGACTAACACAAAGGATGAGGCTAGATGCTCTGTGTGTCTCCAGCAGGCCGTGTTCTCAGACCTGCAGGCGTTTGGGGAGAGGATCTCAGGTGAGGTGGACGCCTGGGGGCGAGAGTGTGAGGTCAACCCCCCCAGGCTCGTCCCCTTTGACCCTTGGGGTAGAAGGGTGGACCACATCGTGACCTCGCCCGCCTGGCAGCGCATGAAAGAGCTGTCTGCCAGGGAGGGGCTGGTCGCCATCGGCTACGAGAGGTCGTGTGGTGAATGGAGGTCAGGGGAATCCAACTCTCGTTTACATGTTGCGTCTCTTTTGTATTACTGCTCGGTACGTTCTGCGGTGATTCCCATGTTTCCCATCCGTGATGAAGAAGGTACATCTGATATTTAAATTCAGATTTGCATCCCTTTATGAACGGGTCAAGTGTGAAACTCTAGTCTGAGGTTACACCGTATAAGAGATCCTAGTTATCATGGCCACGTCTGTCTCTCCTTCTCTCTGTCTGTCTGTCTGTCTCTCCTCTCTGTCTGTCTCTTTGTCTGTCTCTCCTTTTCTTTGCCTGTCTGTCTGTAGTCGCGTCCACCAGGTGAGTAAGCTGTTCCTCTACTCCCCGTCGTCCGGTCTGTTCACCTGTCCTCTGGCCATGACCGACGGAGCGGCCAAGGTCATCCAGGTGTGATACTGATCGATTCACCTCTCTCTGCTCTTTGAGCTGCACACTGTTCCACTAGAGACCGTCTGGGGACGCAAGTGCAGTAATAATAATAGTGATAACTGTAATAGTTATTAGTGAATATTGTGTATAAGTGGATCGTGAAGCAGTTTGTTCGTTAACCAATCACGGCGCACCGCAGTCTCTCGGGGTGCCGCCGGCTGTAGACTCCGCCTACAGGAGGTTGACCTCTCGCGACCCCGAGCGGTTCTGGACGTCTGGCCAGTGGATGACCGAGCGGAGGGGCGGATCGGACGTGGGTCAGTAGTCGGAGCTCCACTCGTCATCCTGCCTCGTAAACGCCAACAGAGACGAGAATGATATCTAGTGACAAAGTTTAATTATATTACTTTATCTGTATTATATTACTTTATCAGATGAGTCCAATCTAGTAATGCTAAGAAAATGCTAAAGTAAATGCTACAGTAATGCTAAAGTAACGCTAAGTAAATGCTAAAGTAAATGCTACAGTAATGCTAAAGTAATGCTAAGGAAATGCTAAAGTAAATGCTAAAGTAAATGCTACAGTAAATGCTAAAGTAATGCTAAGGAAATGCTACAGTAAATGCTACGGTAAATGCTAATGCTAAAGAAATGCTAAAGTAATGCTAAGGAAATGCTAAAGTAAATGCTACAGTAAATGCTACAGTAAATGCTACAGTAATGCAAAGGAAACGCTAAAGTAAATGCTACAATAAAGCTTAAGTAATGCTAAGGATATGCTAGAGTAAATGCTACAGTAGTGCTAAGGAAATGCTACAGTAAATGCTACGGTAAATGCTAATGCTAAAGAAATGCTAAAGTAATGCTAAGGAAATGCTAAAGTAAATGCTACAGTAAATGCTACAGTAAATGCTACAGTATTGCTAAGGAAATGCTAAAGTAAATGCTATTCACCTCAAAAGTAGTTACAATCCTTTTATATCAAGGTGAAAGATCAGTATCAGTACCTCCTCTTGTGCAGCGATCCCAAACGTTGTCTGACTCCACCCCCCCGTCTGACTCCCCCCCCCCCAAGGATAGCCGGGGTCTGTCCCTGTTCTAAGCTGAGGTCCGCCGGGACCCCCAGGGCCGGCTGGAGGGCATCGAGGTCCAGCGGCTGAAGGACAAACTGGGGACCCGGCAGATGCCCACCGCGGAGCTGCTGCTGGACGGCCTGCCAGCGCACCGGGTCAGTGGCTCCCCCCCCACCCCCCACCCAGGGGGCTGAGGCACCCGGCGGCCATCTTGGATCTAGACGCTAGCCCGGCGGCCATCTTGGATTTTGCCGCTAGCCGAGCAGCCATCTTGGATCTAAACGCTAGCCCAGTGGCTATCTTGGATCTTGGCGCTAGCCCAGCGGCCATCTTGGATCTAAACAAAAGCTGGCCGCTAACCGTTAATCACAGAGCTGCCATCTTGAATCTAAATGCTAGCTGAGCTGCCATCTTGCTTCCAAACGCTAGCTGGACGCTAGGTGTTAATATCCGAGTGGCCAGCTGGCATTTTGGCATCCAAGATGGTCGCTTGTTGATGAACGCCCATTGGCCAGCTAGCGTTTAGACCCAGGATGGCCGTTGGGTGATGAATGCCCATCGGCCACAAACAGGATGATGTTGTGGCTTCTGTCGACAGCGGTTCAGTTCACACTAGAAAAAGAAATAAGCAACATGATGAGCAGATAATACATAACTAGTAGATGTCCTAGAGTTTACCTCAAACTTGTGTCTGTGGGACACACATGCTCACAGTTTTAAGATGTTGTAATTATTCATTTCTTTGCAGTACACATGCACTTATATCTCTCTATTTATTGATGCTTAAAGGGAAACTTCACCCATTTCCATTAAGCTTTGTATCGTTAGAAACCCACTCATATTTTTGAATGGTCGTGCATCATTCCCTTATTTTCTGGAGGGACTGGAGAGATCCGTATCGATCTCCAACACTTCCTGTTTAAGATGACGCAACATGAAGATTTTTGCGTTGAAGTAAAAGAAGTGTAAGAGGGGAGGATTCTCGTAAGACTACAAGCACTAGTCCCACCCATGGTCCCACCCCCCTATAGGGGGTTGGACCCACTGACGCTACAGACCTATTAGAGCAGTGCCAGTGGGTGGGACTTCACCAGCAGAACAACATCCACAGCGTCTGAATCTAATGAACAGCGAGGTGTCCGATAGGCGGAGATCTAGATCAGCGGGAGTGGCCAGGGAAGCTGTGCATCGTGGTGCATGGTGGGAGTTGTTGTCTTCAATCCACAAGCGCCAAAAAGTCACTTTCTGCCTTTTCTTGGTCAAGACGGCACCAAATTAGAATTGTATTTCTTATTCGACATATAGGACCCAATTTCAATATATATTCATCCCTCCACCGCTGAAATGCTCCTTTTAAATCTAGCGTTGGAGATTTAGAGAAAGCGTTCAGAGTAAGCTAGCTTTTAGTTTATTGATCGCTGTTGGGATGTAAAGAGAATTTCAACAAATATGACAAAAAATATTTCTCAAATAAAGTGCCTCCACGCAGAACCATATAACCAGGTTCATTAGAACACACTGAAGAGCGGGTCAGGTTCTGGAGAGCAGAGACTGATGAACGGTTCAGGTTCTTAAGAACACACTGAAGAGCGGGTCAGGTTCTGGAGAGCAGAGACTGATGAACGGTTCAGGTTCTTAAGAACACACTGAAGAGCGAGTCAGGTTCTGGAGAGCAGAGACTGATGAAGGGTTCAGGTTCTTAAGAACACACTGAAGAGCGGGTCAGGTTCTGGAGAGCAGAGACTGATGAAGGGTTCAGGTTCTTAAGAACACACTGAAGAGCGGGTCAGGTTCTGGAGGGCAGAGACTGATGAAGGGTTCAGGTTCTTAAGAACACACTGAAGAGCGGGTCAGGTTCTGGAGGGCAGAGACTGATGCTCTGTGTCCCTGCAGACAAGGGCATGCAGGTGGAGGTGCGGGTGAACATGGAGTGGTTCACGGGGAAGGTGGTGGCAGTGGAGGTGAACAAGAAGAGCGTCAGCTGGAAGGTCAAGTTCGACTACGTCCCGAGATCCACGCCCAAAGACCGCTGGTGAGATCCTGCTCCTGGTTCCTGCTCCTGTTGCTGGTCTGGCCCTCAGAGACACACCCACAGAGTTTTAGAGAACTACAGAAGAACACAAAGACGATTAAGTACGCTTCAGTAGGCGTCCAGGCCACTAGAGGTCATGATGGGACCCATAAATAAGTCAAGCACTACAGAAACCATCTTCATCAACTTAACCTGTGGATGAATGATTACATGTTATACCTGTTATGATCATAATGTGTGTGTGTGTGTGTGTGTGTGTGTGTGAGACGTGTGTGTGAGACGTGTGTGTGTGTGTGTGTTTGTGTGTGTGCGTGTGTGTACTTGTGTGTGTGAAGAGGATCCAGTCTGTAATGAAACACTAAGTTTCCCTCCTTTAAAGTCGTGGTCCTGTGGCCACCTGGAGCACCAGACCTGTACTGGGTTTTATCAGTGTGTCTCTGTCTCCAGGTCGCTCTCTGGGGAACTCTTCTGTTTGCTCACCCTTTCAGTGCCCAAGTTCTTCTCTCAGTCTGATTTTTAAATTCATGAAAAATGTTTTATTAGGCGCTGCATGTGTTTTCAGTCTTTTTGAAAACTCTTTACATGAAATAATAAACCTGGTTCATCGCCCACATAGCGTTCCTGTCCTTTCTAAACATGTAAATGATTATTTTTAAAAGTTGTATCCCAAATGCAATTATTATTATTATATCTGTAGCCCTGTGCTATATTTTCCTTTAATTTTCTTTAAGTTAAAAGGTGTTAATAAATGTTAAATGATTTTGAATGCATTATGCAGAATGTTTTATTATCCTATGGCCTGTATTTTATTTTCATTTGAGTATGTACGTTTTGGTTGTTTTCTTAATGTGACCTTTGAACCGGAGGGTTAAAAGGTTGGAAGCTCGGCAGCTGAAGGTGTGAACCAGGAAGAGTACGGACGGCTAGTCCGAGCTCGTGATCCAATTATACCAATTATACCTACATGCGATTGATACTCTGTCTAGAAAATGGACTAGAGGTATACTGTTCCGGTTGTCGGATAGATAACCACCAGATCAGCGATCGGGGATGTGCTTCTGAGGTTTCTGGAGATGCTGAGCCTGCCTCCAGACGTGGACGCGGCAGAAGGCTGAGTGCGGTCGGTTTGGATAAAACTCCTGCGTGGACCAGTCGACCCGAGGACCGCGACTGTCCGATCGCTTCCACCCGCACACACACACACCCCGCCAAGTGAGGTGAAAGGTACATTTGATTGTTTGTTTGTTTGCTCCTGTGAGTGAAGCGGCCGTTCTGTTTTTGGCCTCCACGTACCAAAGCGACGACACAGGCCTGCAACGTGGGGATAAATAGTTTGTGCCGGCATAGGACTGCATTTTGCTTTCAACATTTCCAAAATGCATGGGATTTCATGTGTGAATTGATTTACCTGTTTTCTTGTGGGAATTGATTTACCTGTGGGTCGATGCACTGAATGATTCTTGTTAACGTGTTAATTCAATGAAACCATCTTTCATAGTAACTTATGTGTGTTTTTATTGTCATTACCATGCAGTGATTCCTATACATTAGGGGTTTAGTTAGGGTGACCAGATTTGAGTTTGTAAAAAAGAGGACACTTCGTCACGGGGGGGGGGGGGGGGGGGGTGTATAGCATGCCGCACCATGACCATGTGAATGCATACAAATGTCACAAATGAAATGACAATATGAACATCTATTTATTGAACTTTAACAAAATTGCAAAGTGCAAATGTAAAACAAATCTTTTTTGTGGCATTTAAATGTGTCAATAATGATAACAAATAAATCTTTATATGGCCACATTAAAATAAGAAAATTAGAAACTTTTCAGTCCTCCTCATATTTTAAGCAATAATGATAACAAATACAATATTCTAAATAATAAATTACTTTTTTTTTTTCTTTAGTTCGTCCGTGAACTTACATTTACGTTTAGGCATGGCTGCAGATGTAATGTGCTGTTGTAAACGGAGTGGAAGCGGCAAGGTGCTCAATGTTGCCAGATTGGAAATGGCAAAGTAACGTACCAAAGGCCCAAAATGGTCGTATTTGGAGGATAATTATCGTGGCTCTGGCAACCCTGAGATCGGTCGCCCAATGACAGACTCAACAGTCAGCTCGCGCAAGAAGGTGGAACGCAAGGGAGATACCATTTCCAGAACTTGGAAGGCCGTAATAACCATAGACATATACAATGGTAATAACTAGTAGGTTATGTGAAAGACCCAGAAACACAAATATGCGACGAGGCAAAAAATAAATAAATAATAATGATAACAATAATATATATATATTTTTTTGCGACGAGGCAAAATACCGGACGTTTTTGGAATCCCTGCCGGACGCATTTTTTAGGTCTCGAAAAGAGGACATGTCCGGGAAAAAGAGGACGTCTGGTCACCCTAGTTTAGTTCTACAAGACACTACAATACAACTAAACATAAAATCGGGTAGATTACCACATATAGCGTGTGGTCAGTTTAGTGTGAACTTGGGAGCGTCCCAATTAACTTTTGGGTTAATTAGAATATCATGTTCATAGCCATGGCATGGGGGCGCTACATAAAATGGGGGCTCGTCCGGGATCTGTGTTTGTAGTGTTTTGGAATCCTTTTTGTTGTCGTAGTCTTATTGTCTTATTGTTAGGTAAGCACGTTGTTTGCGCTTAAAGAAGATTGTAATTTAGCCATGGAGGATCCATCAAATTATAAAGCCTGGCAGCAAACAGAGCTTCTGAAGTGGTGCAGTAGTGAGGGCATTAACCCTAAGCATGCCATATTGGTTATCGGTGTACGTGAAGATCTTGAAGTGGGCCAAATTGAAGATGTCCTACATACTGTGCGATGTTGGGGACGTGTCCGAGTACGGGGGAGGAAATTCAGCAGTGAGGCTGGTGGCCTTTTAGTTCTTTGTGAATGCAAAGAAGAGGTTGTTTCAAGTTGGGTTCCCCCGGAGGTGAGGCCTGCTGATGGTGACGATGTATGGAAGATTGTGAATGCTAATGGAACTCCTGCTGCTCCTGATGATTTTTCAGAGAAGTTGAAAATCTTCTTAGCAACTGAGGGGAAATCAGTAGCTGATTTAGAAGGTTTTTGCACTCCGTCAGTTCCCCCTGGTGGGACTTCAGATGCAGTTCTCCAGTCTTTAGCTGATGCTATCAGTCGAGCTAATAAAGGCCAGACTGAGAGTCATAGTTATCGCCGGCTTAGGATTTTCTCCGGTAGCATTCCCACCCCGGCTGGGGAGGAATCATTGGATTACTGGTTAGAACAGGCGACACTGATGGTCCAAGAAAGCGAATGGCCTGAGCAGGAAAAGAAACGCAGAATCATTGAGAGTTTGAGGGGTCTTGCTGTAGAGGTAGTGAAGTCCTTGCGCCTTAGTAGACCCCGTGCCAGCCCTGAAGAGTATTTGAATGCACTAGATAATGCGTTTGGGTCTGCAGAGTCTGGTGCGGACCTCTATTTCTCTTTTCGCCTCATACAGCAGAAGGCTGGTGAGAAGTTGTCTGACTATGTCCGGAGGCTTGAACCTATTCTGGCTAAGGTGGTTAAGAAAGGTGGTATTTCAGACTGAGACAAAGACCGAGTGAGGGTTGAACAGCTGCTTCGTGGGGCAATCAGTTCTGATTGGATGCTGCTAAGAATGCGTTTAAATGAAAGAAAGGTCTATCCTCCTAATTTCCTAGATTTATTTACCGAGATCAGAACGGAGGAAGAACATGACCGGACACGGCAAAGAGTGAATACCCATGTTCGAAGTGTTGCTGCACGAGATGAATCTGCAGAGAATGACACTGAAATTGTGGAGGAACTGAAGGCTGACTTCAAAGCTCTTAAAACCTATGTGACTGAGATGATTAAGAGGCCATCCTTCGGTGAGGAGGAATGTGATGTTCATGCGTTAGCATCCCAGTCATTCCAGTCAGGCAAGGACGGAGCTGACGAGGTTGCTTTGCGAAAGAAAGTTAACAGATTAGAAAAGAAGTGGAAGGCTAAAGGCGGGGATGTAGCTGAGCAGCAGGTTGCAGCTGCTGCTGTTGGGATGAATACTGCTGAGCGTGGGTCTTCTGCACGACCGCAGAGGTTTAGGAGTGATGGTGACCGTTTCTGTTACCGGTGTGGGGAGGACGGTCATATCGCCACTAAGTGCTCGTCTCCTGAAAATGAGAAAAGAGTTATTAGGAGGCTTATTGCTTCACTTAATAAAGCCAAAATAAACTGCTTTCCTGACAGTGATTTTAAGGATGACACAACGCACGCTTCAGTCAGAAAACAAGCTGTGCAATCCAAGACAACTGCTACGTTTCCTAAGGGGCTGATTGGTCCGTCGTCTACTATGAAGGTGAATGGGCACCCCTGTACAGCGATTCTGGATAGCGGGTCACAAGTGACGATCATTTTTGAAAAATGGTATGAGGAACACTTGTGGGATGTAACCATCCAACCAGTGTCGGGGTTGGCCATTTGGGGCCTTAGTGATAACAGCTACCCATACTTAGGATATGTTGTAGTCGATATGCAGTTCCCTAAAGAGCTTGTTGGGAAACAAGAAACACTGTCAGTGTTGGCTTTGATTTGTCCTGGACCTAGCACGCCAGATCAGGTCCCTATGATTTTAGGCACCAACGCTAGCTTGTTTCACCGACTTGCTGCTGTGTGCGGCCATCAAAAGAGTGAAACTCTGACTAATACTTTGAACATCAGGGGGTTTGGGCTTGAGAAAGGGATGGTTTCACAGAGTGTTAGCGAAGGGGACCCAGATGAAACTGTCGGTTTGATCAGCTGGATGGGCCCTGGGCAGCTAACCATACCCCCTCTAGAGAGCTGTTGTGTGCTGTGTCAAGTGGACTTATTTCAGTCAGAGCTTGAAGGCATAGTTGTGGTGGAGGCGAGTGATTCCACGCCATTGCCTCAAGGTGTGATGTTGCAGCCTGTGGTAGCCCTAGCTAAGGCTATTAATCCTAAATGTTTCTCTCTGCTACTGCAGAATGAGTCCAAGAAAGAGGTGAGGATACCTTCAGGCACACCGCTAGGGAAAGTGCAGGTGGCTGATTTGGCGACTTCGCCAGGGACTGGTGAGATATCAAGAGAGATGGACCCCAGTCAGATTGATTTTGGTGATTCTCCTATTCCTAGGGAATGGAGAGAGAGACTTACCCAGAAGCTGTGCCGGCGGCGCAAAGTGTTTTCACTCCATGAATGGGAAGTTGGCTTGGCCAAAGGAGTGGAGCATCGCATTCGACTGTCTGACCCCCGACCTTTTCGGGAGAGGTCCAGACGTTTGACGCCTGCTGACATAGAGGATGTGCGTAAGCACTAGGGGTGTAACGGTACACAACAGTCACGGTTCGGTACGTACCTCGGTTTTGAAGTCACGGTACGGTACAGGACGGTTCGGTTCATAGTTATGGTGAAAAAACTGATTGCTTGACAGAACGAACATAAGTTTAATTAGTAACGAATTAAACACAACAGTTTTAGCTGTCAGTATGAAACATACAAATAAAATGTGTAACCAATATAAAAAAAATACTGCTGCAATTCTCCAATAACCCTAACATAAAATTAAAGAAAAACCCAGTGTTAATGCTCAGTCTAGGCTCTTTAAGCTGGTATGTAAACAAAGAGTATGTAAACTTTGTGTTTAAAGAAAATATTCCTGCAGCTCTCTGAAGTTCTCATTAAATATAAATATCAATCATTAAATAAAAGTGCAACTGCAGCCTTAACTTAAATGAAAGCTTATGTATTTTATAATCTATTGGTGTTTTCATTGCCTCTCGTAGGTCAGAGGCAATGAAAACACCAATAGACCTGGTGATGGCATTTGCCCGTTCTGAATTCCCAGACAGGTGTAGTGGTTGATTAAATAGTGTAGGGAGCTGGGTTTGAACGGTTTGAACAACTTTTTTTCATTTCGCAGCGGTGACAGTAACACCTGGATGGTGCTGTCACGTTAAAATTGTATCGGGGGCGAACATTTTGTGCATGTTCGATGTGTTTCCATTAGCATAGACGATCGCTGTTGAACAATGTCTGCACACAGCTTTCGACTTGTCCACTCGTCTTTCCCCATTGTGATAATTAACCTGGAATCCAAAGTTCTCCCACACTTGGTTTTCTGTTGTCGCTCGCCATGCAGTTCGCTCTCAGTTCGCTAGTAGACATCAATCCACACAGTCGCGATCGCGCTGTGCTACTGCTACTACGCGGAGTTCGCGCACGTGCGAGCCGAGCCTAACAAGGCTAAACGGTCCGGGGGGAACTCCGACTTCAAGTTTTAAGTTCCGCACCGCAAAACAAGCCTTTACATTCGCCATATTAACGCTATGTACGCCACATTTACGGACCGCGGTACACCTCTGTAACCGCACCGAAGTGCCTGTACCGTGACGGTTCGGTTCAAATACGTGTACCGTTACACCCCTAGTAAGCACCTTAGAGACTTGCTAGCTATAGGAGTGATCAAGGAGTCACGGAGTCCGTACGCATCACCGATAGTGATCGCCAGAAAGAAAAATGGTAGTGTGCGTATGTGCATCGATTACCGAACTCTGAATACTAAGACTATTCCTGATCAATACACCACCCCACGCATCGATGATGCACTGGACTGCTTAACTGGAAGCCGATGGTTCTCCGTTCTTGATCTTCGTAGCGGCTATTATCAAATAGCCATGGCCGAGGAAGACAAGGAGAAAACTGCGTTTATATGTCCTCTCGGCTTCTATCAGTTTGAGAGAATGCCGCAGGGAGTAATGGGGGCTCCTGCGACATTTCAACGTTTAATGGAGAAGGCCGTAGGGGACATGAACTTGTTACAAGTCCTTGTCTACCTAGATGATTTAATTGTTTTCGGTGCGACTTTGGAGGAGCATGAGGAGAGGTTGATGAAGGTGTTAGACCGTCTCGAGGAAGTGGGTCTTAAGCTTTCAATGGATAAGTGCCAGTTCTGCCAGCCTAGAGTAAAATATGTGGGGCATATTGTGTCGGCTGACGGGATTGCCACCGACCCAGCTAAGGTGGAGGCTGTCACCAAGTGGCCGAAGCCTACTGACTTGAAGTCCCTGAGATCTTTCCTCGGTTTCTGCGGCTATTATCGCAGATTTGTAGCACACTACTCCTCCACAGTTAAGCCATTGACAGACCTGACCAAGGGTTATCCTCCAGTGAGGAAAGGAAAGAAAGTGAGTGTTAAAGACCAACAGCAGTACTTTAAAGAGTCTCAACCGTTTGGCTCAAGATGGACTAATGAGTGTACCAAGGCTTTCCATGAGATCATTGAGTGCCTCACCAACGCGCCTGTATTAGCTTTTGCGGACCCGAACAAGACCTATGTGTTGCACCTTGATGCTAGCCTTAAAGGGTTAGGGGCTGTCTTAAATCAGGTGCATGATGATCGCGTTCGCCAGTAGAGGTTTGAGTGCTGCAGAGAAGAGGTATCATATTCATCAGCTTGAGTTTTTAGCCCTTAAATGGGCAGTGGTGGATAAGTTCCATGACTATTTATATGGGGTGAGATTCACTGTGATGACGGACAACAATCCCCTCACCTACGTATTGACAACTGGGAAGCTAAATGCGACAGGGCATAGGTGGCTTGCGGCCCTAGCTACATATGATTTTGAGATCAAATATCGCCCTGGTAAAACTAATGTTGACGCCGATTTGCTTTCCCGGATTTGGATTGACGAGGACACTGAGCCCTGGAAAAAGCTGTCACAGGGTGACGTGAGGGCCATCTGTGGTTATGCACACGTACTGAAGTCACCTGACGGGGAGGTGCGTGTAGCAGATAGACTAGGTATCCCTGCAGAAGGTGTTCCTGAGTTGTATGCTTTTGCAACTCATCTCAATCTGGGTAGTCTGGAACAGTTCACCCGAGAAGAATTGCGAAAAGCGCAACTGGAGGACAGTGTACTCAAGGTGGTTAGAGAGGCCCTGAACACTGGCCAGTGGCCAGCTAATTTAAGCCAGACTGACCCTGAAGTAGGTTTGCTGAAACGTGAGAGTCCGAAATTCAGTGTTGAAGGTGGACTAGTGTACAGAATTACAAACAAAGCCTCCGGAAAAGAAAGACGTCAGTTGCTACTGCCCAAGGAGTTCAGATTGCCTGTGATTCGTGCTTTACATGATGATATGGGACACTTGGGGGTAGAGAGAACTGTAGACCTGGTAAGGGAAAGGTTTTACTGGCCGAAAATGTCTCAGGCTGTTGAGAGATACATAGGTAACTGTGGGAGGTGTGTAACGTGGAAGAGCCCTTGTTCCCGAGTTGCTCCGTTACATCACATTACCTCTAATGGACCTATGGAGCTGGTTTGTATCGATTTCTTGTCTTTGGAACCAGACTCAAGTGGATATGGTAACATACTCGTCGTTACAGATAATTTCAGTCGCTACGCACAAGCATACCCGACTAAAGATCAAAGAGCAATAACAGTGGCCAAAGTCTTGGTTGAAAGGTTCTTTGTGCCAAGTCAGCTACACAAGTTCATTTGCGAAACAAAAGGAACTACGAAAAGGTCATGCGCAACCAAGTTTTAGCCAAGGGGGACAGAGTACTCTTGAAAAATTTGGGCTGGAAGGGAAAGCATAAGTTACAGAGCCGTTGGAACGCTCTACCTTATGTGGTGGTTGAAAAGCTACCTGACTTGCCTGCGTACAGAGTCAAGCCTGATAGTGGAATGGGGAAACTTAGAACCCTACACAGAGACAATATTTTGCCTATTGGTGAGCTGGTCCGGATAGCTGATGATGAGCAGGATGCTCCATTGGCGGTCGCAAGATCTGTGACTAGGACTCAAAGAAAATCTGTTTCCCCTAACTGTCCGTCCACACCAGAAGCGAATTGAGTGACCAAATCGCCGGAAGTCATTCACTTTCTATGGGCAAGAGCGACCAAAGCGACCAAAGCGACCAACGCTACCAGCGGCCAAAGTTGAGCGACCAGTGCGTCAAAAAGAAGTTGAAAACTTTTTAACTTTATGCAAATGACTATTATTCGCTTCAGCGGCCAAACACTGACAGCCAATCGGAATGTAGACGCTCTTCGCTTGCGTGGATCCCAGGGAACATCGGCAGGCACTTTGGTTCCTACTAGGGATGGGCATTTGAAGAAATTTCCTTGATCGAGCATCGCTAGAGTTATCGATCAATTATCGATTAATCATTAACTTTTTTCTAGGCTATATTGAAATTCCCGTTGGTAGAAAATGCAGCATGTTTTTATCAATGAAATCTTTATTCCAACAATAATGTATGGGCCAACATTAATACAATACAGTTAACTTGAAGACCTACAACTGTTTAACAGTTTTAAAATAATAAATACAGGCATTATAGTTTATAGGCCTATGCGGCGCTCGTAAAGTCCGAACAATGCGCCTACAGGCGCTCTTACAGGTTTGGAAACTATTCAACAAGACTAAATCTGTAGCCTATTCCAATTACAATAAGTAGCCAACTTATCGGACAACAATAATCAAACAAAGGCAGTTGGCTAAAAGTGGGCATTAAACGGTATAACTGTTTTGAAAAAACGGGGGGAAAAAGGCCGACATATAATGCCTATAGGCTGCAGCCGGCGCGCGGAAAAGGCTCGCAACAAAAAGAAGAGCCACCCATTTACAAACAATTGCATGAACTAGTCTATCTAAAAGCAATACCTTATTGAACATATATAAGGCTGAACTTGTTGCTAAAATATCACAGTTTTGGCAAAATGTAACGACTCCAAGAGGCACCAAGCCGAAAGAAAAGCGGAGCGAGAGACAACACATTAAGAAAAAAAAAGAGCGACTCACATACGGTGGTGACTGTCCCTACTGTCCATAGCATAACTCCAGCCTACATATTTTTATTTAGGAATATAAGCATGTTAACATGCTCGCGGGTCAGACGCGAACGCAGCCTTGTAACTGTCAGTCCAGCAGCAGAAAACACCCGCTCTGACGGGACCGAAGTTGCGGGGATGCAGAGGTATTGTCGCGCTAACTTTGACAGGAACCTTCTTCCATTCACTTTCCACCAGTCGGCAGGGTGGTATTTCTCCCACATAGTGATATTCAATTAAATGCTTCAAGACTCACAGTATGCAACACAACGTCCTTTTGATCGATAACAATATAAATTGATCGACGCATTTCTTAACGATCGATTATCGAGCATCGATTAATTATGCCCATCCCTAGTTCCTACCTACCTTTATTCACTCACTGAACAAAATGTCGGCTGAAGTATTAATCGCGGCTGTAACTGGGCACCCGGTGTTGTACGAACCCACCCTTTTTCAGTTCAGAGATCGAAACGCCATAGTGGTTTGGATATCAAGTGATGATAAGCGGGAGTATTTATAGGCTACATCTAGAACGTTCGTATTTAAGCGGGAATCATTATAATTTGCTCTACATGCCACCAATCTAACCAACCAATCGCGTGTAGCATGCTTTAAACAAAACCAAAAAAGTTTTTGAAATCGTCACATAAACAAACTAATCGACAAGACGAGGCTCACACCTCAGGCTCCGTGAATAGTGGGGAATAGAGGGATAAAAGACAAGAGATAAATCCCTTGTAATTTCTCCCTCTATTCCCCACTATTCACGGAGCCCGAGGTGAATATTTTTTAATTAAATAGTCTAGATAGATAGATAGTCAAGTCTTTATTAATACCAAACGACACAAATCGTCAGGAATCTATTTAGGTGGTTCGTCCCACACAGGACAGTAGCCTACAAGACCACACAGGACAAGTCTGACTGGACATACACACAATACATCACATTAAAACTAGACACGCGTTGATAGATAGATAGACAGAAAGGCCTAGATAGATATATGTTCCATTATTTGCCTTGCGGAGCCAACCAGTCCTGTGTCCGTATGCAAATTAGCCATGTGCGCTAATGTCTATTTGTTTTGAATGCGACGAATGAGTGCAGATCATGATTTGCAGATCCAGATCAGTGAAACATATTTTAACTACTACAGCACGCAGGGTTTTTATGTTCTCGGTTGTAATTAGCCTACATTTTAGGATTTTTTGTATATTGGGGGGAATCACTGTCCTACTTGTTGTCGAAGCACTTTATCGAACATGCAAAACCGTCTCGGCAATATGGCCAAGGTGTATGGGAGAGTTCACTATTTGATATGGCTGTCTGTATGGCCTACTAAACGCATACGGCTCCTTTAAATGCGTCTGCATAATTGAATTGTACGTCATGAGCGACTTGAGCGACCAAAGCGAACAGAAAAATTCGCAGCGAAACTTTGTGAGCGACCAAAGCGTCTTTGACGCTATGGTCGCTCCTGGTGTGGACGTACAGTAAGAGTCCTAGTTTGAGACAATCAGACCGCTACTTAGTTGATGAGGACACTAGTGATTCTGAATGTGAAATTAGACCTGTTTACAAATGGAGATCTGAACCTCCTGATTCCTGTACTCGTGGTTTTCAGAGAAGCAGGGACGATGTCATGCCAGTAGTGGACACTGCTGATGAACAACAAACTGCATCTGATCCAGAGGAGAGTGAGGTTGAGTCTGAGGTGATATCAGAGCCTGAACATGTCCTTGCTAATGAGAGTGATGATATTGTTAATACTGGTAACGATGCAGATACCCCTGTTGGACAACGAGGTAGAACTGTATCTGATAAAGATCCAGTTGTATCAGCTGAGGAAGTTGAACCTCAGAGAAATTCTCCTCGACGAGGAAAGAGGTCAATTAAGCCGGTTATTAGGTTAACATATGATGAGGCAGGAAGATCTAAGGACCAGCCTTTGACTAGAGTTCATAGGGGTGTAGTCATAAAAATTGGTTAACAAACTAATTTTTCATGCCCGAGTTGGGTCTCATGAGGGCATGAGGACATTTAAGGGGGGGGGAGAGTGTAGCCCTGTGCTATATTTTCCTTTAATTTTCTTTAAGTTAAAAGGTGTTAATAAATGTTTAATGATTTTGAATGCATTATGCAGAATGTTTTATTATCCTATGGCCTGTATTTTATTTTCATTTGAGTATGTACGTTTTGGTTGTTTTCTTAATGTGACCTTTGAACCGGAGGGTTAAAAGGTTGGAAGCTCGGCAGCTGAAGGTGTGAACCAGGAAGAGTACGGACGGCTAGTCCGAGCTCGTGATCCAATTATACCAATTATACCTACATGCGATTGATACTCTGTCTAGAAAATGGACTAGAGGTATACTGTTCCGGTTGTCGGATAGATAACCACCAGATCAGCGATCGGGGATGTGCTTCTGAGGTTTCTGGAGATGCTGAGCCTGCCTCCAGACGTGGACGCGGCAGAAGGACCAGTCGACCCGAGGACCGCGACTGTCCGATCGCTTCCACCCGCACACACACACACCCCGCCAAGTGAGGTGAAAGGTACATTTGATTGTTTGTTTGTTTGCTCCTGTGAGTGAAGCGGCCGTTCTGTTTTTGGCCTCCACGTACCCAAGCGACGACACAGGCCTGCAACGTGGGGATAAATAGTTGGTGCCGGCATAGGACTGCATTTTGCTTTCAACATTTCCAAAATGCATGGGATTTCATGTGTGAATTGATTTACCTGTTTTCTTGTGGGAATTGATTTACCTGTGGGTCGATGCACTGAATGATTCTTGTTAACGTGTTAATTCAATGAAACCATCTTTCATAGTAACTTATGTGTGTTTTTATTGCCATTACCATGCAGTCATTCCTATACATTAGGGGTTTAGTTCTACAAGACACTACAATACAACTAAACATAAAATCGGGTAGATTACCACATATAGCGTGTGGTCAGTTTAGTGTGAACTTGGGAGCGTCCCAATTAACTTTTGGGTTAATTAGAATATCATGTTCATAGCCATGGCATGGGGGCGCTACATATCATTATTAGTTAGACATCCTTATTCAACACTAAAAGGTTTATGGGAGGGGCCCCGGGCTCCAACACCCCTACTCCTCAGGTCCCTGCGGTGACCTTTGACCGCCTTCCCGGGTCAGATGCATGACTTGGCGGCGAGTAGGTCGAACTTTTACTTTGAAGGTACGAAGCGGACCCCAGAGGAAGGAAAACAACAGAGACGGTAAGACTTTGTCGTATCGCAGTTTCTTGTTTTTGAATTGTTTAGCATTGTATTCGATAGGGATGCTCACATGTTAACTGAGAAGAATATTTCTGAAGGACGTCGTAGTGTGTTATTGTCGCTGTATTAACGCAGACTCGAATGAGAACCGACATGGTTATGCACACAGCTTGAGGCGCTTTTCGATTCACCAGAAAGTTATAATTATTATATTTCTCACCGAGCACAACTATTTAAAACGCACCGTAGTGGTAATGGGAGACTATCTCACGGTCACCCTTCAAGAGGACTTGTCTTTGTTGTCACTAATTGTGAGAGTTAACCCTTAACCATAACCCTATCAAAATAATAATAATAATAAAAAAAATATTTTACACTTTCAACTAACCTAATTGTATTTAAAAAACGATCAGAAAGAAGTCATTGAACATTAAAGAATAGTCTAACCAGTTATATCGATTCATATTTATTTATAGTACACAGTGTAAGTTGCATTTTGTTACATTTTGTTAATTAACAGTGAATAGTACGATATGAATGCAGTTCTCTCAGATCTCCCATGGTAGAGATTCCCATTCAGGAAACATTAGTTACTTTGGTTGTTTGTTTATTTTATTATCAAACAAAAGTCCTACTCTGTTTGATTGACGAGATGATCAGGGGGGCAGAGTCTTCACATAAACCTAGACTGAAGAATGGATAGAGAGGCTCAGTGAAGGCACAGCCAGTAGCAGAGTAGATATGAACCCTGGCTTCCACATCATAGTAGGAGACCAGACCCTCATCATAATCAACAAACACCCCCACCTTCTGGAGCTTAGCTCTCAGAGGGAGACGGACATCAGGGTTATCTCTAAATACCAACACATCATTGTAGTAGTCCAGAGTCCAGTAACCCGTCTCAGGGGTCCACCTGGTCTCACCTGTTCTGTCTATGGACTCTCTGGCCACTCCTAACCCCCATTCAGTCTTGTCTTTAACCTGGACCTCAAATAAAAATCTCCCTGAGGAGAAGCTCTGCCTCGTGAGAACACATGGATACCAATAATGAGTAAATCTCTTAGGGTTGTCTGGGAGTTTCTTCACTACACCTCCACGATGTACTCGTTTCCCATCCTCAGACAGGATGAGCGTGGAATGAGCTGTATCAGGATCCAGAGTCACATCTACTTCATACTGCTGGACCCTCTTCAGTTCATCATCACACAGCTTCTTCATCTCCATGTTCAGTGTCTCCTCCAGCTGATCCAGGGATCTCCTCAAGGTCCCTGCGTATGACGGAGGACGGACCTCCACCGTGGTCCAGTCCCTGGGGGGTGGAGGATCCTTCAGGGATCTGAAGGCCTGGAGGAAGTGGAGGTGGTCTTCAGTGTGTGAGAGTGGCTTCACCTCTGAGCTTCTATTGGTCAGATCTTCTATTTCCTGCTCCAGCTCTTTGATGAGGTCTTCAGCTTGTTTCTCTGTGGTTTTCAGTCTTTCTTTAACTGTTTGGTTGAAATCATCTCTGCACTTTTCAACGCGACGCATCAAAGCAGTGAAGACCTGCCCACCATCGGCTATCACTCCGTCTGCGTCTTTCTTGCGAAATTCAACCATGTCTTTGATCTCCTTAATCTTTAGTTTTCTCTCCTGGATCATCTGCTGAACTTCAGCCTCTATCTTCTCCAGCAGGGCTGTCTTCACTTCATATTCCTCCTTTAGAGGTACAACAGGATGGGACTTGTGGTCTGTCACTGTGCACAACAGACACACACACTCCTGTTCAGTTCTGCAGAAGAGCTCCAGAAGTCGGTTGTGTTTCTTACACATCCTGTCTTCCAGACGGTCCATAGGCTCGACCAGCCGATGTTTCTTCAGGCCTGCGACTCTCTGATGTGGCTCCAGGTGGGTTTGGCAGTAAGAGATAAGACACACTAGGCAGGACTTCACAGCCTTCAGCTGGGTCCCAGTGCAGACGTCACAGGGAACTTCTCCTGGTTCAACACAAGGCTTCTCCTTTACTCGTACGGTCGTTCTAAACAGATCAGCCATCTCTGATACAAAGATATTGACCTGTGGATCAGGTCTAGTGTCGAAAATCTGGTTACAAATAGGACATTTGCACTGGACTTGTTCATCCCAGAAATTATTAATGCAGGTTCTGCAGAAGTTGTGTCCACACGGTGTGGAAACTGGGCTGCTGAACACATCCAGACAGATGGGACAGGAAAAGTTCTCTTCAGACCAGGAAGTGTTAGCAGAGGCCATCCTAGAAGACAAGGTTCATGTATTGAGATATTCCATTATTGTTCTAATTCCTCAAGGGGAAGAGGGGTTCAAACCTTTCCCAAAGTTGTGCTGATTTACTCACCTTGTTGTGGTTTCTGTGTCAGACGATGTTTTCCAAAATGCTTCTTTCCTCCTGAAAGAGAGAACTGCTTCCACATTGGATGGCTTTGGTTTCTATGATCCTTAAGTTTCGTTTCCTGAATAAGAAGTCCCCTCCTCTCCTCCCCTTACACCTGGCTCCTCCCCTAACACCTGGCTCCTCCCCCACGGAGCTCCACACTGTTTCACTAGTGACCGTGTGGGGACACAAGTGCAGTAATAATAATAGTAATAACCAGTGGCGAATTTAGACCTCTTTGGGTGGGCTCAAGCCCACCCAAAACTTGCCTTAGCCCACCCTAACGTTTCGTCCTCAAATCTCATATTCAACCTCTTTCTTTTTTTTACACAAGCAGTGAGAGGATGGATGCTGTACACTAATGAACAGGCTCAAATGGGCTAGTGAAATCAAGCGCAACCTTCCTGCAGGAATCTCTAACCTCTGATTTGTGGGTGGGAGTCTCCTGTTTGACAAAACCAAAAATGCAGCACAAGCGTACCTAACATAGTTTCTTCTGTTTTGTCTGTCAAAAAGGCTAGCTACATTATCTTTATCAGAAAATCCACGATTTCCAGCTGTGTAATAACATGACCAGGTAATAATAATGATATTCATTTTAAAACTTTGACATAATCTGTTAGATGTATTAAATGACAGTTGACCACAAGGCGATTCTATCTACGCCTCCTCTTGAATTGCTTCATGGTTTAGTCGGCAGAGGCTTGTAATGCTGCGTAGCATGATAAGCATGATAAGGTGCAAGAGCAGTTTACATGGGTGCTAATTTTCAGTTGAAAAAAAACGCTGGCATTATTTTATCAGCTGAGGGCGTATTCATTGCCTTAACAACTTAGCTAATCAACCAGTACCACATGTTCTAATACTATGAGACTCATGAAAACGCCCTCAGCTGATAAAAGGTGTGGAGGGGGGGGGGGGGGGGGGGGCGTGAGCAGCAGACGGGACTTAGTTTCTTATATTTTTTATTTATTTTAATAAGTTACTTATTTTAAATAAACATAATACCAAGGGTCAGAGGTTTTACAAGAATTTTGATCTTAGAGTCATGACAGAGGGACTTGGTGTCTTTATTGATGCCTGAAAGATATATTTTTTTTTAAAAGGGAATAAGCTGATGAAGCTGACAAGTGACCAATGTTTACTGTTTAAAAATATTTTAAATTAAATGCAAACCCCAGTGAATCATTTGCTCTTGTTTCTCTGTTTTGAGTTTCACACAGACTTAGCAGTCTTGTTTAAATGTTACAAATTGAGTTAATAAACTGAAGTTGGAAATAGTTTTAAGTTGTTGCAGATGTGTGTGTGTGTGTGTGTATGTGTGTGTGTGTGTGTGTGTGTGTGCAGGGTGTTTAAGGGGGGGAGGACGTGCGGTTAATGAGGCTGGCGTCGCCCGTCTCCCAGACGCCCGACACCCAGCAGGAGGCGGAGAAGGGCCCCGCCTCCTTATTTTTTTGTATTATTTACTCTTATTTAAATGTATCCATTTGTGTACTACTACTACTACTACTACTACTACTACCATGATGTCTACTATACTATTGTTACTACTAGTGTTCCTACTGTTGCTACCACTACTACTACTGTTAGTCAGAGAGGGGCCCTCCCCAGAGAGGGGCCCTCCCCAGAGAGGGGCCCTCAGCCCACCAGAGAGGGGCCCTCACCAGAGAGGGGCCCTCACCAGAGAGGGGCCCTCAGCTCACCAGAGAGGGGCCCTCAGCTCACCAGAGAGGGGCCCTCAGCTCACCAGAGAGGGGCCCTCACCAGAGAGGGGCCCTCACCAGAGAGGGGCCCTCAGCCCACCAGAGAGGGGCCCTCAGCTCACCAGAGAGGGGCCCTCACCAGAGAGGGGCCCTCAGCTCACCAGAGAGGGGCCCTCAGCCCACCAGAGAGGGGCCCTCAGCTCACCAGAGAGGGGCCCTCACCAGAGAGGGGCCCTCAGCTCACCAGAGAGGGGCCCTCACCAGAGAGGGGCCCTCAGCCCACCAGAGAGGGGCCCTCAGCTCACCAGAGAGGGGCCCTCAGCTCACCAGAGAGGGGCCCTCAGCTCACCAGAGAGGGGCCCTCACCATAGAGGGGCCCTCAGCCCACCAGAGAGGGGCCCTTTGGACCATATAAACGTCTGCATCGGCGCTCCTTTCATTTCGCTCTCCGCTCTCTGCCAGTTCTTGATGGTTTCAGCCTCCATGGTTCTTTTTATTTGACTTTCCGTTGTGGGCGGGGTCTGTGCGGTCCTGTGGGGACGTCTCCACGGTAACAGGGGTTTGTGTTCCCCTACTTTTATATCCACATATGTTTGTTAACGTTTGAATCGTTTGCTCCTGCTCGTTGGTTCTGAGAGTTGTCTTGTGTTCAGAGGCTTGGGTTTCAACATTAATCACAATATCTGTTTGATCTTCAACCAATTAAGGATCATCTGACTTGCCTATATATATATATATATATATATATATATATATATAGATAGATAGATAGATAGATAGATAGATAGATAGATAGATAGATAGATCTATAAAGAGGATCCAGTCTGTAATGAAACACTAAGTTTCCCTCCTTTAAAGTCGTGGTCCTGTGGCCACCTGGAGCACCAGACCTGTACTGGGTTTTATCAGTGTGTCTCTGTCTCCAGGTTGCTCTCTGGGGAACTCTTCTGTGTGCTCACCCTTTCAGTGCCCAAGTTCTTCTCTGTCTGATTTTTAAAGTCATGAAAAATGTTTTATTAGGCGCTGCATGTGTTTTCAGTCTTTTTGAAAACTCTTTACATGAAATAATAAACCTGGTCCATCGCCCACATAGCGTTCCTGTCCTTTGTAAACATGTAAATGATTCTTTATAAAAGTTCATCATTATTTTTAGTTAGACATCCTTATTCAGCACTAAAAGGTTTTGGGAGGAGCCCCGGCCTCCGCCCCCCCTACTCCTCTGGTCCCTGCGGTGACCTTTGACCGTCTTCCCGGGTCAGATGCATGACTTGGCGAGACGAACTTTTACTTTGAAGGTACGAAGCGGACCCCGGAGGAAAGGAAATCTACAGAGACGGTAAAGACTTTGTCGTTTCGTTGCGTTATGCTACGGCCAGTGGCGGTTTTAGGCACGGGCGAACCGGGCAGCCGCCCGGGGCAGCATATTTGTGGGGGGCGCCAAATCACATGGGGGGCACCACGAGCAGTACAAAAAAAAAACGCGCTGCGTAGCAGTTAACAATGAAGTACGACATAACATTGTGTGGGGAATAGGTATTTTGGCGCCCCCTCTGGCTGCAGGCGCACACCTGCTCGTTGAGAAGGTGCCGTGCACAGACGGAATGAAACCCCCACTGAAGTCTGTAGGTTGACGATACAACCCCCCCCCCCCCCCCCCCGTCAACAATCGCTCCCCCCCCCCTCCCCGTCAACAATCGCTCCTCCCGTCCACCCGTCAACAATTGCTCCTTCCACACACCCCCCCCCCCCCCGCTTGTAGGAAGTCTTGCCCGGGGCGTAACTGGACGTAGAACCGCCACTGGCTACGGCCACACCAAACGCGTTACTCGCGTTGGATAACGCGTGTAACGTGCCTAACTTTTTTTTTTATTTATTTTTTATACTTTATTGTAGGATCATTTGTTATTCTGATGAGTTATTTTTACATTGACATCATCCTACAAACTTTTTTTTTTTTTTTTTTTTTTTTTTTTTTTTATAGATATATTTATTTAAATGTAAACAATATAAATAAATGGATAAGTAACAAAATAAAATAAAAAAATAGGTAAATAAATAGAAAAAATAAATAAATAAACAAAACAAATCAATACTACATATAAAAAAAGATAATAATAATAAGATAATAATAATAATTATAATAAAATAAAAAACACATACAGTATATATATACACAAGTTAACTCTTCCAGCTCTTCACGACTATCTTCAGAATATTAATAATAATAGTTTAATTATAATCCATGTATGTTAACCATTTATTACATCGTTTCAAAAACTAAATTTCTAGATTTCTAGTTATATAGGTTATTCTTTCCATTTCTAAAATATTATTTATATTTGACTTCCAGTTTTTAAAAGATGGTGGAGTAGGTTTTAGCCAGTTCCTTGTTATTTGTTTCATTGCTGCTATCCTAAGTATCCTAAGTATAAATAAGTATTTGTCTCTTTCTGATATGAGTTCATCCGGTGTTACACCTAGAATGAAGCATTTTGGTTCAGGTACCTGGTTAATTTGGAAAATATTCGAAATAGAATTTGTAATCAGTTTCCAGAAGGTATTTAGTGATGGGCAAAAGTAGAAAACATGTGAATGGTCTGCATTATTTTCCCCACAGTTTCTCCAACACTCTGATGAGTTTGATGTCTTAAACTTTGATTGTATTTATGGTGTGATAAAGAATCTTGTGTATATTTTCCATGCATACTCCCTCCAAAACCTAGAGTTTGTTGTTTTATGTGTTGTTCCATAAATGTTTTCCCAGTCCTCTTCTTTTAACTGTCCCTCTAATTCTAAGTTCCACTTCAATGCCACAGTAGCCGCGTTTACATGGACACATCTATGCCGCATAGATTTCTATGCGGCATAGAAAATGGTCATGTATACGCCTCATTCGGAATACAATTATCTGTTCGGCATAGATTCTATGCCGAATAGAAGAGGTGGTGCAGTCCGTTTTAAATCGCCATGTATACACTTATTCCGCATAGATTGGGGTTTAACTTAGTGCAGCCGCAGTTGTTCGCAATTGGTCCACTGAGCTCCGTCGGTACTTTTAAGCACACCGAACTTCACCGCTGTCAAGGAAAGTGGATTTATTGCCTGATTCACGTCTTTGTTATCACTCCGTAAAAGTAGTCCGGTAAGCGTGGCCGGTTGCTAAGCGACGGGACACATGGGTGTTTATTAATGACGTGTTCGCGTATCGTAGATTCCGCGCTCGTCCGAGATAACTGTAAATGAGTAGGCTACTACTAGTACTTTTGCAGGCTGAACGTTAAAATACTTCTTAACTTAGAGAGATGGCAGCTGCAGTAGTTCGCAATTGGACCTTCGAGGATTCCTGGTCACTAAATTCCCGTAAGACCACTCTCTCCCACCAGCCTTGGCTGCGGACTCGCATCCAAATTCCTCTTGTTTGCGGCGGAGCTTAGGGTAAATATAAAGATCTGACGAGAAATTGACGTTGCTGCGCTGTCCTCCTCCTTCTTAATTGAAGGAGCAGGCAGAGTAAAGCTCTCTCCTGCTGTGCTTTCATTAAAATCAAATTTAAAATCCCGATAGTGATAAGACATCCATTATGTCGCCGCCGGTCCAGAGATGTGTCAGGTATGCGCGAGAGACAGAACGGACACTTTTGTTACTGCCATGTATACAGTACATTCGGAACACATTTTAGGAACAGATCTATGCCGCATAGAAATCTATGCGGATCAGATGTGCCATGTAAACGCGGCTAGTGTCTTGTGTTTCATTGTTTTCTTGTAGTATTTTATATATTTTAGAAAGTGTATTCTTGATGTCAATATTATAGTTTTTAATCATAAATTGTACTAAGGGATGCTGCTCATGAATGCCTGCTCTTTTTTGAAAGGTTTTTATATAGTTTCTAAGTTGTAAATATTTGTAGAAATTTGACTGGACTAGATCATATTTCTTTAAAATAACATCAAAGGGATTTACTTCATACTTAGTTATTATTTGTGAATATATTTGTAGTCCTTTTAAGGACCAGACTTTTAAGACATTGTCCATTTTGTTTGGTTTGAAATCTGGATCCCATGCCATTTCTCTAAGATAGAATAATTCCTTATTTATATCATGTTTTTTACAAATTCGTTTCCAAGTACATAAAGTATTGTTAATCCATCTATTTTGTCCTTTCAGTTGTGTCATATCTTTTCTATCAATGAATGGTAATGTTTTTATTGAGAATGGAGTTTGTTCCTTTTCTATCGGAAGCCACTTTGCTTTAATATTATCATTAGTCCATTTCATTATGTTATTTATTTGTGTGGCATGAAAATAGGTTTGGAGGTCTGGAAGTGCTAGTCCACCATGTTCTTTCGATTTTATTAATGTTTTGAATTTGACCCTTTTCCTTTTGTTATTCCAGATAAAATTAGTTATTATGCCATTCCATCTTTTAAAACTTTGAGAAGGAATTGATGTTGGCAGGTTCTGAAAAAGGAAAAGGAATTGTGGAAGTACCATCATTTTAATTGTGTCCACTCTACTAAAAAGAGAGTTCGGTATAGTTTTCCACCTGTTCAGATCCTGTTTGATTTTGTTCTCTAGATTCTGATAATTAACTTTGTGAACTTTACTTAAATCTTTATGGATTATTATTCCTAAATATTTCAGTTTATCTTGGTTCCACTTAAAACTGAGGTTTCCTTTAGAGTAATCTGTCAATTGTTTACCAATGCATATAGACTCACATTTATTTTCATTAATTTTGTATCCTGAATGGTCACTGTATTCTTTTATTGTTTCCATTAGTTCTGGGAGTGAGTGTTCAGGGGAAGTAAGATATAAAATAATGTCATCTGCATACAATGCTAATTTATGACATTCTTGCCCTATAGTTAATCCCTTTATGTTGTCTTGTTGCCTGATTGCTTCAGCAAGAGGTTCCATACACATAGCAAAGATCAGCGCTGACATTGGGTCCCCTTGTCTAGTTCCCTTATGAATTTGAAAGCGTCTTGATAGGGTGCCATTGACTCTCACTTGAGCAACTGGGTTTTTGTATATTAATTCTAACCATGAGATGAAATTGCTGTGAAATCCAAATGCTTTTGCTGTTTTGAAAATATATGGCCACAGTACTCTTATCAAAAGCTTTTTCTGCATCTAGTGTTAATAGTAGTAAATCCTTATGTTTTTGGGAAAACTAAATTATGTTAAGAGTACGTCTTACATTGTCAGATAGGAATCTATTACAGATAAAACCAGTTTGGTCACTATCAATTAAGTCTGGCAGGATGTCCTTAAGTCTATTTGCTATGATAGAAGTTAATATTTTTTGGTCTGTGTTTAATAATGATATTGGTCTATAAGAGGATGTATCCATTTTTTCTTTCCCGTCTTTATAAATAACTGTGATCACAGATGAGTTCCATGTTGATGCCCACACACCTGATTCTAAGGCAAAGTTATAGGCGTTTAGTAATAGAGGTACCAATAATTCTCTGAACTCTTTATAAAATTCATTGGTGTACCCATCGTCTCCTGGAGCCTTATCTGTTTTTAGTTTCTTAATTTGTTGTGATATTTCCTCTTCCGTTATTCTTATTATGAGATTAGTGTTTTGCAGTGGTGAGACTTGTTTTAAATTTAGTTTCTCAAGATATAATTCAGTTCTTGCTGAGTTTGTTTTGTCCGTTTCATCTTTGTACAGTTTTTCATAGTATGTTGCAAATGTTTCTGCAATTTCATTTTTGTCTGTTATAACTTTAGATGTGTCATCCTTTAATTGAGTTATATAAGATTTACTTTTTTGATTCTTAAGTCTAAAAGCTAACATTTTGATTGATTTTGGTCCTCCATCATAGTGTTTCTGTTTCGTAAGAAGTATTGATTTCTCTACTTCCTGTGTCAACAATTTGTCTAATTCACCACGTTTCTTCTTTAGCAGTTTGTTTAATTTCATATCAAGTGATTTTTTATGTTTATCTTCAAGAGCTTTTATTTGTATTTCAAGTTCTGTTTTAAGTTGTTCTCTTTGTTTTTTCTTTAAAGAGGAGTATCGTATTAGTTCACCCCTTAAAACGGCTTTTGCTCCTTCCCATAGAATTATACTGTTAATGTCTTCCGTGTCATTAAATTCCAAATATTCGTTTAAGGTTTTTTTGACTGTATCTTTTAGGTCTCCATTTTGTAGGAGCGAGTTATTCATTCTCCATAAGTATTTCCCTTTGTTTGAATTCAGGTTCACTTTTAAGGTGAGCTTTGCATGATCTGATAGTGTAATTGTGCCAATAGTGCATTTAGTGATATTTATCATGTCTTTTTTAAACATGAGGAAATAGTCCAGTCTATTATATGTAGAGTGTCTTTTAGAGTAGTATGTATAATCCTTTGTTCTTGGAAGAAGAGTTCTCCAAACATCTATCATTCCCAACTCTTTACAAGCTCTTCTCAAAATATTTGCATTTTTCTCAGATTTATGTTTAATTCCTGCTGTTGAGTCCACGTTAGGATTTAACACAAGATTCAAGTCACCTCCAATAATAACCATGCCTTTGCCTTGGGTTACTATTAAATCAATAATTTCATTCATAAATTGAGCTTTCTCATCTGGTGGGTAATAAATATTTATAAGAGTTATTTCAACATTTTCTATCTTGCCCAACACCAAAACAAATCGTCCTTCTTTATCCACTATGGTTTTTGTCTGCTGAAATGGTACATGGTTTTTTATAATTGTTGCTACACCTCTCCTTGATGACGTATATGAGGATGAATAAATTTGTGCATTTGCAATTCTGCCCAGTTTCTTATGTTCCTCTTGCGTTAAATGAGTTTCTTGAAGAAACAATATATCTCCTTTTTCTTTTTCCAGCTGTTGAAGGATCTTCCTCCTCTTTATATAATTATTAAGACCATTTATGTTTTGAGAAATAATATTCAGATCAGTCATATCTTTCATAGATATTGTACACGTAGTTGGGTTTTAAATTTTCACTTTTAGTTAAGTTTGGGCAGGACTGCAACATTTCCATGCAATAATTCAGTCGTGAAGAGCTGGAAAAAAACAAACAATGAAAAGGAAGAGAAAAACAAAATGCTGAGTAGATTTTACCTTGAAAAACATTTGGGGTATATATACAACCAATATATATAACGTGCCTAACTTGACGCTTGATCATTGTGTGTCACAAAAATGGTTCAACGCGCCTGTGGCTGCGCTGGATTTAGGAGTCCGAGGTAGGAAACCCAAACGCCACCGTGTTTGGGTGCATGATAGAGCTTAGATCGGGTTAGATTAAATAATCTCGGATATAAATAACAATAATCGGGTTAAATAACTTCACATGGTGTGTCTGGTGTGTTTCCAGCATTCGTAGTGTTGATCAGCAGAGAAATAGTCCGCCAAGACGTTGAGGTTGCTTAGCAACCAGAGACTCTGTCCATGCAAGTGAACGGAGCGTTCACTCTTCGTCATAACTATCAAACCAAACATCCTTCACATTCACCGAGCGAACATTATGAAAGTAAACTGCACATTTTTCGCTAAAAAAGTTTCCATAAACGCATTTAATGGCGTAACTATGTTACTATTTCCACCCAGAATAAAGAAAGATGTCGGCCGTATGCTTCTGTGCAAGCGTCACTACTCTCTGCCAGTGACGTCGGGTCAAGCTCCACGCTGATTGGCTACCGCGGCAAAGCGTCACGCGTTGGAGCGTTGAAAGTTCAATTTTCTGAACTCCGGGCGTTGGTGCGTTGGCGCGTTACTGCGTTTATGTGCGTATTTACGTGAAACTGCCGCGCCCAACGCCCCCAACGCAACGCTTCAACGCGTGTAACGCACCTAAAGGCCGATTTATGCTCAGTTACGTAAGCGCAAGCGCAAGAGGCCCTTGCGCGCCCTTGCGCACCCCTTGCGCGACTTCTCACGTCTTGAGTGCGTCGGGCGATTTTTCTAGACTTGCGTCATTTTTTACGTAAGCTTTTACGCGAGCCGCGCAGCCTGCAAGGCTGTGATTGGTCTGCTGGTCTGGTTACTACTTCCTGTCTGGAGTATCACATTGATAGAATGGAACCCGGCAGGCTCATATACAAAAGCATTAACGTGAAGTGAAGTTAACTTTGCTGCCAACACATTATGTCGTTTTAAAATGTAGAGAGATATGCACATTTATACAACCCCAATGATCAACAACTTCATCACCCCTGTTCCTCTGTCTGTTGCCATCATTCACTGTGTATGGGGAGAACACGATCTGGCACATAAACAAACCAACGACTCCCACAGACAAAGACGTCATTCTCGAGGTCGTCTTCAACGAAAAACTTTACTCCACATATTACTCCACCTACTGTTCTGGCGGTGAATTGCTTGGCAACCTAAAAGGGAGCATGAATTGCTTTGAGTAAATTTTGCGCAACAACGTAACACCAACGCTGAAGCATGCAGCCGCCTTAAAGCAATGGTTCCCTATGCAAAAATGCCGATTTTCAACACCCCTAACGCGAGTAACGCGGTTGGTGTGGCCGTACCTTTAGTGTTAATTGTTTTTGAATTTTTTAGTGTTGTATTCGGTACAGATGTTCACATCTAAACTAAGAAGAATATTTCTGAAGGACGTCGTAGTGTGTTGTTGTCACTCCTTAACGCAGACGTGAATGAGAACGTTAAAGGGCCAACATGGTTTTGTACACAGTTTGAGGCGCTTTTCGATTCACCAAAAAGTTATAATTATTATATTTCTCACCGAGCACAACTATTTATAATACGCACCGTAGTGGTAATGGGAGACTATCTCACGGTCACCCTTCAAGAGGACCGTTTTGAAGAGGCATTGGTTAACCACCTGAAGGTTCTCTAACCTCGTCTTGTCTTTGTTACTAGTTATCAAAATGATAATAAAAATAACATTTTACACTTTCAACTAACCTAATTGTGTTTAAAAAACGATCAGATAAAAGACATTGAACATTTAAGAGTAGTCTAACCAGTTTTAATGATTCATATTTTTTATAGTAGTAAGTTGCATGATACATTTTGTTAATTAACAGTGAATATTACGATATGAATGCAGTTCTCTCAGATTTCCCATGGTAGAGATTCCCATTCAGGAAACATTAGTTATTTTGGTTGTTTGATTATTCTATTATCAAACAGAAGCCCTAGTCTGTTTGATTGACAGGTGAGATGATCAGGGGGGCAGAGTTTCTACCAATTTCATGATCACATGGATCGAGGAATGGATAGAGAGGCTCACTGAAGGTGCAGCCCGTAGCAGAGTAGATATGAACCCTGGCTTCCACATCATAGAAGGAGACCAGACCCTCATCATAATCAACAAACACCCCCACCTTCTGGAGCTCAGCTCTCAGGGGGAGACGGACAGCAGGGTTATCTCTAAATACCAACCCATTCTTGTTGTAGTTAAGAGTCCAGTTACCCGTCTCAGGGGTTAACCCTGTCCAACCTTTTCTGTCGATGGACTCTCTGGCCACTCCTAAACACCATACAGTCTTGTCTTTAACCTTGACCTCAAAGTAAAATCTCCCTGAGGAGAAGCTCTGCCTCGTGAGAACACATGTATACCATGTAAATCTCTTAGGGTTGTCTGGGAGTTTCTTCACTACACCTCCATCATGTACTTGTTTCCCATCCTCAGACAGGATGAGCCAGACATTAGCTGTATCAGGATCCAGAGTCACATCCACTTCATACTGCTGGACCCTCTTCAGTTCATCATGAGGCAGCTTCTTCATCTCCATGTTCAGTGTCTCCTCCAGCTGATCCAGGGATCTCCTCAAGGTCCCTACGTATGACGGAGGACGGACCTCCACCGTGGTCCAGTCCCTGGTGGGTGGAGGATCCTTCAGGGATCTGAAGGCCTGGAGGAAGTGGAGGTGGTCTTTAGTGTGTGAGAGTGGCTTCACCTCTGAGCTTCTATTGGTCAGATCTTCTATTTCCTGCTCCAGCTCTTTGATGAGGTCTTCAGCTTGTTTCTCTGTGGTTTTCAGTCTCTCTTTAACTGTTTGGTTGAAATCATCTCTGCACTTTTCAACGCGACGCATCAAAGCAGTGAAGACCTGCCCACCATCGGCTATCACTCCGTCTGCGTCTTTCTTGCTAAATTCAACCATGTCTTTGATCTCCTTAATCTTTAGTTTTCTCTCCTGGATCATCTGCTGAACTTCAGCCTCTATCTTCCCCAGCAGGGCCGTCTTCACTTCATATTCCTCCTTTAGAGGTACAACAGGATGGGACTTGTGGTCCCCCTCTGTGCAGTACTGACACACACACACCTGTTCAGTCTGGCAGAAGAGCTCCAGAAGTCGGTCGTGATTCTTACACATCCTGTCTTCCAGACGGTCCATAGGCTCGACCAGCCGATGTTTCTTCAGGCCTGCGACTCTCTGATGTGGCTCCAGGTGGGTTTGGCAGTAAGAGATAAGACACACTAGGCAGGACTTCACAGCCTTCAGCTGGGTCCCAGTGCAGACGTCACAGGGAACTTCTCCTGGTTCAAAACAAGGCCCCTCCTTTACTCGTACGGTCGTTCTAAACAGATCAGCCATCTCTGATACAAAGATATTGACCTGTGGATCAGGTCTAGTGTCGAACATCTGGTTACAAATAGGACATTTGCACTGGACTTGTTCATCCCAGAATTTATTAATACAGGTTCTGCAGAAGTTGTGTCCACACGGTGTGGAAACTGGGCTGCTGAACACATCCAGACAGATGGGACAGGAAAAGTTCTCTTCAGACCAGGAAGTGTTAGCAGAGGCCATCCTAGAAGACAAGGTTCATGTATTGAGATATTCCATTATTGTTCTAATTCCATAAGGGGAAGAGAGGTTCAAACTTTTTCTCAAAGTTGTGCTGATTTACTCACCTTGTTGTGGTTTCTGTGTCAGACGATGTTTTCCAAAATGCTTCTTTCCTCCTGAAAGAGAGAACTGCTTCCACGTTGGATGCCTTTGGTTTCTATGATCCTTAAGTTTCGTTTCTTGAACATGACGTCCTCTCCTCTGGCTCCTCCCCTAACACCTGCCTCCGCCCCTACCACCTGGCTCCGCCCCCACGGACACACGGTTCACTGTCGTTTCAACTTTCGCACTCTATATGTTGATTTGTTTTAAAAAGTAAGAAACACAATATTTAACAAAACACTGTAACTGGGATTAAGAGCTATACAAAAACAATTGACATGTCTTGACTATTTCTGAGGGTTGTATTTTTCTTTACAGTCTTCACAAAAACAACCCGCTCCCTGTATGCCCAGGGTATGTGTGCTAGTATGTTTTGTGATTTAATATTTAGTTAACCCTGTCACGCCGCGTCCTGCTACGCGGTGCAACACCCCCATCTAGTGGCCACTTGACGCCACTGTACCTCATTCTTCCGTCACACCTGTCTTCAATCATCAATCTCCACTTCAGCCGGGGAACTCCATCCAGCCGGCGCCAGTTCGTCGTTTACAACTACCCAGTTCGTATCGGTCCTACCAGCGTTCTCGAGACCCAGTTCAGTGTTCCCGTTCTCTTGATAACCCTCTCCCCTCTTCCCTAGTTCTCCGTCCGTCACTCTGCCTACCTGTCACCGAATCCTTGCCTGTCTGACAGTCTACCTGACGCTGAACCCTAGCCTGCCTGACTACCGCTTGCTTCGCCCCAGCTTGTAACCTACCCCGTGTCCCAATGGAGGAGGAGCCTGAAGGGGGAGGAGCCTGAAGGGGGAGGAGCCCCAAGTGGCTGCTGGAAGAATGATAAACAAAACTTATGGATGAAATCAAAATAAACAAATAGTTTAAACCATTTCAACATCCTTATAATGATCTGTATGGATGGATGAATTGTGTTTTTGTAAAACGCATGAACATTAATAGTATAGATATACTGCAAAATACCAAGAATCCCTTCTGAAGGCCTAACCATTCTCCCAGTAAAAAGTATGTTTGACCTTTAACCTTGTAGTAGTAGTAACTTTAACAGGAACTTAAACGTAAACTGCTCTCTAACTGATTGTTTAAGGTGAACTAAAAGGTAAACTGCTCTCTAACTGATTGTTTAAGGTGAACTAAAAGGTAAACTGCTCTCTAACTGATTGTTTAAGGTGAACTAAAAGGTAAAGTGCTCTCTAACTGATTGTTTAAGGTGAACTAAAAGGTAAACTGCTCTCTAACTGATTGATTAAGGTGAACTAAAAGGTAAACTGCTCTCTAACTGATTGGTTAAGGTGAACTAAAAGGTAAACTGCTCTCTAACTGATTGTTTAAGGTGAACTAAAAGGTAAACTCCTCTCTAACTGATTCCTCCGCCTCCTCCAGGACATCGACATCAACACAGACGATGAGCTGGACGCCTACATAGAGGACCTGCTCAACAGGGGGGACTGAGGCCGCAGCCCCCTAAAGACTCTAGCTTTGGTTCTCCTGGGGGCCCTCAGCCCCCCAGAGAGGGGCCCTCAGCCCCCCAGAGAGGGGCCCTCAGCCCACCAGAGAGGGGCCCTCAGCCCACCAGAGAGGGGCCCTCACCAGAGAGGGGCCCTCAGCCCACCAGAGAGGGGCCCTCATCAGAAAGGGGCCCTCAGCCCACCAGAGAGGGGCCCTCAGCCCACCAGAGAGGGGCCCTCATCAGAGAGGGGCCCTCAGCCCACCAGAGAGGGGCCCTCAGCCCCCCAGAGAGGGGCCCTCACCAGAGAGGGGCCCTCACCAGAGAGGGGCCCTCAGACCCCCAGAGTGGGGCCCTCACCAGAGAGGGGCCCTCAGACCCCCAGAGGGGCCCTCAGCTCCCCAGAGAGGGGCCCTCACCAGAGAGGCGCCCTCACCAGAGAGGGGCCCTCAGCCCCCCAGAGGGGCCCTCAGCTCCCCAGAGAGGGGCCCTCAGCAGAGAGGGGCCCTCAGCAGAGAGGGGCCCTCAGCCCCCCAGAGAGGGGCCCTCAGCCCCCCAGAGACCCCTCTGCCGGTTCTTGATGGTTTCAGCCTCCATGGTTCTTTTTATTTGACTTTCCGTTGTGGGCGGGGTCTGTGCGGTCCTGTGCGGACGTCTCCACGGTAACGGGTTTGTGTTCTCCTACTTTTATATCCACATATGTTTGTTAACGTTTGAATCGTTGGCTCCTGCTCGTTGGTTCTGAGAGTTGTCTTGTGTTCAGAGGCTTGGGTTTCAACATTAATCACAATATCTGTTTGATCTTCAACCAATTAAGGATCATCTGACTTGCCAATATATATATATATCTCTAAATATATAAAGAGGATCCAGTCTGTAATGAAACACTAAGTTTCCCTCCTTTAAAGTCGTGGTCCTGTGGCCACCTGGAGCACCAGACCTGTACTGGGTTTTATCAGTGTGTCTCTGTCTCCAGGTTGCTCTCTGGGGAACTCTTCTGTTTGCTCACCCTTTCAGTGCCCAAGTTCTTCTCTCAGTCTGATTTTTAAAGTCATGAAAAATGTTTTATTAGGCGCTGCATGTGTTTTCAGTCTTTTTGAAAACTCTTTACATGAAATAATAAACCTGGTTCATCGCCCACATAGCGTTCCTGTCCTTTCTAAACGTGTAAATGATTCTTTATAAAAGTTGTATCCCAAATGCAAGTCATCATTATTTTTAGTTAGACATCCTTATTCAACACTAAACGGTTTATGGGAGGGGCCCCGGGCTCCTTCCCCCCCCCTACCCCTCTGGTCCCTGCGGTGACCTTTGACCGCCTTCCCGGGTCAGATGCATGACTTGGCGGCGAGTAGGTCAAACTTTTACTTTGAAGGTACGAAGCGGACCCCAGAGGAAAGGAAAACAACAGAGACGGTAAGACTTTGTCGTATTTAAACTTTCAACTAACCTAATTGTATTTAAAAAACGATCAGAAAGAAGTCATTGAACATTAAAGAATAGTCTAACCAGTTATATCGATTCATATTTATTTATAGTACACAGTGTAAGTTGCATTTTGTTACACAATGTTGTTAATTAACAGTGAATAGTACGATATGAATGCAGTTCTCTCAGATCTCCCATGGTAGAGATTCCCATTCAGGAAACATTAGTTATTTTGGTTGTTTGTTTATTTGATTATCAAGCAAAAGTCCTAGTCTGTTTGATTGACAGGTGAGATGATCAGGGGGGCAGAGTTTGTACCTCCTTCATGATGCCATGGAGAGAGGATTGGATAGAGAGGCTCAGTGAAGGTGCAGCCAGTAGCAGAGTAGATATGAACCCTGGCTTCCACATCATAGAAGGAGAGCAGACCCTCATCATAATCAACAAACACCCCCACCTTCTGGAGCTCAGCTCTCAGAGGGAGACGGACATCAGGGTTATCTCTAAATACCAACTTATCCTTGTTGTAGTAAAGAGTCCAGTAACCGTTCTCAGGGGTCCACTCTGTCCCACCTTTTCTGTCGATGGACTCTCTGGCCACTCCTAAACGCCATGCAGTCTTGTCTTTAACCTGGACCTCAAAGTAAGATCTCCCTGAGGAGAAGCTCTGCCTCGTGAGAACACATGTATACAGTATAAATCTCTTAGGGTTGTATGGGAGTACCTTCCACACACCTCCATGATGTACTTGTTTCCCATCCTCAGACAGGATGACCCAGGGAGAAGCTGTATCAGGATCCAGAGTCACATCTACCTCATACTGCTGGACCCTCTTCAGTTCATCATCAGGCAACTTCTTCATCTCCATGTTCAGCGTCTCCTCCAGCTGATCCAGGGATCTCCTCAAGGTCCCTGCGTATGACGGAGGACGGACCTCCACCGTGGTCCAGTCCCTGGGGGGTGGAGGATCCTTCAGGGATCTGAAGGCCCGGAGGAAGTGGAGGTGGTCTTCAGTGTGTGAGAGTGGCTTCACCTCTGAGCTTCTATTGGTCAGATCTTCTATTTCCTGCTCCAGCTCTTTGATGAGGTCTTCAGCTTGTTTCTCTGTGGTTTTCAGTCTCTCTTTAACTGTTTGGTTGAAATCATCTCTGCACTTTTCAACGCGACGCATCAAAGCAGTGAAGACCTGCCCACCATCGGCTATCACTCCGTCTGCGATTTTGTTGTTAAATTCTACTGTGTCTTTGATCTCCTTAATCTTTAGTTTTCTCTCCTGGATCATCTGCTGAACTTCAGCCTCTATCTTCCCCAGCAGGGCCGTCTTCACTTCATATTCCTCCTTTAGAGGTACAACAGGATGGGACCTGTGGTCACCCTCTGTGCAGAACTGACACACACACTCCTGTTCAGTCTGGCAGAAGAGCTCCAGAAGTCGGTCGTGTTTCTTACACATCCTGTCTTCCAGACGGTCCATAGGCTTGACCAGCCGATGTTTCTTCAGGCCTGCGACTCTCTGATGTGGCTCCAGGTGGGCTTGGCAGTAAGAGATAAGACACACTAGGCAGGACTTCACAGCCTTCAGCTGGGTCCCAGTGCAGACGTCACAGGGAACTTCTGCTGGTTCAAAACAAGGCTGCTCCTTTACTCGTACGGCCGTTCTAAACAGATCAGCCATCTCTGATACAAAGATATTGACCTGTGGATCAGGTCTAGTGTCGAAAATCTTGTTACAAATAGGACATTTGCACTGGACTTGTTCATCCCAGAATTTATTAATGCAGCTTCCGCAGAAGTTGTGTCCACACGGTGTGGAAACTGGGCTGCTGAACACATCCAGACAGATGGGACAGGAAAAGTTCTCTTCAGACCAGGAAGTGTTAGCAGAGGCCATCCTAGAAGACAAGGTTCATGTATTGAGATATTCCATTATTGTTCTAATTCCATAAGGGGAAGAGAGGTTCAAACTTTTTCTCAAAGTTGTGCTGACTTACTCACCTTGTTGTGGTTTCTGTGTCAGACGATGTTTTCCAAAATGCTTCTTTCCTCCTGAAAGAGAGAACTTCTTCCACGTCGGATGGCTTTGGTTTCTATGATCCTTAAGTTTCGTTTCTTGAACATGACGTCCTCTCCTCTGGCTCCTCCCCTAACACCTGGCTCCGCCCCTACCACCTGGCTCCGCCCCCACGGACACACGGTTCACCTTCGTTTCAACTTTCACACTCTGGCTTTGGGTGCATTTATGCGCTGTAATTCAAATATGTTGCTTTGTTTTAAAATGTTTGAAACACAATATTTAACAAAACACTGTAACTGGGATTAAGAGAAAAACAACTGACATGTCTTGACTATTTCTGAGTGTTGTATTTTTCTTTACAGTCTTCACAAAAACAACCCGCTCCCTGTATGCCCAGGGTATGTTTGCTAGTATGTTTTGTGATTTAATATTGAGTTAATCCTGTGTCAAGCTTCGTCCTGCTACGTGGTCCTACACCCCCATCTAGTGGCCACTTGACGCCACTGTACCTCATTCTTCCGTCACATCTTTCTTCATCATCAATCTCCACTTCCTAATCCAGCCGGCGCCAGTTCGTCGTTTACAACTACCCAGTTCGTATCGGTCCTAAAGCGTTCTCTAGACCCAGTTCAGCGTTCCCGTTCTCTTGATAACCCTCTCCCCTCTTCCCTAGTTCTCCATCCGTCACTCTGCCTACCTGTCACCGAATCCTTGCCTGCCTGACTACCCGCCTATCGTCGAGTCCTTGCCTGTCTGACTGCCTGTCTGACTGCCTGCCTGACGCTGAACCCTCGCCTGCCTGACTACCGCCTGCTTCGCCCCAGCTTGTCACCTACTACCCCGTGTCCCAATAAACCCGGTTTCCTTTTACCCCGTCTCTGCCTCCCTGTGTCCAGCGCTTGGGTCCCCTCGCCCTGTTCCTTAAAGGAGAAATCCGGTTTAAAATGGATCTTGGATATGTTTAAGATGATAACGAGATGGGATGTTTGTTCCAACCAGAGAGGGGCCCTCAGCCCACCAGAGAGGGGCCCTCAGCCCCCCAGAGAGGGGCCCTCACCAGAGAGGGGCCCTCACCAGAGAGGGGCCCTCACCAGAGAGAGGCCCTCAGCCCCCCAGAGAGGGGCCCTCATCAGAGAGGGGCCCCCCAGAGAGGGGCCCTCATCAGAGTGGGGTCCTCACCAGAGAGGGGCCCTCATCAGAGAGGGGTCCTCACCAGAGAGGGGCCCTCACCAGAGAGGGGCCCTCATCAGAGAGGGGTCCTCACCAGAGAGGGGCCCTCACCAGAGAGGGGCCCTCACCAGAGAGGGGCCCTCACCAGAGAGGGGCCCTCCCCAGAGAGGGGCCCTCAGCCCACCAGAGAGGGGCCCCCACCAGAGAGGGGCCCTCACCAGAGAGGGGCCTTCAACAGAGAGGGGCCCTCAGGACCGTATAAACGTCTGCATCGGCGCTCCTTTCATTTCGCTCTCCGCTCTCCGCCGGTTCTTGATGGTTTCAGCCTCCATGGTTCTTTTTATTTGACTTTCCGTTGTGGGCGGGGTCTGTGCGGTCCTGTGGGGACGTCTCCACGGTAACAGGGGTTTGTGTTCCCCTACTTTTATATCCACATATGTTTGTTAACGTTTGAATCGTTGGCTCCTGCTCGTTGGTTCTGAGAGTTGTCTTGTGTTCAGAGGCTTGGGTTTCAACATTAATCACAATATCTGTTTGATCTTCAACCAATTAAGGATCATCTGACTTGCCAATATTTATATATATATATATATATATATATAGATATAGATATATAGATATAGATATAGATATAGATAGATATAGATATAGATATATAGATATATATATATATATATATATATATATAGATATATATATATATCTATATATATCTCTCTAAACATATAAAGAGGATCCAGTCTGTAATGAAACACTAAGTTTCTCTCCTTTAAAGTCGTGGTCCTGTGGCCACCTGGAGCACCAGACCTGTACTGGGTTTTATCAGTGTGTCTCTGTCTCCAGGTTGCTCTCTGGGGAACTCTTCTGTTTGCTCACCCTTTCAGTGCCCAAGTTCTTCTCTCAGTCTGATTTTTAAAGTCATGAAAAATGTTTTATTAGGCGCTGCATGTGTTTTCAGTCTTTTTGAAAACTCTTTACATGAAATAATAAACCTGGTCCATCGCCCACATAGAGTCGGTTCCTGTCCTTTCTAAACGTGTAAATGATTCTTTATAAAAGTTGTATCCCAAATGTCATTCATCATTATTAGTTAGACATCCTTATTCAACAATAAAAGGTTAATGGGCCCTGCGGTGACCTTTGACCGCCTTCCCGGGTCAGATGCTAGACTTGGCGAGTAGGTCGAACTTTTACTTTGAAGGTACGAAGCGGACCCCAGAGGAAAGGAAAACATCAGAGACGGTAAGACTTTGTCGTTTCGTAGTTTATTGTTTTTGAATTGTTTAGTATTGTATTCGGTACAGATGTTCACATGTAAACTAAGAAGAATATTAGGGACGTCGTAGGGTGTTGTTGTCGCTCCTTAACCCAGACGCGAATGAGAACGTTAAAGGGCCAACATGGTTATGTACACAGTTTAAGGCGCTTTTCGATTCACCAAAAAGTTATAATTATTCTATTTCTCACCGAGCACAACTACAGTATTTAAAACGCACCGTAGTGGTAATGGGAGACTATCTCACGGTCACCCTCCAAGAGGACTTGTCTTTCTTGTCACTAATCGTCAGGGTTAACCATTAACCATAACCCTATCAAAATAATAATAAAAATAACATTTTACACTTTGAACTTTTGAAACGTTCAGAAAGAAGTCATTGAACATTAAAGAGTAGTCTAATCAGTTATAATGATTCATGTTTTTTTATAGTACACAGTGTAAGTTGCATTTTGTTACCTTTTGTTAATTAACAGTGAATAGTACGATATGAATGCAGTTCTCTCAGATCTCCCATGGTAGAGATTCCCATTCCCATTGGTTGTTTGTTTATTTTATTATCAAACAAAAGTCCTAGTCTGTTTGATTGACAGGTGAGATGATCAGGGGGACAGAGTTTCTACCTTCTTCATGATACCTTGGAGAGAGGATTGGATAGAGAGGCTCAGTGAAGGTGCAGCCAGTAGCAGAGTAGATATGAACCTTGGCTTCCACATCATAGAAGGAGACCAGACCCTCATCATAATCAACAAACACCCCCACCTTCTGGAGCTCAGCTCTCAGAGGGAGACGGACAGAAGGGTCATCTATAAATACCAACTCATGATTGTAGTAGAGAAGATTCCAGCAACCCGTCTCAGGGGTCCATTCCATCCAACCTTTTCTGTTGATGGACTCTCTGGCCACTCCTAAACGCCATGCAGTCTTGTCTTTAACCTGGACCTCAAAGTAAAATCTCCCTGAGGAGAAGCTCTGCCTCGTGAGAACACATGTAGACCAATAATAATCAAATCTCTTAGGGTTGTCTGGGAGTGCCTTCAATACACCTCCATAATGTACTTGTTTCCCATCCTCAGACAGGATGAGCTGGGGATTAGCTGTATCAGGATCCAGAGTCACATCTACTTCATACTGCTGGACCCTCTTCAGTTCAGCATCATCACGCAGCTTCTTCATCTCCATGTTCAGTGTCTCCTCCAGCTGATCCAGGGATCTCATCAAGGTCCCTACGTATGACGGAGGACAGACCTCCACCGTGGTCCAGTCCCTGGGGGGTGGAGGATCCTTCAGGGTTCTGAAGGCCTGGAGGAAGTGGAGGTGGTCTTTAGTGTGTGAGAGTGGCTTCACCTCTGAGCCTCTATTGGTCAGATCTTCTATTTCCTGCTCCAGCTCTTTGATGAGGTCTTCAGCTTGTTTCTCTGTGGTTTTCAGTCTCTCTTTAACTGTTAGGTTGAAATCATCTCTGCACTTTTCAACACGACGCATCAAAGCAGTGAAGACCTGCCCACCATCGGCTATCACTCCGTCTGCGTCTTTCTTGTGAAATTCAACCGTGTCTTTTATCTCCTTAATCTTTAGTTTTCTCTCTTGGATCATCTGCTGAACTTCAGCCTCTATCTTCCCCAGCAGGGCTGTCTTCACTTCATATTCCTCCTTTAGAGGTACAACAGGATGGGACTTGTGATCTGTCACTGTGCAGAACTGACACACACACTCCTGTTCAGTTCTGCAGAAGAGCTCCAGAAGTCGGTCGTGTTTCTTACACATCCTGTCTTCCAGACGGTCCATAGGCTCGACCAGCCGATGTTTTTTCAGGCCTGCGACTCTCTGATGTGGCTCCAGGTGGGTTTGGCAGTAAGAGATAAGACACACTAGGCAGGACTTCACAGCCTTCAGCTGGGTCCCAGTGCAGACGTCACAGGGAACTTCTCCTGGTTCATAACTAGGCTGCTCCTTTACTCGTACGGTCGTTCTAAACAGATCAGCCATCTCTGATACAAAGATATTGACCTGTGGATCAGGTCTAGTGTCGAACATCTGGTTACAAATAGGACATTTGCACTGGACTTGTTCATCCCAGAATTTATTAATGCAGGCTCTGCAGAAGTTGTGTCCACACGGTGTGGAAACTGGGCTGCTGAACACATCCAGACAGATGGGACAGGAAAAGTTCTCTTCAGACCAGGAAGTGTTAGCAGAGGCCATCCTAGAAGACAAGGTTCATGTATTGAGATGTTCCATTATTGTTCTGATTAAATAAGGGGAAGAGAGGTTCAAACCTTTCTCAAAGTTGTGCTGATTTACTCACCTTGTTGTGGTTTCTGTGTCAGACGATGTTTTCCAAAATGCTTCTTTCCTCCTGAAAAAGAGAACTGCTTCCGAGTTGATGCCTTTGGTTTCTATGATCCTTAAGTTTTGTTTCTTAAACAAGTCGTCCTCTCCTCTGGCTCCTCCCCTAACACCTGGCTCCGCCCCTACCACCTGGCTCCTCCCCCACGGACACACGGCTCACTGTCGTTTCAACTTTCACACTCTGGCTTTGGGTGCATTCATGCGCTGTAATTCAAATACGTTGATTTGTTTTCAAATATGTTTGAAACACCATCTATGACAAAACACAGACCAAGAGCTGGTGAAAAACTAGAGACATTTTGTCATTTAATTGGGATTTTCCACTGTAACTGGGATTAAGAGCAATACAAAAACAGTTGACTTGACTTTTCCTGAGGCTGGTATTTTTCTTTCTAGTCTTCATAAAAACAAGCCTCTCCCTGTTTGCCAAGGGTATATGTGCTAGTATGTTTTGTGATTTAATATTGAGTCAACCCTGGTAGTTACATAAGGCTTAACTCCCAGACTCTAACCTCATAAAGCCGCTGCATCATGTGACTCGGGGTGGGGCAGACGGACCAGACCAAGGGTCACTATTCAGAGACAACACAGTCAATGCCAGCACAGAGAAAAACAAACAGCAAAACAGATCTAAAATGTGCCGTGGCAGTTAACAATGTCACTTTATAACTGATGGTGCATTATGGGTAGCCTTTATGTGCCACGGACTAACAGTGTGAGAGTCTGAAGTGACGGACTGGTTTCGTAGTTTAGTTCTAGTTTTTATTGAGGGTTATCAAGGTGTGATTATTAAGGTGTGATTGAGCAAAATGAAAACACTGGAAAACTCTTTTTGGTACGATGGCTGTGTGACATTAACCTCGCGGTCTCTAGGGCCTCCGTGAGCCTCTACCCGCTCGCGGACCCGAGCGTTTCCTTCTCTCTTGGTCCCGTGACCCGTCCCTCCCAATGTCAGTCCTCCTGCTCCTTTTAAAATGGCTCCTCTGCCTCCGGCCAGGTGTCCCCCGATCTCGCTGATTGGGGAGAGAGTGATGCTCTTCGTCGCCACTCAGTGGGTGGCGGCGGTATACGCCGTCAATCACCCCACCTCGGACCCGCCCGGGCCGAGGTGGGGTGACTCCTTCACCGCTTGATCAGGCCCCCGGTAGTAGGGGAACCCGCCCCTGCAGGTATCGCGTCGGGACAAGGCTGCATCGTCTCCTTGTCCCTCCTTGTCCCTCCTTGTCGTCTCCCGCTGCGTCGTCAGCGGCTGCATCTCTCCTGCCACCGGGATGCTCGCGCCGGGTCCCAAAACCGGTGAAATATCGGGCAATCCCTCCCGATCAGGATCGGCACCGGGAGGCGTGGCACGATCCCTGCCCTACCCGTGAACACCCCCTGTGGTGTCCGGACGACCACGTGGCAGGTCCCGTATGTCCCGTGTACACATGTCACCTCCATGGGTCATCCTTCCCTTCCCCCCGCCAGGTCGGGGCGGAGGAGGGTGACCACGCTGCCGGTGTCCACTATGGCCTGCGTCTCTTTGTTCATTACCCTCGCAGGTACGGTTGGGCGCCCGGACGCTTCCTGTGCCCAACAGGTCGCCAGCATGCAGGGCCGGCCCGTCCCCACGTCCGCGTAGGCCGACGGAGCTGTCCCCCACCGTCGCCGCGGCAAGAGATGCAGCCGCTGACGACGCAGCGGGAGACGACGCAGCCGTCGCCTTGTCCCGACGCGATACCTGCATGGGCGGGTTCCCCTAGTCCGTGACATGCCACCAGGTGACATCACAGATGGACACGCCCACCTGTGATGTCATAAGGGGTAGTTTTCCAAAATGGCTTGTAACGGCAAATCCCCCCAAACCTGGTGGCCGGTCATGTGACCTCTTTAACGGTAAACCACCCCACACCTGGTGGCCGGTCATGTGACCTCTTTAACGGGACTTCAGAGACATTCTGCAGTCTAGCTTTGTTTGTTTTGCCGGTTGAAATAGTCCCGTTATTTTGGCAGATTATTTTACAGAATCCTTCAGTTTAGTCCGATGGTCGAAGCATTTAAGCAAACTGTAATGTTGCAGCCATTGGAAAAGAGAAGGGATTGATTTATGATCAATATTTAGATTAGATTAGATTAGTTATCACTGTGTTAATCCCCCGGAGTGGAAGTTCTTGTGTTACAGCATTGTAGAAGCCAAGGATGAGATACAAGATATAATACAAAGTAGTGTAAAAGTAAATGCTACAGTATTACGAAGGAAATGATGAAGTAAGCGCTACAGTAATGCTAAAGTAATGCTAAAGTAAATGCTACAGTAATGCTACAGTAATGCAAAGGAAACGCTAAAGTAAATGCTACAATAAAGCTTAAGTAATGCTAAGGATATGCTAAAGTAAATGCTACAGTAGTGCTAAAGTAATGCTAAGGAAATGCTAAAGTAAATGCTATTCACCCCAAAAGTTGTTACAACCCTTTTTTATCAAGGTGAAAGATCAGTATCAGTACCTCCTCTTGTGCAGCGATCCCAAACATCTCTAACCGTCGTCTGACCCCTCCCCCTCCCCGTCTGACTCCTCCCCCTCCCCGTCTGAATCCTCCTCCCCCCGTCTGACTCCTCCCCCACCTGACTCCTCCCCCTCCCCGTCGGACTCCTCCCCCTCCCCGTCTGACTCCTCCCCCCGTCTGACTCCTCCCCCCCCCAGGGCAGCCGGGGTCTGTCCCTGTTCTACGCTGAGGTCCGCCGGGACCCCCAGGGCCGGCTGGAGGGCATCGAGGTCCAGCGGCTGAAGGACAAACTGGGGACCCGCCAGATGCCCACCGGAGCTGCTGCTGGACGGCCTGCCAGCGCACCGGGTCAGTGGCTCCCACCCCCCACCCAGGGGGCTGACGCACCCGGCAGCCATCTTGGATCTAGACGCTAGCCTGCCGGCCATCTTGGATCTAGACGCTAGACTGGCGGCCATATTGGATCTAAACGCTAGCCCAGTGGCTATCTTCAGGTTCAGGTTCTTAAGAACACACTGAAGAGCGGATCAGGTTCTTTAGAGCAGAGACTGCTGAACGGTTCTGGTTCTTAAGAACACACTGAAGAGCGGGTCAGGTTCTGGAGAGCAGAGACTGATGAACGGTTCTGGTTCTTAAGAACACACTGAAGAGCGGGTCAGGTTCTTAAGAACACACTGAAGAGCGGGTCAGGTTCTTTAGAGCAGAGACTGATGAACGGTTCTGGTTCTTAAGAACACACTGAAGAGCGGATCAGGTTCTTTAGAGCAGAGACTGATGAACGGTTCAGGTTCTTAAGAACACACTGAAGAGCGGGTCAGGTTCTGGAGAGCAGAGACTGATGAAGGGTTCAGGTTCTTAAGAACACACTGAAGAGCGGGTCAGGTTCTTAAGAACACACTGAAGAGCGGATCAGGTTCTAGAGAGCAGAGACTGATGAACAGTTCAGGTTCTTAAGAACACACTGAAGAGCGGGTCAGGTTCTGGAGAGCAGAGACTGATGAAGGGTTCAGGTTCTTAAGAACACACTGAGGAGCGGGTCAGGTTCTGGAGGGCAGAGACTGATGAACGGTTCAGGTTCTTAAGAACACACTGAAGAGCGGGTCAGGTTCTGGAGAGCAGAGACTGATGAAGGGTTCAGGTTCTTAAGAACACACTGAGGAGCGGGTCAGGTTCTGGAGGGCAGAGACTGATGCTCTGTGTCCCTGCAGACAAGGGCATGCAGGTGGAGGTGCGGGTGAACATGGAGTGGTTCACGGGGAAGGTGGTGGCAGTGGAGGTGAACAAGAAGAGCGTCCGCTGGAAGGTCAAGTTCGACTACGTCCCGAGATCCACGCCCAAAGACCGCTGGTGAGATCCTGCTCCTGGTTCCTGCTCCTGGTGCTGCTCTGGCCCTCAGAGACACACCCACAGAGTTTTAGAGAACTACAGAAGAACACAAAGACGATTAAATACGCTTCAGTAGGCGTCCAGGCCACTAGAGGTCATGATGGGACCCATAAATAAGTCAAGCACTACAGAAACCATCGTTCATCAACATAACCTGTGGATGAATGATTACATGTTATACCTGGTGTGTGTGTGTGTGTGTGTGTGTGTGTGTGTGTGTGTGTGTGTGTGTGTGTGTGTGTGTGTGTGTGTGTGTGTGTGTGTGTGTGTGTGTGTGTGTGTGTGTGTGTGTGTGCGCAGGGTGTTTAAGGGGGGGGAGGACGTGCGGTTAATGCGGCCGGCGTCGCCCGTCTCCCAGACGCCCGACACCCAGCAGGAGGCGGAGAAGGGCCCCGCCCGCATGGAGCCCGACACCACCCAGCCGGGGACCAGCCGCGAGGTCACCGGCAGCATGGTCTCCATGATGAGGTCAGCATCCGGGGCGTCATGGCAACGCTGGGCTGGGGTTCAGAGAGGGAGAGGAGGGACGGTCCAAGTGATGAGGGCTGTTTTGGTATCCTTGGGCTCTCTCTCTCTCTCTCTCTCTCTCTCGCTCTCTCGCCCTGTCTCTGTGTTCTCCCTCTCTCACTCTCTCTGTCTCGGTCACTCTCTGTCTCTCTCTCTCTCTCTCTGTTCACTCTCTCTGTCTGTCTCCTCTCTCTCTGTCTGTGTCTGTCTGTCTCCTCTCTGTCTGTCTGTCTGTCTCTCTCTCTCTCTCTCTCTCTCTCTCTCTCTCTCTCTCTCTCTCTCTCTCTCTCTCTCTCTCTCTCTCTCTCTCTCTCTGTGTGTCTCTCTGTCTCTCTCTCTGTCTCTGTGTGTTCACTCTCTCTGTCGGTCTCCTCTCGGTCTCTCTCTCTGTCTCATCTCTCTGTCTCCTCTCTGTCTCTCTCTCTCTGTCTCCTCTCTCTGTCTCTGTGTGTTCACTCTCCGTCTCCTCTGTCTCTCTGTCTCTGTCTCTGTGTGTTCACTCTCTCTGTCTCTCTGTCTCCTCTCTCTCTCTCTCTCTCTCTCTGTCTGTGTTCACTCTCTCTGTCTCCTCTCTTACTGTCCGTCTGTCTGTCTCTCTCTCCCTCTCTGTCTCCTCTCTGTCTCTCTGTCTCTCTCTGTCTCTGTGTTCACTCTCTCTGTCTCCTCTCTTACTGTCTGTCTGTCTGTCTCTCTCTCTCTCTCTCTCTCTCTCTCTCTCTCTGCAGGACTTCTTCCCTCCTGATTTCCGGATCCCTAAGGACGATGTGAACGGTATGACGGCGGAGGAGCTGGTGGCGTTCCCTCTGGTGAGCTCCGCCCCCGGCCGCCATCTTGGTTCTCAGGCTAGGCTCTGATCTCAGGACGTCCCCCGGACCACCTGACTAGTCTCCCAGTAGAACTAGGATATGTACCAAGACTGATGGTCAGATTGGGAATTAGTAATGGGATAGTTAAAGGTTGGGTATGGGATTTGCGAAACGCCAGCAGATTTTGAAAATACACAACTCAAATGGTCCTACCCCCTCTCCTTCAACGCTGACTCTGACTCCACCCATTCCAAGTACCTGGACGCGCAATCATGCACGAGCGCGAACAGAGATGCGCGAGAGTGAGCCAGGCTAGCGTAGGTTTTCATTTAACAACATGGCACTACATTCAGCTGTAAGTTGCACCCAGTACTGCGGGAAGTAGGGGTTTTGGGGGTGCTGCAACACCCCCTGTCCGAGGCCCTGTCTTATCACAGAAAACGATCATTTCTAAAAACTCCGGCCAAAGTGGAGATTTCTGAAAACGCCGGTTATGTGTTGTCGTATCAACGGGGAGAAACGGGATTTTAGGTTCTGAAGCGTCACATTATGCACCAGGAAATGCTTAACGTCATGTGAGCGTCCGCTGTACCGTATTGGTCCGAATATAAACACAAACCCCATTGTAAGACGACCAATATTTGGAAAAAAGATTTGAAGACCAGATCTTGATTTCATGAATAAATAAATTGTATTAATTGAAATAATATACGAAAATAAAAAGGCATAGAATAAAACACTGCATTGCCACTAAACAGTAGTGAAAATAGGCCGTACTGATGTGTACACCAAAGACTATTCCTGACACTCCTCTGCCCCGCTGTGTTCGCTCTGGCTGTGGTCGCTCCGAACTGTTTCGGCCCGTGGCAAAGCGAGTCATCCTCGCTGCTGTCCAAGGCATGTTGAGACGCAGCATTTATTTAATGCTCATATGACCTAGTGCTGAAAAAAGGTTATATGAAAAAGTGTGAGGGTAGCGGTGGTGCGCTAAACTTGTTCTGTGAGCAGCTGGATGTGAACCATGGTGTGAAGGAAGTGAACACAACGATCGATTTTCAACTGTGCGCGCATGCACTGGTGTAATTGAGCTGCGCCGCTATATATCTTTTTTATCAATGTGACGAGTTGCGAGTCTAGTGCAGGCCGGTTTTTTTTTCCAGCACCCCCTGCTGAGAATACGTTCTCGCGGCTATGGTTGCACCAGATGTTATAAACATTAAACGGTCACATAAATCATTACTATTTTTAGAAAATGTATGTTTGTTTCATATAATTGTATTGGAAGTCCTGGTTTTCACTAGGGTTGCCGCGGTGTGGACATTTTCACACCGAGTAATACACTCGTCTCAACACCGGTATTACCGAGTATAAACGGTATAAACTTTGAAACTAGGTCAACCGCCACACAAGCATCGGTTTTTAGACCCTTCTCGTCCTTCAGTTGCCGCCAACGTTCGAAAGCAGCGCCTAGGATTATTCTTGATTTCAGTTTTTCTCTTTCAGCGTTTTTATTATCAATTACTCTCTGAAAAAGAGTATTCCTTCTCTTTGCTGGTGGTGGTGGTGGTGGTGGGGATGGTGGCGTCTTGTCTGCCATGGAAATTGTCTTCTACTGCTAGGTCCAAATGTGGATTAACTAGTTCCAGTAGCTACCGCAGGATAACAACAAACAGGAGCTTGCTCTGGGTCACGAGCTCTGGGTCACGAGTACTGCACGAAGGGGTCGCGCGCGGGGCGCGGGGGAGGAGGAGTGCAGTACGACCGTTTGATTGACGTACTTACTGTCCAATGCAACTCGGTGGCAATGGAAATGATTGGCTGGAGTTTTTCGAGCCCTGCCCGTTCCACAGATGATTGACAAGTTTAATTTTCATGTCAGTACTTCTGACTCAGTGGCTGTAAGCGGGTTATGATAAGGATTTCAAGTAATTTTGAAAAAATGGCCAAAAAAGCGAATTCCGTATCCAACCTTTAAGGTGAACTAAAAGGTAAGCTGCTCTCAAACTGATTGTTTAAGGTGAACTAAAAGGTAAACTGCTCTCAAACTGATTGTTTAAGGTGAACTAAAAGGTAAACTCCTCTCTAACTGATTCCTCCGCCTCCTCCAGGACATCGACATCAACACAGACGATGAGCTGGACGCCTACATAGAGGACCTGCTCAACAGGGGAGACTGAGACCGCCGCCCCCTAAAGACTCTAGCTTTGGTTCTCCTGAGGGCCCTCAGCCCCCCAGAGAGGGGCCCTCACCCCCACCAGAGAGGGGCCCTCAGCCCCCCAGAGAGGGGCCCTCAGCCCACCAGAGAGGGGCCCTCAGCCCACCAGAGAGGGGCCCTCACCAGAGAGGGGCCCTCAGCCCCCCAGAGAGGGGCCCTCAGCCCACCAGAGAGGGGCCCTCAGCCCATCAGAGAGGGGCCCTCAGCCCCCCAGAGAGGGGCCTTCAGCCCACCAGAGAGGGGCCCTCAGCCCACCAGAGAGGGGCCCTCACCAGAGAGGGGCCCTCAGCCCCCCAGAGAGGGGCCCTCAGCCCACCAGAGAGGGGCCCTCAGCCCATCAGAGAGGGGCCCTCAGCCCCCCAGAGAGGGGCCCCCAGCCCACCAGAGAGGGGCCCTCAGCCCACCAGAGAGGGGCCCTCATCAGAGAGGGGCCCTCACCAGAGAGGGGCCCTCAGCCCCCCAGAGAGGGGCCCTCAGCCCACCAGAGAGGGGCCCTCAGCCCACCAGAGAGGGGCCCTCATCAGAGAGGGGCCCTCACCAGAGAGGGGCCCTCCCCAGAGAGGGGCCCTCAGCCCACCAGAGAGGGGCCCTCATCAGAGAGGGGCCCTCATCAGAGAGGGGCCCTCCCCAGAGAGGGGCCCTCAGGACCGTATAAACGTCTGCATCGGCGCTCCTTTCATTTCGCTCTCCGCTCTCCGCCGGTTCTTGATGGTTTCAGCCTCCATGGTTCTTTTTATTTGACTTTCCGTTGTGGGCGGGGTCTGTGCGGTCCTGTGGGGACGTCTCCACGGTAACAGGGGTTTGTGTTCTCCTACTTTTATATCCACATATGTTTGTTAAGGTTTGAATCGTTGGCTCCTGCTCGTTGGTTCTGAGAGTTGTCTTGTGTTCAGAGGCTTGGGTTTCAACATTAATCACAATATCTGTTTGATCTTCAACCAATTAAGGATCATCTGACTTGCCTATATATATATATATATATATATATATATATATATATATATATATATATATAAAGAGGATCCAGTCTGTAATGAAACACTAAGTTTCCCTCCTTTAAAGTCGTGGTCCTGTGGCCACCTGGAGCACCAGACCTGTACTGGGTTTTATCAGTGTGTCTCTGTCTCCAGGTTGCTCTCTGGGGAACTCTTCTGTTTGCTCACCCTTTCAGTGCCCAAGTTCTTCTCTCTGTCTGATTTTTAAAGTCATGAAAAATGTTTTATTAGGCGCTGCATGTGTTTTCAGTCTTTTTGAAAACTCTTTACATGAAATAATAAACCTGGTTCATCGCCCACATAGCGTTCCTGTCCTTTGTAAACATGTAAATGATTCTTTATAAAAGTTGTATCCCAAATACAAGTCATCATTATTTTTAGTTAGACATCCTTATTCAACACTGAAAGGTTTATGGGAGGAGCCCCGGGCTCCACCCCCCCCTACTCCTCTGGTCCCTGCGGTGACCTTTGACCGCCTTCCCGGGTCAGATGCCGGACTTGGCGAGTAGGTCGAACTTTTACTTTGAACTTGAAGGTACGAAGCGGACCGCAGAGGAAAGGAAAACGTAAGTTGCGGCCACACCAAACGCGTTACCCGTGTGAATTACTTAATTGTTTTTTAATTGTATAGTATTGTATTTGATACAGATGCTCATACGTGAAGTAAGAAGAATATTTCTGAAGGACGTCGTAGTGTGTTGTTGTCGCTCCTTATGACAGACGCGAATGAGAACGTTAAAGGGCCAACAACATTTTGTACACAGTTTGAGGCGCTTTTCGATTCACCAAAAAGTTATAATTATTATATTTCTCACCGAGCACAACTTTTTAAAACGCACCGTCGTGTTAATGGGAGATTATCTCACGGTCACCCTCCAAGAGGACGTGTCTTTGTTGTCACTAGTTGTTAGGGTTATGGTTAAGGGTTAACTCTATCAAAATAATAATAATAATAAAAATTACATTCTACACTTTCAACTAACCTAATAGTATTTAAAAAACGATCAGAAAGAAGTCATTGAACATTAAAGAGTAGTCTAACCAGTTATAATGATTCATATTTATTTATAGTACACAGTGTAAGTTGCATTTTGTTACATGTTGTTGTTAATTAACAGTGTAATAGTACGATATGAATGCAGTTCTCTCAGATCTCCCATGGTAGATTCCCATTCAGGAAACATTAGTTATTTTGGTTGTTTGTTTATTTTATTATCAAACAGAAGTCCTAGTCTGTTTGATCGACAGGTGAGATGATCAGGGGGGCAGAGTTTGTACCTTTGTTATGATAGCATGGAGAGAGGATTGGATAGAGAGGCTTAGTGAAGGCACAGCCAGTAGCAGAGTAGATATGAACCCTGGCTTCCACATCATAGAAGGAGACCAGACCCTCATCATAATCAACAAACACCCCCACCTTCTGGAGCTCAGCTCTCAGAGGGAGACGGACAACAGGGTTATCATTAAATACCAACCCATCCTTGGTGTAGAGGAGAGTCCAGTAACCCTTCTTAGGGATCCACCCTGTCCAATCTCTTCTGTTGATGGACTCTCTGGCCACTCCTAACCACCATTCAGTCTTGTCTTTAACCTGGACCTAAAATCTCCCTGAGGAGAAGCTCTGCCTCGTGAGAACACATGGATGCTGTGTAAATCTCTTAGGGTTGTCTGGGAGTTGCTTCACTACACCTCCATCATGTACTTGTTTCCCATCCTCAGACAGGATGAGTCTGTGATGAGCTGTATCAGGATCCAGAGTCACATCCACTTCATACTGCTGGACCCTCTTCAGTTCAGCATCATCTGGCAGCTTCTTCATCTCCATGTTCAGTGTCTCCTCCAGCTGATCCAGGGATCTCCTCAAGGTCCCTACGTATGACGGAGGACGGACCTCCACTGTGGTCCAGTCCCTGGTGGGTGGAGGATCCTTCAGGGATCTGAAGGCCTGGAGGAAGTGGAGCTGGTCTTTAGTGTGTGAGAGTGGCTTCACCTCTGAGCTTCTATTGGTCAGATCTTCTATTTCCTGCTCCAGCTCTTTGATGAGGTCTTCAGCTTGTTTCTCATTGGTTTTCAGTCTCTCTTTAACTGTTTGGTTGAAATCATCTCTGCACTTTTCAACGTGACGCATCAAAGAAGTGAAGACCTGCCCACCATCGGCTATCACTCCGTCTGCGTCTTTCTTGCTAAATTCAACTGTGTCTTTGATCTCCTTAATCTTTAGTTTTCTCTCCTGGATCATCTGCTGAACTTCAGCCTCTATCTTCCCCAGCAGGGCCGTCTTCACTTCATATTCCTCCTCTAGAGGTACAACAGGATGGGACTTGTGGTCACCCTCTGTGCAGAACTGACACACACACTCCTGTTCAGTCTGGCAGAAGAGCTCCAGAAGTCGGTCGTGTTTCTTACACATCCCGTCTTCCAGACGGTCCATAGGCTCGACCAGCCGATGTTTCTTCAGGCCTGTGACTCTCTGATGTGGCTCCAGGTGGGTTTGGCAGTAAGACATAAAACACACTAGGCAGGACTTCACAGCCTTCAGCTGGGTCCCAGTGCAGACGTCACAGGGAACTTCTCCTGGTTCAACACAAGGCTTCTCCTTTACTCGTACGGTCGTTCTAAACAGATCAGCCATCTCTGATACAAAGATATTGACCTGTGGATCAGGTCTAGTGTCGAACATCTGGTTACAAATAGGACATTTGCACTGGACTTGTTCATCCCAGAATTTATTAATGCAGGTTCCGCAGAAGTTGTGTCCACACGGTGTGGAAACTGGGCTGCTGAACACATCCAGACAGATGGGACAGGAAAAGTTCTCTTCAGACCAGGAAGTGTTAGCAGAGGCCATCCTAGGAGACAAGGTTCATGTATTGAGATGTTCCATTATTGTTCTAATTCCATAAGGGGAAGAGAGGTTCAAACCTTTCTCAAAGTTGTGCTGATTTACTCACCTTGTTGTGGTTTCTGTGTCAGACGATGTTTTCCAAAATGCTTCTTTCCTCCTGAAAGAGAGAACTGCTTCCTCGTCGGATGGCTTTGGTTTCTATGATCCTTAAGTTTCGTTTCTTGAACATGACGTCCTCTCCTCTGGCTCCTCCCCTAACATCTGGCTCCGCCCCTACCACCTGGCTCCGCCCCCACGGACACACGGTTCACTGTCGTTTCAACTTTCACACTCTGGCTTTGGGTGCATTTATGCGCTGTAATTCAAATATGTTGATTTGTTTTAAAAAGTAAGAAACACAATATTTAACAAAACACTGTAACTGGGATTAAGAGCTATACCTAAACAACTGACATGTCTTGACTATTTCTGAGGGTTGTATTTTTCTTTACAGTCTTCACAAAACAACCCGCTCCCTGTATGCCCAGGGTATGTGTGCTAGTATGTTTTGTGATTTAATATTGAGTTTACCCTGTGTCACGCCGCGTCCTGCTACGCGGTCCAACAGCCCCTTCTAGTGGCCACTTGACGCCACTGTACCTCATTCTTCCGTCACACCTGTCTTCAATCATCAATCTCCACTTCCTACTTCAGCCGGGGATCTCCATCCAGCCGGCGCCAGTTCGTCGTTTACAACTACCCAGTTCGTATCGGTCCTACCTGCGTTCTCTAGACCCAGTTCAGTGTTCCCGTTCTCTTGATTACCCCCTCCCCTCTTCCCTAGTTCTCCGTCCGTCACTCTGCCTACCTGTCGCCGAACCCCTGCCTGCCTGACTACCCGCCTATCATCGAGTCCTTGCCTGTCTGACTGTCTGCCTGACGCTGAACCCTTCCCTGCCTGACTACCGCCTGCTTCGCCCCAGCTTGTCACCTACTACCCCGTGTCCCAATAAACCCTGTTTCCTTTTACCCCGTCTCTGCCTCCCCGTGTCCAGCGCCTGGGTCCCCTCGCCCTGTTCCTTAACACCCTGGTAGTTACATAAGGCTTAACTCCCAGACTCTAACCTCATAAAGCCGCTGCATCATGTGACCCGGGGTGGGGCAGACGGACCAGACCAACAGGTTCCCTGTTCAGAGACAACACAGTCAATGCCAGCACAGAGAAAAACAAACAGCAAAACAGATCTAAAATGTGCCGTGGCAGTTAACAATGTCACAATATAACTAATGGTGCATTATGGGTAGCCTTTATGTGCCAGGGACAAACAGTGAAAGTCTGGAGTGACGGACTGGTTTCGTAGTTTAGTTCTAGTTGTTATTTCGGGTTATCAAGGTGTGATTGAGCGAAATGAAAACACTGGAACACACTTTTTGGGTACGATGGCTGTGTGAATCATGTATGGTTCTTTATTTCCCTGTTATACACAAACACAGGAAACGCACAAACATAAACAGGCATCACCATACCAACAACACGGCATAAAACGGCCCAAAAAATAAGTCTCTCCCTCTCTCTCCCTCCCCTCTCTCTCCCTCCCCCCTCTCTCTCTCTCTCTCCCTCCCCCCTCTCTCTCTCTCTCTCTCTCTCTCTCTCTCTCTCTCTCTCTCTCTCTCTCTCTCTCTCTCTCCCCCCACTTCTCCCTCCCCCCTCTCTCTCTCTCTCTCTCTCTCTCTCTCTCTCTCTCTCTCTCTCTCTCTCTCTCTCCTTCCCTCTCTCTCTCTCTCTCTCTCTCTCTCTCTCTCTCTCTCTCTCTCTCTCTCTCTCTCTCTCTCTCTCTCTCTCTCTCTCTCTCTCTCTCTCTCTCTCTCAGCTGTGACCAACATGTCCGCCGGGTCGATGCGTCTGAACCACAGCACGAGTGCAGCCTGGCTGAGGTTCCTCCTCCGGGGTCAGCCCACCTGTAGACCCGCCCTGCAGGTCAGAGGGGTCAGCGCCGTCCAGCCAGGGACCTCTGCCCCCGACGAGGCCGCCGCCCGGGACCCCCACGCCCCCCAGCTGTTCTCCAGGTCCAGGACCGGTCTGTTCTTCCAGGACCAACAACAGCTGAAGAACCCCTTTCTAGAAGACCCTCTGTTAGGGAGGTATCTCAGGAGACACCTGCCCCCCCAGGTAAGGATCAGACGCTGCTGAAGGCTGGGCAGTGTTTGAATAGTGTGGTCAACAAATCGGAAAGGTTCATGTAGTCAGTAAGTGATGACTAACACAAAGGATGAGGCTAGATGCTCTGATGTGTGTCTCCAGCAGGCCGTGTTCTCAGACCTGCAGGCGTTTGGGGAGAGGATCTCAGGTGAGGTGGACGCCTGGGGGCGAGAGTGTGAGGTCAACCCCCCCAGGCTCGTCCCCTTTGACCCTTGGGGTAGAAGGGTGGACCACATCGTGACCTCGCCCGCCTGGCAGCGCATGAAAGAGCTGTCTGCCAGGGAGGGGCTGGTCGCCATCGGCTACGAGAGGTCGTGTGGTGAATGGAGGTCAGGGGAATCCAACTCTCGTTTACATGTTGCGTCTCTTTTGTATTACTGCTCGGTACGTTCTGCGGTGATTCCCATGTTTAAAATCAAGTGTGAAACTCTAGTCTGAGGTTACACCGTATTTAAGATCCTGGTTATCATGGCCACGTCCGCCTCTCCTTCTCTGTGTCTCTTTGTCTGTCTCTCTGTCTGTCTCTCCTTCTCTCTGTCTCCCTGTCTGTCTCTCCTTCTCTCTGTCTGTCTCTCCTTCTCTTTGCCTGTCTGTCTGTAGTCGCGTCCACCAGGTGAGTAAGCTGTTCCTCTACTCCCCGTCGTCCGGTCTGTTCACCTGTCCTCTGGCCATGACCGACGGAGCGGCCAAGGTCATCCAGGTGTGATACTGATCGATTCAACTCTCTCTGCTCTTTGAGCTGCACACTGTTCCACTAGTGACCGTCTGGGGACACAAGTGCAGTAATAATAATAGTAATAGCTGTAATCGTTATTAGTGAATATTGTGTATAAGTGGATCGTGAAGCAGTTTGTTCGTTAACCAATCACGGTGCACCGCAGTCTCTCGGGGTGCCGCCGGCCGTTGACTCCGCCTACAGGAGGTTGACCTCTCGTGACCCCGAGCGGTTAAGTGACGTCTGGCCAGTGGATGACCGAGCGGAGGGGCGGATCGGACGTGGGTCAGTAGTCGGAGCTCCACTCGTCATCCTGCCTCGTAAACGCCTACAGAGACGAGAATGATATCTAGTGACAAAGTTGTCTTATATTACTTTATCTGTATTATATTACTTTATCCGGACGATTTGAGTCCAATCTTAAGGAGCCTTACAATAGTTCATTAAAGTAATTTGTATGTATTATTTTTTATCGTAGTACATTTTATTTTGCTTTTCACGTTGTCCTTCTCCGTTGCAGTGATGTTTATTAATACGGCTTCCTGGCTGGTTGAGATGGCCAAAAAATAAGTGTAATTGATACGTTATGATTTCTTCTCCCCCCAATCTTGAATACCGTTTCTCCCCCTGTCGCTGCGGTCGATATGCTGGTCGGTACCGTGCGCCGCGGTCGGTACCGTGCGCCGCGGTCGGTACCGTACAATGAGGTCGGTACCGTACGCCGCGGTCAGTACCGTGCGCCGCGGTTGTTAACAGACGGCTTGTAACAGTAAATCCCCCCACACCTGGTGGCCGGTCATGTGACCTCTTTAACGGGACTTCAGAGATGTTCTGCAGTCTAGCTTTGTTTGTTTTGCCGGTTGAAATAGTCCCGTTATTTTGGCAGATTACTTTACAGAATCCTTCAGTTTAGTCCGATGGTCGAAGCATTTAAGCAAACTGAAATGTTGCAGCCATTGGAAAAGAGAAGGGATTGATTCATGGTCAATATTTAGATTAGATTAGATTAGTTAAATAACTAACTAAATAAAAGTTAGATTCACTATTCATTCAACTTTGTAATTGTTGGTGTAGATACCATCACACGGCGAAGTCGAGCTCACAAACTAGCCGGCAATCGGTCGTCTACCAAGATACAAATATATATAATTACGCTGTGCATATACAAATAAATATCAGTGTATGCATCATAAAGGGCCTCTGATACAATATAGACAGTTGACAATTCAAAAGAGGAAGCTATTTAATCAATTTACCGCAGAAATTACTCGACGGCCAGCAATGGAAATGGATGATCTCCTACGCCGTAAAATGGTTGTTTGGAACTGTTCGAGGCTCCATACCCCGGAAGTAGGCGCTACAACGGAGTCCAATGGAAGTGTCGCCACTCTGTTATATCTACCACTCTGCCTTAACCATAACCCTATCAAAATAATAATAATAATAATATAACATTTTGCACTTTCAACTAACCCAGTAGTCAGCCTGCTGAGGGGTGGAGAGAGCAGCCATGGACTGGTTAAGATGACTCGGTGGTAGTCAGCCTGCTTAGGGGTGGAGAGCAGCCATGGACTGGTTAAGATGACTCGGTGGTAGTCAGCCTGCTTAGGGGTGGGGAGAGCAGCCATGGACTGGTTATAGATGACTTTCTTAGATGGTGTGATGACTCTTATCTTCAGATAAATGTGTCCAAAACAAAGGATATGTTCATTGATTTTAGAAGGCAGGCTCACAGTCAGGAGGCCCTCACAATAAAAGGTCAGACCATTGAACAGGTAACCTCATATAAATATCTTGGGACAGTAATCGATTCCACCCTCAATTTTGATTTAAATTGTGAAGCTGTTTTTAAGAAGGGTCACCAGCGCCTACACTGTCTGAGGAAGCTTTCCTCTTTTAACATAGACAAAACCATGATGTCTTTGTTTTATTGTGCTTTTATTGAGTCAATTTTAACATTTTCATTGGCATCATGGTTTGGAAACATATCTTTAAAAAATAAGAATTCCCTCAACAAGATTGTAAAATGGTCCGGTAAGTTGATTGGTGAGCCACAGCCGAACATGGAAGCCCTGTACACCAAACTGTTACAGAGGTTATTGAAATCCGTTCAAAATGATAACACCCACCCTTTAAACAGTGCATTACAGCTGCTTCCCTCCAGACAGAGGCTCAAAGTTCCCAAAAGCAGAACAAACCGCTACAGGAACAGTTTGGTTCCTGCAGCCATTATCTATACGAATAAATTGTTGCAGCGCCACTAGTGGTGCATAACTTTGTTGCACTTTCTGATGTACTGAGCACCTCTGTGATTTTTGTCTGCGTGTCTGTCTTGTCTTCTGTATTTTTGTTGTGTCCTTTATTTATTCTTTTATACTGTGTATGCTAAGTGTGTGAACGCCCTTTTCTTGCCCTGCACACCAAATTTACCCACGGGTATGAATAAAGCAACCTTGACCTTGACTCTAATTGTATTTAAAAAACGATCGGAAAGAAGTCAATGAACATTAAAGAGTAGTCTAACCAGTTATAATGATTCATATTTTTTTATAGTACACAGTGTAAGTTGCATTTTGTTACATTTTGTTGTTAATTAACAGTGAATAGTACGATATGAATGCAGTTCTCTCAGATCTCCCATGGTAGATTCCCATTCAGGAAACATTAGTTATTTTGGTTGTTTGTTTATTTTGTTATCAAACAAAAGTCCTAGTCTGTTTGATTGACGGGTGAGATGATCAGGGGGGCAGAGTTTGTACCTCCTTCCTGATACCATGGAGAGAGGATTGGATAGAGAGGCTCAGTGAAGGCACAGCCAGTAGCAGAGTAGATATGAACCCTGGCTTCCACATCATAGAAGGAGACCAGACCCTCATCATAATCAACAAACACCCCCACCTTCTGGAGCTCAGCTCTCAGAGGGAGACGGACATCAGGGTTATCTCTAAATACCAACCCATCCTTGTTGTAGAGAAGAGTCCAGTAACCCTTCTCAGGGGTCCGCATGGTCCCACCTATTCTGTCTATGGACTCTCTGGCCACTCCTAAACGCCATGCAGTCTTGTCTTTAACCTGGACCTCAAAGTAAAATCTCCCTGAGGAGAAGCTCTGCCTCGTGAGAACACATGTATACCAAGTAAATCTCCTAGGGTTGTCTGCAAGTTTCTTCACTACACCTCCATGATGTACTTGTTTCCCATCCTCAGACAGGATGAGCTTGGGATAAGCTGTATCAGGATCCAGAGTCACATCCACTTCATACTGCTGGACCCTCTTCAGTTCAGCATCATCACTCAGCTTCTTCATCTCCATGTTCAGTGTCTCCTCCAGCTGATCCAGGGATCTCCTCAAGGTCCCTACGTATGACGGAGGACGGACCTCCACCGTGGTCCAGTCCCTGGTGGGTGGAGGATCCTTCAGGGATCTGAAGGCCTGGAGGAAGTGGAGGTGGTTTTTAGTGTGTGAGAGTGGCTTCACCTCTGAGCTTCTATTGGTCAGATCTTCTATTTCCTGCTCCAGCTCTTTGATGAGGTCTTCAGCTTGTTTCTCTGTGGTTTTCAGTCTCTCTTTAACGGTTTGGTTGAAATCATTTCTGCGCTTTTCAAAGTGACGCATCAAAGCAGTGAAGACCTGCCCACCATCGGCTATCACTCCGTCTGCGTCTTTCTTGCTAAATTCAACCTTGTCTTTGATCTCCTTAATCTTTAGTTTTCTCTCCTGGATCATCTGCTGAACTTCAGCCTCTATCTTCCCCAGCAGGGCCGACTTCACTTCATATTCCTCCTTTAGAGGTACAACAGGATGGGACTTGTGGTCCGTCTCTGTGCACAACAGACACACACACACCTGTTCAATCCTGCAGAAGAGCTCCAGAAGTCGGTCGTGTTTCTTACACATCCTGTCTTCCAGACGGTCCATAGGCTCGACCAGCCGATGTTTCTTCAGGACTGCGACTCTCTGATGTCGCTCCAGGTGGGTTTGGCAGTAAGAGATAAGACACACTAGGCAGGACTTCACAGCCTTCAGCTGGGTCCCAGTGCAGACGTCACAGGGAACTTCTCCTGGTTCAAAACAAGGCTGCTCCTTAACTCGTACGGCCGTTCTAAACTGATCAGCCATCTCTGATACAAAGATATTGACCTGTGGATCAGGTCTAGTGTCGAAAATCTTGTTACAAATAGGACATTTGCACTGGACTTTTTCATCCCAGAATCTATTAATGCAGGTTCTGCAGAAGTTGTGTCCACACGGTGTGGAAACTGGGCTGCTGAACACATCCAGACAGATGGGACAGGAAAAGTTCTCTTCAGACCAGGAAGTGTTAGCAGAGGCCATCCTAGAAGACAAGTTTCATGTATTGAGATATTCCATTATTGTTCTAATTCCATAAGGGGAAGGTTCAAACTTTTTCTTAAAGTTGTGCTGATTTACTCACCTTGTTGTGGTTTCTGTGTCAGACGATGTTTTCCAAAATGCTTCTTTCCTCCTGAAAGAGAGAACTGCTTCTACGTTGGATGCCTTTGGTTTCTATGATCCTTAAGTTTCGTTTCTTGAACAAGACGTCCCCTCCTCTCCTCCCCTAACAACTGGCTCCTCCCCTAACACATGGCTCCTCCCCTTACACCTGGCTCCGCCCCCACGGACACACGGTTCACTGTCGTTTCAACTTTCACACTCTGGCTTTGGGTGCATTCATGCGCTGTAATTCAAATATGTTGATATGTTTTAAAAAGTAAGAAACGCAATATTTAACAAAACACTGTATCTGGGATTAAGACCTATACCTAAACAACTGACATGTCATGACTATTTCTGAGGGTTGTATTTTTCTTTAGTCTTCACAAAAACAACCCGCTCCCTGTATGCCCAGGGTATGTGTGCTAGTATGTTTTGTGATTTAATATTGAGTTAACCCTGTGTCACGCCGCGTCCTGCTACGCGGTCCAACAGCCCCATCTAGTGGCCACTTGACGCCACTGTACCTCATTCTTCCGTCACACCTGTCTTCAATCATCAATCTCCACTTCCTACTTCAGCCGGGGATCTCCATCCAGCCGGCGCCAGTTCGTCGTTTACAACTACCCAGTTCGTATTGGTCCTACCAGCGTTCTCTAGACCCAGTTCAGTGTTCCCGTTCTCTTGATTACCCCCTCCCCTCTTCCCTAGTTCTCCGTCCGTCACTCTGCCTACCTGTCGCCAAACCCCTGCCTGCCTGACTACCCGCCTATCGTCGAGTCCTTGCCTGTCTGACTGCCTGCCCGACTGCCTGCCTGACGCTGAACCCTCGCCTGCCTGACTACCGCCTGCTTCGCCCCAGCTTGTCACCTACTACCCCGTGTCCCAATAAACCCTGTTTCCTTTTACCCCGTCTCTGCCTCCCCGTGTCCAGCGCTTGGGTCCCCTCGCCCTGTTCCTTAAAGGAGAAATCCGGTTTAAAATGGATCTTGGATATGTTTAAGATGATAACGAGATGGGATGTTTGTTCCAACCAGAGAGGGGCCCTCAGCCCACCAGAGAGGGGCCCTCACCAGAGAGAGGCCCTCACCAGAGAGAGACCCTCAGCCCCCCAGAGAGGGGCCCTCACCAGAGAGGGGCCCTCACCAGAGAGAGGCCCTCACCAGAGAGAGACCCTCAGCCCCCCAGAGAGGGGCCCCCACCAGAGAGGGGCCCTCACCAGAGAGGGGCCCTCACCAGAGAGAGGCCCTCAGCCCCCCAGAGAGGGGCCCTCACCAGAGAGGGGCCCTCAGCCCCCCAGAGAGGGGCCCTCACCAGAGAGGGGCCCTCACCAGAGAGAGACCCTCAGCCCCCCAGAGAGGGGCCCTCACCAGAGAGGGGCCCTCAGCCCACCAGAGAGGGGCCCTCACCAGAGAGGGGCCCTCACCAGAGAGAGACCCTCAGCCCCCCAGAGAGGGGCCCTCATCAGAGAGGGGCCCTCAGCCCCCCAGAGAGGGGCCCTCACCAGAGAGGGGTCCTCAGCCCACCAGAGAGGGGCCCTCACCAGAGAGGGGCCCTCACCAGAGAGGGGCCCTCAGCCCCCCAGAGAGGGGCCCTCACCAGAGAGGGGCCCTCATCAGAGAGGGGCCCTCAGCCCCCCAGAGAGGGGCCCTCATCAGAGAGGGGTCCTCACCAGAGAGGGGCCCTCACCAGAGAGGGGCCCTCACCAGAGAGGGGCCCTCATCAGAGAGGGGCCCTCAGCCCCCCAGAGAGGGGCCCTCATCAGAGAGGGGCCCTCAGCCCCCCCAGAGAGGGGCCCTCACCAGAGAGGGGCCCTCAGGACCGTACAAACGTCTGCATCGGCGCTCCTTTCATTTCGCTCTCCGCTCTCCGCCGGTTCTTGATGGTTTCAGCCTCCATGGTTCTTTTTATTTGACTTTCCGTTGTGGGTGGGGTCTGTGCGGTCCTGTGGGGACGTCTCCACGGTAACAGGGGTTTATGTTCTCCTACTTTTATATCCACATATGTTTGTTAACGTTTGAATCGTTGGCTCCTGCTCGTTGGTTCTGAGAGTTGTCTTGTGTTCAGAGGCTTGGGTTTCAACATTAATCACAATATCTGTTTGATCTTCAACCAATTAAGGATCATCTGACTTGCCAATATATATATATATATATATATCTATATATCTCTAAATATATAAAGAGGATCCAGTCTGTAATGAAACACTAAGTTTCTCTCCTTTAAAGTCGTGGTCCTGTGGCCACCTGGAGCACCAGACCTGTACTGGGTTTTATCAGTGTGTCTCTGTCTCCAGGTCGCTCTCTGGGGAACTCTTCTGTTTGCTCACCCTTTCAGTGCCCAAGTTCTTCTCTCAGTCTGATTTTTAAAGTCATGAAAAAAAAATTATTAGGCGCTGCATGTGTTTTCAGTCTTTTTGAAAACTCTTTACATGAAATAATAAACCTGGTTCATCGCCCACATAGCGTTCCTGTCCTTTGTAAACATGTGAATGATTCTTTATAAAAGTTGTATCCCAAATGCAAGTCATCATTATTTTTAGTTAGACATCCTTATTCAACACTAAAAGGTTTACGGGAGGGGCCCCGGGCTCCCCCCCCCCTACTCCTCTGGTCCCTGCGGTGACCTTTGACCGCCTTCCCGGGTCAGATGCAGGACTTGGCGAGTAGGTCGAACTTTTACTTTGAAGGTACGAAGCGGACCCCAGAGGAAAGGAAAACAACAGAGACGGTAAGACTTTGTCGTTTCGTTGCGTTAGTGCTAATTTGTTAATTGTTTTTGAATTGTTTAGTATTGTATTCGGTACAGATGCTCACATGTAAACTAAGAAGAATATTTCTGAAGGACGTCGTAGTGTGTTGTTGTCGCTCCTTAACGCAGACGCGAATGAGAACGTTAAAGGGCCAACATGGTTATGTACACAGTTTGAGGCGCTTTTCGATTCTCCTAAAAGTTATAATTATTATATTTCTCACCGAGCACAACTATTTTAAACGCACCGTAGTGGTAATGGGAGACTATCTCACGTTCACCCTCCAAGAGGACCGTTTTGAAGAGGCATTCGTTAACCAGCTGAAGGTTCTCTAACCCAGGGGCGCAGATGGGATTTTTGAACTGGGGGGACAAAGCTGTCAGCAAAGGATTTCAACTCAATAAGTTATTTTTATGTTATTTGGGCTTTAGCTAGCGCTCAAGTAGTTACTTTCGTAATAGCCTATGAGCCAATGGTTTGCACTAAAAAGCCATTGGAGAATTCTTATTTGAAATCCTGGTTAAACAACAGTGAACATTGTTAAACAAAGGCCTACTTGATCAACACTATCCATATATGATGAAACTGTTATTTGTCTGGAATGCCAATCACCCACAGAAATGTCATGCCTTATGCCAAATATGTTTTATTTAAACATTTGTGTAGACACTCAGAAGTGTAAAGAACAACATATTTACATGAATGAACAAAAAGCCAAACAGATTTACTGTCTAAGCAGACTCACTGAAGGACCCAAAGACATCTCTCCTCCTTTCATTACCCTGAACATACTGCTGCTCTCCTCCTCTCATTACCCTCAACAGACTGCTGGGCAATTTCTTGTCTGTCCAGTCTGTCAAGACTCTTGGTGAACATGGCACACAGCAGTGCCATTGAGTCTTTTTTGCGAGGAGGTTGATCGCAACCATGTCTTCATTCTGCGTAACCCACTAAAACTGCGCTCTGCCTCAGCAGATGATATGGGCACCACCATCAACAATCTCACTAGTGTCTCTACCTGATCAAACAGGCCACGGACTCAAGGGGGCATTTCTTTCAAAGCATGCACAGCATCTGCAGTTGTGTTGACCTTGTACTTGTTTTTAAACATGGCCAGTTGGACTCTCAAGTCTTCCTCTTTCAGTTCAGGATATTTGCGAACTGCTGCATCATTTGTAATGGGAGTAAGGAGTGAGTTTTCCAGTTATTTTAATGTTTGAATTAGGGAGGCACCGATTGTGAAATCCTGGGCCGATATCGATGTTTAAAATAACAATTTGGCCGATGCCGATACGGATGCTATTTTTTAGGCATTGTTATTTATTCCCCCTTTCGTGTCAGGGAAACAAACCCTCACCCATCACGCACACACGCACCTCGTATACACGCACACACAATGACACAGGGAGAGGCTTTTATGATTTGTATGAAATCAATCTGTTTATTTCAACAACTGAAAATTCAATCATCAACATTCAACATCAAAATTATTTCAACGTGGGGTTAGGCAGATAGGCCTTCATGCGCCGAAGACGAATCGCTATTTATTTTACCGAACACAGCCTGCATGACGGTGAACTAGACACGTCTTAAGCATATGGAATCTATGGCCAAAAAAATAACTTCACACGGTGTGTCTTTTTGCAATTTATTTGTTACCAGCATTCGTAGCGTTGATCAGCAGAGAAATAGTCCGCCAAACACGTTGACGTCGCATAGCAACCGAGGAAGCTTGCAGAGTGATACGATAGAAAAAAAAATAAGCCGCCCGCGCACACTTGTGGTTTGTTTACAAATAAAAGTGAAAGAAAAACCTCGGTCGTGTGGAAGTATTTCACCGTCTCGGAGAAAGATCAGCATATACAGTTTGTAAGACATGTTGCAGTGACATTTCAAGAGGAGGAAGCCTCCGTTTTACCGGTGATGTTTGTCGCCTAGGGACAGTGGGGGGGGGGGGGGGCTTCACTATGAATCTGAGGGGGTCACATCCCCCCGTCCCTAGTGCCATCTGCGCGCACCTCGTCTTGTCTTTGTTGTCACTAGTTTATATCAAAATAATTATAATAAAAAATAACATTTTACACTTTAAACTAACCTTATTGTATTTAAGGAACGATCAGAAAAAAGACATTGAACATTTAAGTGAGTATTCTAACCAGTTATAGTGATTCATATATTTTATAGTACACAGTGTAAGTTGCTTAGTACATTTTGTTGTTAATTAAAAGTGAATAGTACGATATGAATGCAGTTCTCTCAGATCTCCCATGGTAGATTCCCATTCAGGAAACATTAGTTATTTTGGTTGTTTGTTTATTTTGTTATCAAACAGAAGTCCTAGTCTGTTTGATTGACAGGTGAGATGATCAGGGGGGCAGAGTTTGTACCTTTGTAATGATACCATGGAGAGAGGAATGGATAGAGAGGCTCAGTGAAGGCACAGCCAGTAGCAGAGTAGATATGAACCCTGGCTTCCACATCATAGAAGGAGACCAGACCCTCATCATAATCAACAAATACCCCCACCTTCTGGAGCTCAGCTCTCAGAGGGAGACGGACAACAGGGTTATCTCTAAATACCAACCCATCCTTGTTGTAGGAAAGAATCCAGTAACCGTTCTCAGGGGTCCACCTGGTCCCACCTCTTCTGTCGATAGACTCTCTGGCCACTCCTAACCACCATACAGTCTTGTCTTTAACCTGGACCTCAAAGTAAAATCTCCCTGAGGAAAAGCTCTGCCTCGCGAGAACACATGCATACCAATTAAATCTCTTAGGGTTGTCTGGGAGTTTCTTCCACACACCTCCATCATGTACTTGTTTCCCATCCTCAGACAGGATGAGCCAGACATTAGCTGCATCAGGATCCAGAGTCACATCCACTTCATACTGCTGGACCCTCTTCAGTTCAGCAGCTTCACGCAGCTTCTTCATCTCCATGTTCAGTGTCTCCTCCAGCTGAACCAGGGATCTCATCAAGGTCCCTGCGTATGACGGAGGACAGACCTCCACCGTGGTCCAGTCCCTGGGGGGTGGAGGATCCTTCAGGGATCTGAAGGCCTGGAGGAAGTGGAGCTGGTCTTTAGTGTGTGAGAGCCGCTTCACCTCTGAGCTTCTATTGGTCAGATCTTCTCTTTCCCGCTCCAGCTCTTTGATGAGGTCTTCAGCTTGTTTCTCTGTGGTTTTCAGTCTCTTTTTAACTGTTTGGTTGAAATCATCTCTGCACTTTTTAACGCGACGCATCAAAGCAGTGAAGACCTGCCCACCATCGGCTATCACTCTGTCTGCGTCTTTCTTGCTATATTCAACTGTGTCTTTTATCTCCTTAATCTTTAGTTTTCTCTCCTGGATCATCAGCTGAACTTCAGCCTCTATCTTCCCCAGCAGGGCCGTCTTCACTTCATATTCCTCCTTTAGAGGTACAACAGGATGGGACTTGTGGTCTGCCTCTGTGCAGTACTGACACACACACTCCTGTTCAGTCTGGCAGAAGAGCTCCAGAAGTCGGTCGTGTCTCTTACACATCCTGTCTTCCAGACGGTCCATAGGCTCGACCAGCCGATGTTTCTTCAGGACTGTGACTCTCTGATGTGGCTCCAGGTGGGTTTGGCAGTAAGACATAAAACACACTAGGCAGGACTTCACAGCCTTCAGCTGGGTCCCAGTGCAGACGTCACAGGGAACTTCTCCTGGTTCAACACAAGGCTGCTCCTTTACTCGTACGGTCGCTCTAAACTGATCAGCCATCTCTGATACAAGGATATTGACCTGTGGATCAGGTCTAGTGTCGAACATCTTGTTACAAATAGGACATTTGCACTGGACTTTTTCATCCCAGAATCTATTAATGCAGGTTCTGCAGAAGCTGTGTCCACACGGTGTGGAAACTGGGCTGCTGAACACATCCAGACAGATGGGACAGGAAAAGTTCTCTTCAGACCAGGAAGTGTTAGCAGAGGCCATCCTAGAAGACAAGTTTCATGTATTGAGATATTCCATTATTGTTCTAATTCCATAAGGGGAAGGTTCAAACTTTTTCTTAAAGTTGTGCTGATTTACTCACCTTGTTGTGGTTTCTGTGTCAGACGATGTTTTCCAAAATGCTTCTTTCCTCCTGAAAGAGAGAACTGCTTCTACGTTGGATGCCTTTGGTTTCTATGATCCTTAAGTTTCGTTTCTTGAACAAGACGTCCCCTCCTCTCCTCCCCTAACAACTGGCTCCTCCCCTAACACATGGCTCCTCCCCTAACACCTGGCTCCGCCCCCACGGACACACGGTTCACTGTCGTTTCAACTTTCACACTCTGGCTTTGGGTGCATTCATGCGCTGTAATTCAAATATGTTGATATGTTTTAAAAAGTAAGAAACGCAATATTTAACAAAACACTGTATCTGGGATTAAGACCTATACAAACACAATTGAAATGTCAAAACTATTTCTGAGGGTTGTATTTTTCTTTACAGTCTTCACAAAAACACCCCGCTCCCTGTATGCCCAGGGTATGTGTGCTAGTATGTTTTGTGATTTAATATTGAGTTAACCCTGTGTCACGCCGCGTCCAACACTCCCATCTAGTGGCCACTTGACGCCACTGTACCTCATTCTTCCGTCACACCTGTCTTCAATCATCAATCTCCACTTCCTACTTCAGCCGGGGATCTCCATCCAGCCGGCGCCAGTTCGTCGTTTACAACTACCCAGTTCGTATCGGTCCTACCAGCGTTCTCTAGACCCAGTTCAGTGTTCCCGTTCTCTTGATAACCCTCTCCCCTCTTCCCTTGTTCTCCGTCCGTCACTCTGCCTACCTGTTGCCAAACCCCTGCCTGCCTGACTACCCGCCTATCATCGAGTCCTTGCCTGTCTGACTGCCTGCCTGACTGTCTGCCTGATGCTGAACCCTCGCCTGCCTGACTGCCGCCTGCTTCGCCCCAGCTTGTCACCTACTACCCCGTGTCCCAATAAACCCTGTTTCCTTTTACCCCGTCTCTGCCTCCCCGTGTCCAGCGCTTGGGTCCCCTCGCCCTGTTCCTTAACACCCTGGTAGTTCCATAAGGCTTAACTCCCAGACTCTAACCTGATAAAGCCGCTGCATCATGTGACTCGGGGTGGGGCAGACGGACCCGTCCAGACCAACAGGTTCCCTATTCAGAGACAACACAGTCAATGCCAGCACAGAGAAAAACAAACAGCCAAACAGATCTAAAATGTGCCGTGGCAGTTAACCATGTCACTTTATAACTGATGGTGCATTATGGGTAGCCTTTATGTGCCAGGGACAAACAGTGTGAAAGTCTGAAGTGACGGACTGGTTTCGTAGTTAAGTTGTAGTTGTTATTTAGGGTTATCAAGGTGTGATTGAGAGAAATGAAAACACTGGAAACACACTTTTTGGGTACGATGGCTGTGGGAATCATGTATGGTTCTCTATACACACAAACACAGGAAACGCACAAACAGGTATCACCATAACAACAACACGGTGTCTCTCTCTCTCTCTCTCTCTCTCTCTCTCTCTCTCTCTCTCTCTCTCTTCCCCCCTCTCTCTCTCTCTCTCTCTCTCTCTCTCTCTCTCTCTCTCTTCCCCCCCTCCCTCTCTCTCTCTCTCTCTCTCTCTTCCCCCCCCTCTCTCTCTCTCTCTCTCTCTCTCCCCCCCCCCTCTCAGCTGTGACCAACATGTCCGCCGGGTCGATGCGTCTGAACCACAACACGAGTGCAGCCTGGCTGAGGTTCCTCCTCCGGGGTCAGCCCACCTGTAGACCTGCCCTGCAGGTCAGAGGGGTCAGCGCCGTCCAGCCAGGGACCTCTGCCCCCGACGAGGCCGCCGCCCGGGACCCCCACGCCCCCCCGCTGTTCTCCAGGTCCAGGACCGGTCGGTTCTTCCAGGCCCAGCCTCAGCTGAAGAACCCCTTTCTAGAAGACCCTCTGCTAGGGAGGTATCTCAGGAGACACCTGCCCCCCCAGGTAAGGATCAGACGCTGCTGAAGGCTGGGCAGTGTTTGAATAGTGTGGTCAACAAATCGGAAAGGTTCATGTAGTCAGTAAGTGATGACTAACACAAAGGATGAGGCTAGTTGCTCTGACGTGTGTCTCCAGCAGGCCGTGTTCTCAGACCTGCAGGCGTTTGGGGAGAGGATCTCAGGTGAGGTGGACTCCTGGGGGCGAGAGTGTGAGGTCAACCCCCCCAGGCTCGTCCCCTTTGACCCTTGGGGTAGAAGGGTGGACCACATCGTGACCTCGCCCGCCTGGCAGCGCATGAAAGAGCTGTCTGCCAGGGAGGGGCTGGTCGCCATCGGCTACGAGAGGTCGTGTGGTGAATGGAGGTCAGGGGAATCCAACTCTCGTTTACATGTTGCGTCTCTTTTGTATTACTGCTCGGTACGTTCTGCGGTGATTCCCATGTTTACAATCAAGTGTGAAACTCTAGTCTGAGGTTACACCGTATTTAAGATCCTGGTTATCATGGCCACGTCCGCCTCTCCTTCTCTGTGTCTCTCTGTCCGTCTCTCCTTCTCTCTGTCTCCCTGTCTGTCTCTCCTTCTCTCTGTCTGTCTCTCCTTCTCTTTGCCTGTCTGTCTGTAGTCGCGTCCACCAGATGAGTAAGCTGTTCCTCTACTCCCCGTCGTCCGGTCTGTTCACCTGTCCTCTGGCCATGACCGACGGAGCGGCCAAGGTCATCCAGGTGTGATACTGATCGATTCACCTCTCTGCTCTTTGAGCTCTCCGCTGTTCCACTAGTGACTGTCTGGGGACACAAGTGCAGTCATAATAATAGTAATAGCTGTAATGGTTATTAGTGAATATTGTGTATAAGTGGATCGTGAAGCAGTTTGTTCGTTAACTAATCACGGCGCACCACAGTCTCTCGGGGTGCCGCCGGCCGTTGACTCCGCCTACAGGAGGTTGACCTCTCGCGACCCCGAGCGGTTCTGGACGTCTGGCCAGTGGATGACCGAGCGGAGGGGCGGATCGGACGTGGGTCAGTAGTCGGAGCTCCACTCGTCATCCTGCCTCGTAAACGCCTACAGAGACGAGTGACAAAGTTGTGTTATATTACTTTATCTGTATTATATTACTTTATCTGTATTATATTACTTTATCCGGACGATTTGAGTCCAGTCTTAAGGAGCTAGGGGTGCAGTCCTTACAATAGTTCATTAAAGTCATTTGTTTGTATTTTTTTTTTATCGTAGTACATTTTATTTTGCTTTTCACGTTGTCCTTCTCCGTTGCAGTGATGTTTATTAATACGGCTTCCTGTCTGGTTGAGATGGCCCAAAAATAAGTGTAATTGATACGTTGTGATTTATTCTCCCCCCTATCTTGAATACCGTTTCCTCCCCCTGAGGCACGTACGCCGCGGTCGGTACCGTACGCCTCGGTCGGTACCGTCCGCCGCGGCCGGTACCGTCCGCCGCGGCCGGTACCGTACGCCGCGGTCGGTACCGTACGCCTCGGTCGGTACCGTACGCCGCCGTTGGTACCGTCCGCCGCGGTCTGTACCGTACGATGCGGTCGGTACCGTACGCCGCGGTCGGTACCGTACACCGCGGTCGGTTCCGTACGCCGCGGTCGGTACCGTACGCCGCGGTCGGTACCGTACGCCTCGGTCGGTACCGTCCGCTGCCGTCGGTACCGTCCGCTGCGGTATGTACCGTACGCTGCGGTCGGTACCGTACGCCGCGGTCGGTACCGTACGCCGCGGTCGGTACCGTACGCCGCGGTCGGTACCGTGCGCCGCGGTCTGTACCGTGCGCCGCGGCCTGTACCGCGGTCGGTAGCGTACGCCGCGGTCGGTAGCGTGCGCCGCGGTCGGTAGCGTACGCCGCGGTCGGTACCGTGCGCCGCGGTCGGTACCGTACGCCGCGGTCGGTACCGTGCGCCGCGGTCGGTACCGTCCGCCGCGGTCTGTACCGTACGCTGCCGTCGGTACCGTCCGCTGCGGTATGTACCGTACGCCGCGGTCGGTACCGTACGCCGCGGCCCGTACCGTACGCCGCGGCCCGTACCGTACGCCGCGGCCCGTACCGTACGCCGCGGCCCGTACCGTACGCCGCGGCCCGTACCGTACGCCGCGGCCCGTACCGCGGTCGGTACCGTACGCCGCGGTCGGTAGCGTACGCCGCGGTCGGTAGCGTGCGCCGCGGTCGGTAGCGTGCTCCGCGGTCGGTAGCGTACGCCGCGGTCGGTAGCGTACGCCGCGGTCGGTACCGTACGCCGCGGTCGGTAGCGTACGCCGCGGTCGGTAGCGTACGCCGCGGTCGGTAGCGTACGCCGCGGTCGCTAGCGTACGCCGCGGTCGCTAGCGTACGCCGCGGTCGCTAGCGTACGCCGCGGTCGGTACCGTACGCCGCAGTCGGTAGCTGGCGCCGCGGTCTGACTCGTTCCCTTCCCTCCGTCCAGCCGCTGGCACGGAGACGCTGGCCGAGCCCCAGCCGGACGGGTCCTACCGGCTCCACGGCTTCAAGTGGTTCACCTCCGCCACGGACGCCGACATGACCCTCACCCTGGGCCGGGTGGTGGGCCGTGATGGATCCATCCCCCCGGTACGGCCCCGCCGTCCCCGCAGACCCAGACCTGACGTCACAGGTGGACACGCCCACCTGATGTCATAAGGGGTAGTTTTCCAAAATGGCTTGTAACGGTAAACCACCCCACACCTGGTGGCCGGTCATGTGACCTCTTTAACGGTAAACCACCCCACACCTGGTGGCCGGTCATGTGACCTCTTTAATGGTAAACCACCCCACACCTGGTGGCCGGTCATGTGACCTCTTTAACGGTAAACCACCCCACACCTGGTGGCCGGTCATGTGACCTCTTTAACGGTAAACCACCCCACACCTGGTGGCCGGTCATGTGACCTCTTTAACGGTAAACCACCCCACACCTGGTGGCCGGTCATGTGACCTCTTTAACGGTAAACCACCCCACACCTGGTGGCCGGTCATGTGACCTCTTTAACGGTAAACCACCCCACACCTGGTGGCCGGTCATGTGACCTCTTTAACGGTAAACCACCCCACACCTGGTGGCCGGTCATGTGACCTCTTTAACGGTAAACCACCCCACACCTGGTGGCCGGTCATGTGACCTCTTTAACGGTAAACCACCCCACACCTAGTGGCCGGTCATGTGACCTCTTTAACGGTAAACCACCCCACACCTGGTGGCCGGTCATGTGACCTCTTTAACGGTAAACCACCCCACACCTGGTGGCCGGTCATGTGACCTCTTTAACGGTAAACCACCCCACACCTGGTGGCCGGTCATTTGACCTCTTTAACGGGACTTCAGAGATGTTCTGCAGTCTAGCTTTGTTTGTTTTGCCGGTTGAAATAGTCCCGTTATTTTGGCAGATTATTTTACAGAATCCTTCAGTTTAGTCCGATGGTCGAAGCATTTAAGCAAACTGAAATGTTGCAGCCATTGGAAAAGAGAAGGGATTGATTCATGGTCAATATTTAGATTGGATTATATTAGTTAACACTGTTAATCCCCCAGTAGTAAGTGCTATTCACCCCAAAAGTACTTAACACCCTTTTATACCAAGTTGAAAGATCAGAGTATCTCCTCTTGTGTCGGGATCAAACACTTCTGTGAGCCTATCCCAACCATCTCTAACCGTCGTCTGACTCCTCCCCCCCGTCTAACTCCTCCCCCCGTCTGACTCCTCCCCCCCAGGGCAGCCGGGGTCTGTCCCTGTTCTACGCTGAGGTCCGCCGGGACCCCCAGGGCCGGCTGGAGGGCATCGAGGTCCAGCGGCTGAAGGACAAACTGGGGACCCGGCAGATGCCCACCGCGGAGCTGCTGCTGGACGGCCTGCCAGCGCACCGGGTCAGTGGCTCCCCCCCCACCCCCCACCCAGGGGGCTGACTCACCCGGCGGGCCATCTTGGATCTAGGCGCTAGCCCGGCGGCCATCTTGGATCTAGACGCTAGCCTGGCGGCCATATTTGATCTAGATGCTAGGCCAGCGGCCATCTTGAATCTAGACGCTAGCCGTGAGGCCATCTTGGATCTAAACGCTAGCCTAAGCTAGCTTTTAGTTTATTGATTCCTTTTGGGAAAGAGAATTTCGACAAATATGACAAAAAATATTTCTCTGATAAAGTGCCTGTCCTTGATGTTTCTCCACGCAGAACCATATCACATGCAGTTTAAACATGGTCGACCGTGGCCTGTAACACTTTTTTTTCTGTCCTGCTCTTCCCTTTCACCAGTTGGCGGAAGAGGGCCGAGGCGTAGCTTCCATCGCTAACATGCTAACGGTCACCCGGATCCACAACAGTGTGGCTGCCGCCGCCGCCATGAGACGGTAGCGTAGCCACGTTAGCTTCCCTCATTCCCCCCCGGCTGGTCACATGACCTGGGGTCCTGCAGCTGGTCACGTGACACTGGGGAGGCATGTGGTTCAGGAGGTAGAGCGGGTTGGCTGGTAACCGGGAGGGTGCTAGTTCCCCGTCTCCTCCAACTTTGTGTGGAGGTGTCCCTGAGCGAGACGCCTCACCCTGACTGCTCCTGACCAGCTGGCTGTCGCCCTGCGTGGCTGACTCCGCCGTCGGTGTGTGAATGTGTGCATGAATGGGTGAAGGTTAGGCGATATTGTACAGCACTTTAACCCTAACCTAACCCTAACCACTACTACCCTGACCCTAACCCTGTTGCGCTAGCTTGTTAGTTCCTGATTTTTGCTCGCATGTGAATGCATTATGTTCTTTCCATTACATCGTAAAACTGTATCGTTTACCAAGGTGCATGGAAAATAATTAATCATGAAAAGTGTCCCAATATATCGATGTTTGAAAAGGGACATAATTTACTGAAATTATCGCTGGCATAAAACCTATGACGCATGACGTAGCAGTTGGATGTGGAGGTCCATGTCCTACAGGCTGCAGCCAGACATTAGAGCGGTCCTCTGACTCTGACCTGGTGGGGGCTCCAGGGTGGTGTTGGTTCTCTGACCTGGTGGGGGGGGCTCCAGGGTGGTGTTGGTCCTCTGACCTGGTGGGGGCTCCAGGGTGGTGTTGGTCCTCTGACTCTGACCTGGTGGGGGCTCCAGGGTGGTGTTGGTCCTCTGACCTGGTGGGGGCTCCAGGGTGGTGTTGGTCCTCTGACTCTGACCCGGTGGTGTTCCAGGGTGGTGCAGCTGGCCCGGGACTACGCCACCCGCCGCTCCGCCTTTGGCCGCCGGCTCCAGGACCACCCGCTCCACCTGCAGACCCTGGCCAGGATGGAGGTAGTCTGAGGAGGTGGGGTCGCTCCACCCCCAGCTTGTAGTTCTGCTTTGTTCACTCTCATACAGTTCTATAGCTCTATATCTACAGTATATACCTGTTTCTATAGCTCTATATCTATATACCTGTTTCTATAGCTCTATATCTACAGTATATACCTGTTTCTATAGCTCTATATCTATGTCCCTGTTTCTATAGCTCTATTTCTATATACCTGTTTCTAGAGCTCTATATCTATATACCTGTTTCTATAGCTCTATATCTACAGTATATACCTGTTTCTATAGCTCTATATCTATATCCCTGTTTCTATAGCTCTATATCTATATACCTGTTTCTATAGCTCTATATCTATATCCCTGTTTCTATAGCTCTATATCTATATCCCTGTTTCTATAGCTCTATATCTATATCCCTGTTTCTATAGCTCTATATCTATATCCCTGTTTCTATAGCTCTATATCTATATCCCTGTTTCTATAGCTCTATATCTATGTACCTGTTTCTATAGCTCTATATCTATATACCTGTTTCTATAGCTCTATATCTATATACCTGTTTCTATAGCTCTATATCTATATCCCTGTTTCTATAGCTCTATATCTATATCCCTGTTTCTATAGCTCTATATCTATATCCCTGTTTCTATAGCTCTATATCTATATCCCTGTTTCTATAGCTCTATCTATATACCTGTTTCTATAGCTCTATATCTATATCCCTGTTTCTATAGCTCTATATCTATATCCCTGTTTCTATAGCTCTATATCTATATCCCTGTTTCTATAGCTCTATCTATATACCTGTTTCTATAGCTCTATATCTATATCCCTGTTTCTATAGCTCTATATCTATATCCCTGTTTCTATAGCTCTATATCTATATCCCTGTTTCTATAGCTCTATATCTATATCCCTGTTTCTATAGCTCTATATCTATATCCCTGTTTCTATAGCTCTATATCTATATACCTGTTTCTATAGCTCTATATCTATATCCCTGTTTCTATAGCTCTATATCTATATACCTGTTTCTATAGCTCTATATCTATATACCTGTTTCTATAGCTCTATATCTATATCCCTGTTTCTATAGCTCTATATCTATATACCTGTTTCTATAGCTCTATATCTATATACCTGTTTCTATAGCTCTATATCTATATCCCTGTTTCTATAGCTCTATATCTATGTACCTGTTTCTATAGCTCTATATCTATATACCTGTTTCTATAGCTCTATACCTATATACCTGTTTCTAGAGCTCTATATCTATATCCCTGTTTCTAGAGCCTGAGGGAGCTTTTTGTGCTTTTGTATTTTAACTTCAATCTTTTTCCACTAACTTTTTTTTTGTATGTTTGTATGTATGTTTGTATGCATGTACAGTATGTACAGTATGTATATATGAACATACTGTACGTATGTATGTATGTATGTATGTACAGTACGTACAGTATGTATGTATGTATGTACAGTACGTACAGTATGTACTGTATGTATGTACTATATGTACAGTATGTACTGTATGTATGTATGTATGTATGTATGCATGTACAGTATGTACAGTATGTATGTATGTATGCATGTACAGTATGTATGTATGTACAGTATGTATGTATGGACAGTATGTATGTATGTATGGACAGTATGTATGTATGTATGCATGTACAGTATGTATGTATGTACAGTATGTATGTATGGACAGTATGTATGTATGTATGTATGTATGTATGTATGTATGTATGTATGTATGTATGTATGTATGTATGTATGTATGTACAGTATGTATGTATGTATTGGAAGGAGGGATCCCCCACTCTGCGTTCCTTCTCAAGATTTCCTCCGGGCTAATTAAGGGAGTTTTTCCTTGCCCTCTTGGGGGCTAGGGTCAGGGGGGGGGGGTCATAAATATAGCCTGTTAAACCCTTTGAGGCTGTACCTGGGGTTAGGTACTCTACCTGTGGTTAGGTACTGTACCTGTGGTTAGGTACTGTACCTGGGGTTAGGTACTGTACCTGGGGTTAGGTACTGTACCTGGGGTTAGGTACTGTACCTGTGGTTAGGTACTGTACCTGGGGTTAGGTACTGTACCTGTGGTTAGGTACTGTACCTGGGGTTAGGTACTGTACCTGTGGTTAGGTACTGTACCTGGGGTTAGGTACTGTACCTGGGGTTAGGTACTGTACCTGGGGTTAGGTACTGTACCTGTACCTGGGGTTAGGTACTCTACCTGGGGTTAGGTACTGTACCTGGGGTTAGGTAGTGTACCTGTGGTTAGGTACTGTACCTGTGGTTAGGTACTGTACCTGTGGTTAGGTACTGTACCTGTACCTGGGGTTAGTTACTGTACCTGGGGTTAGGTACTGTACCTGGGGTTAGGTACTGTACCTGGGGTTATGTACTGTACCTGTACCTGGGGTTAGGTACTGTACCTGGGGTTAGGTACGGTACCTGGGGTTAGGTACTCTACCTGGGGTTAGGTACTGTGGTTAGGTACTCTACCTGTGGTTAGGTACGGTACCTGGGGTTAGGTACTCTACCTGGGGTTAGGTACCCTACCTGGGGTTAGGTACTGTGGTTAGGTACTCTACCTGTGGTTAAGGGCTAAACTACCACCACGTCGTTGACCAGGTGGAGGCGCGGGCGGCGTTCCTCCTGGTGATGGAGGTGAGTCGCCTGCTGGGCCGGGAGGAGACGGGCGTGGCCTCGCCGATGGACCGCCACCTCCTCCGCCTGCTCACCCCCGTCCTCAAGCTCTACTCCGCCAAGCAGGTGAGCGGCGCCGCGCTTAACGTGGGCGTTCAAGTGGGTAGAACTTTATCGGTCCCGTACAGGATGAACAGTGCAATGAAAGGGGCGTGTGGGGGCTGGTGGTCAATAGGTCACAGACCTGTTCTGAGGATTCTCTGTGATGTATTTCATTATTTTATTTTTATTATACAGGAAAGTGTTAAAGGTAACAAAGTTACAATTTAAAACGGGCCTGACTCAGTATAAAGCTGATTTTCAACAGGTCACAAAACATATAACAGGAAGAAGGCACGTCACACGTCACATTTACATACAGCACATAACAGGAACATAACACGTCTATAAACAGTCCGTGTTTGTAAGTGTAGCTATTGCCTTTTTGAACTGTGGGATGGATTGAAAGGATCCAGTATGAGTTACACAGGCCTTATTCCCTTCGTGGCCATCTTGGATCCTAACCCTAGCTGGGTTTTGAATCGGGCCTTCAGTTCCCCCACCCAGCTACTGTTTGGATCCAAGATGGCCGCTAGGTGAGGCTGACTCAATGCTGTTCCCCGTCGTTTGCAGGCGGTCGCTGTGGTGTCCGAGGGTCTGGAGAGCTTCGGGGGGCAGGGCTACATGGAGGACACCGGGCTACCAGGACTGCTGCGGGACGCCCAGGTGAGTCCAGGAGCTAGGTGTGGCCTGGAGCCAGGTGAGGGGAGGAGCCTGGAGCCAGGTGAGGGGAGGAGCCTTGAGCCAGGTGAGGGGAGGAGCATGGAGCCAGGTGAGGGGAGGAGCCTATAGCCAGGTGAGGGGAGGAGCCTGGAGGCAGGTGAGGGGAGGAGCCAGGTGATGGGAGGAGCCAGGTGAGGGGTGGAGCCTGGAGGCAGGTGAGGGGAGGAGCCAGGTGAGGGGAGGAGCCTGGAGCCAGGTGAGGGGAGGAGCCTGGAGCCAGGTGAGAGGCCTGGTTCAAGGTGAGGGGCCTGGACCTGGTGGCCCCCTGTCTGGTTCTTTTGGGACCTCGATTTCAGGGGCCCTAAATGTCGCAGTAGTTCTACTATATAATTCTCTTTAGAAGAAATACTGTTTGAAGTTTGATTGTTTAGATGTTGTCTGCTGTGGTCATGACCAGCTCCCCCTCGAAGGTGAAGAGACCAGCGTCCATCTTGTCCCCTCAGCGTCGATCTTGTCCCCTCAGCGTCCATCTTGTCCCCTCAGCGTCCATCTTGTCCCCTCAGCGTCGATCTTGTCCCCTCAGCGTCCATCTTGTCCCCTCAGCGTCCATCTTGTCCCCTCCAAAGCATCCATCTTGTCCCCTCAGCGTCCATTTTGTCCCCTCAGCGTCCATCTTGTCCCCTCCAAAGCGTCCATCTTGTCCCCTCAGCGTCCATCTTGTCCCCTCAGGTGCTGAGCATCTGGGAGGGGACGACCAACGTGCTGTCTCTGGACGTACTGCGCTGCGTGGCTCGCAGCTCCGGGCTGGTCCTGCAGGCCTACTTCACACAGACGCAGGTACCCGACCGCTGCTCGCTCAGCGCCCGCCCTGGGGGAACGTGGCGTCCTCCTGACCCTCCACCAGCCACATGTGTTCTTCTGCCCCCCAGGCCCTGCTGGGGCCCGCCTCCAGGCTCCCCCCCCTGGCTCCGGCTGTCGGGGCACTAGAGGGCGCTCTCTCGGCCCTGGGGGTCTTTGTGGAGGAGGCGGCCGCTAGACCCCCCAGCTACCTGGAGCTGGCGGCCCGGGACCTGGCCTACAGCCTGGCCCGCATCTACATGGGTCAGCCCCCACATGTTGTATAAAGAACCTGGTTCAACAGGTCCCTGCCCCTTTAACGCTATGTCTTAACGAGGGTCCAGCTCGTTAACCCTATGTCTTAACGAGGGTCCACCTCGTTAACCCTATGTCTTAACGAGGGTCCACCTCGTTAACCCTATGTCTTAACGAGGGTCCAGCTCGTTAACCCTAACTCTTAACAAGGGTCCCTCTAACCCTATGTCTTAACGAGGGTCCCTCTAACCCTATGTCTTAACGAGGGTCGCCTCGTTAACCGTACCCTCTGCCCGTGCTCCAGGTGCGCTGCTGGTCGACCACGCCTCCTGGGAGGGGGCGTCGCCATCAGACACATACGCTGCCCTCAGGTAAAGGAAACGACAACTTTGATCAAGTACAGTTCTGTTTTTAGTCTTTTTTTTTTTGTCTTTTAGTTTTATTTAGACATACTTTCTGTAGTTTCAATTCCTTTTTAATCCTTAGACTGTGAAAAAACAGAAATTTCCGTCCTATCAGCATTCACCGAGACAATCGGCTCTGTGAAGGATGTTGTGTCTGTATATAACATGTTACCAGGTTGTGTGTGTATATAACATGTTACCAGGTTGTGTGTGTATATAACATGTTACCAGGTTGTGTGTGTGTGTGTATATAACATGTTACCAGGTTGTGTGTGTGTGTGTATAACATGTTACCAGGTTGTGGGTGTGTGTGTATAACATGTTACCAGGTTGTGTGTGTGTGTGTGTGTGTGTATATAACATGTTACCAGGTTGTGTGTGTGTGTGTATAAAATGTTACCAGGTTGTGTGTGTGTGTGTGTATAACATGTTACCAGGTTGTGGGTGTGTGTGTATAACATGTTACCAGGTTGTGTGTGTGTGTGTGTGTGTGTATATAACATGTTACCAGGTTGTGGGTGTGTGTATATAACATGTTACCAGGTTGTGTGTGTGTGTGTGTTTGTATATAACATGTTACACACATATATGTATGTGTGTATTTAATATGTTACCAGGTTGTGTGTGTGTGCGTGTTTGTGTGTATTTATGGTGTTTTGTACCTATCACATCTTACAAGGTGGTGTTGTGTGTGTGTATACCGGTATAATGTGTGTATAACACGTGCACCAGGTGGTGTGTGTGTGTATATAATGTGTGTATATGTTGTGTGTACCAGGTGGTGTGTGTATATATAATGTGTGTATATGTTGTGTGTACCAGGTGGTGTGTGTGTATATAATGTGTGTATATGTTGTGTGTACCAGGTGGTGTGTGTGTATATAATGTGTGTATATGTTGTGTGTACCAGGTGGTGTGTGTATATATAATGTGTGTATATGTTGTGTGTACCAGGTGGTGTGTGTGTGTATATAATGTGTGTATATGTTGTGTGCACCAGGTGGTGTGTGTGTATATGTTGTGTGTATATAATGTGTGTATATGTTGTGTGTACCAGGTGGTGTGAGCAGGACTTGTGCCCAGTGGGGGCCCGGGAGAGGGGGGGCCACTACGACGCCAGCACCCCCACCTGTGACGCAGCGCTGGTGTACGACAAGATGGACTGATGGAGCAGGCTGACGGAGGAGACTGACGGAGCAGACTGACGGAGCAGACTGACGGAGCAGACTGACGGACGGAGCAGGCTGACGGAGGAGACTGACGGACGGAGGAGACTGACGGAGGAGACTGACGGAGGAGACTAACTGACGGAGGAGACTAACTGACGGAGGAGACTGACGGAGGAGACTGACGGAGGAGACTGACGGACGGAGCAGACTGACGGACGGAGGAGACTGACGGAGGAGACTGACGGAGGAGACTGACGGACGGAGGAGACTGACGGAGGAGACTAACTGACGGAGGAGACTGACGGAGGAGACTGACGGAGGAGACTGACGGACGGTGCAGACTGACGGACGGAGGAGACTGACGGACGGAGGAGACTGACGGAGGAGACTGACGGAGCAGACTGACGGAGCAGACTGATGCTGGAGATCCACTAAACCTTTAAGACAGGATGGAGTGACGGAGGAGAAAGACTGACGGAGCAGACTGACTCAGACAGACTGACGGAGCAGACAGACTGACGGAGGAGTAAGACTGATGAAGCAGACTGACGGACGGAGCAGACCCACTGAACCCGTCCATCGTGCCCAGACCCCCCCCACGGCCTTGCTGTTTGTTTCACTCAGAGCTTTAATCTCAGGAGCACAGAGCCTGGCCGGCAGCCATTAGGAAATACAAGTCCCTATTGTATGCCTTATCTGCCTTGTGTGTGTGTGTGTGTGTGTGTGTGTGTGTGTGTGTGTGTGTGTGTGTGTGTGTGTGTGTGTGTGTGTGTGTGTGTGTGTGTGTGTGTGTGTGTGTGTGTGTGTGTGTGTGTGTGTGTGTGTGTGTGTGTGTGTTTTAACATGGACAGTTTCAGGGTCAGTAATTCGCAACACCCTGTCGTTTCCGGGCCAACGGCGCTGCCCCCTGCTGGGCAAAACACGTAATGAATGTGAACTATAGAAATGTAGGTATTAATCATGTTTTTAAATGAAAATAAATAGTTCGGATTATTATACTCTTCCAAAACAATGTTTTGTTACATGTGAATAAAATAGAAAAAGCATTACTTTGACTCCGCTTACTTGGTGAAACAGTAATCCTGCTTGCAAAAGAGGGTACATATTTAACAAGGATTTAGTGCAGGGGTGGGGGGCGGGCCTTACAGTGAGTGCGTGCGTGATGGGGGCGTGCCTTACAGTGAATGGGTGCGATCTGGAGTCACGGGTCGGGTTTCAGGAACAGGGGGTGGAGTTGTAATAAGTGTGTTGTGATCAGTGTGTACTTCTTACCCCCAAAAACCTTTCAGCTGACAACTTCATTCATCTTAACGCTCTTCTCCCGTCGGTGTTCTCGTCATGTTGTTGAGAGGCGGCTGTGGACGGCGGACAGGGGATGTTGAAGAATGAAGTCTGGGATCGCTAGTTTTGGATTCTGTTGGCCTTAAGTCTTTTGACGTTTGTGGATTCTGCTCGTTTGGAGGTTCTGAAAATCACAGTCGCGATGTTCAGAGGAAGCAGAGACCAGGTCAGTGTAGACTTGGACCAGATTAGTGTAGATTTGGTCAACGTCAGTGCAGACTCGGTCCACGGCTCTGTAGACTGGGTCCAGGTCTGTGTAGTCCAGGTCAGTCTAGACTTGGTTCAGGTCGGCGCTTGTCTGCCTTGTTTAGCAAACCAGCGCCGACTTGTTTACTGACAGATCATTGGGCACCATGTCCCAAACGCCTGGTGTTCTTCTGCACTAACCGGATACTAAACCAATGTTAAACGTTGTATGGGATGTTTACTTTTTCCCTCATGATTGAAATTGACACCTAGTAGCCTTATTGTATTCAGTTTATTTTGCATACAATCGTGTGTGTGTGTGTGTGTGTGTGTGTGTGTGTGTGTGTGTGTGTGTGTGTGTGTGTGTGTGTGTGTGTGTGTGTGTGTGTGTGTGTGTGTGTGTGAACCAATCAACCCCAGTGTGACCTGGTCATGAACCTGAGCGCCGCGGACCGCTGCGCCTTCGTGAAGAGCACAGAGGACTGCGGGCTGGTGGACGGCTTCCTCAGCTACCTCCGCCTGGTCTTCTGCCTGCTGCCCCCCAACCTCAGCCCGCTCACCGTCACCCTCTGTGTAAGCCTGGGTCGGTCCCTCCCAACCGATGGGGGTCAGTTGGGGTCCGGACCCACGGTGTCTTGGTTCAGAAGCTGACCTGTGATAAACGCCGTT
>NC_079422.1:26921205-26923705 GCF_026213295.1 Gadus chalcogrammus
TTCCTTATTTAGAAACGGTCTACCCTGTTGTGTAGGATCTGGTCTCAGAAGAGCAACCAGGGGGGTTTTGGACATGCAGGACTTTCGAACCGACCACAGGTTCCCTTGCAGAGCTGGTGCCCTTAACCAGGGCGTAGGCCCCAGTAGTTCCTGAATCAGTTTCTGTGCTGGGAGGAAACAAAGCCATGTGATCAAAATGCACACGTTGCATGGTTTGAGTTTGAGTGGTGTTCCTTGTGTCCGTGGCTGATCTGTGTGTGTGTGTGTGTGTGTCTGTGCGTGTCCATGTGTGTGTGTGTGTGCGTGTCTGTGTGTGTGCGTGTGTCCATGTCCATGTGCGTGTGTGACGTGTGTGTGTGTGTGTGTGTGTGTGTGTGTGTGTGTGTGTGTGCGTGTGTCTCTCCGTGTGTGTATGTGTGTCAATGTCCATTTGTGTGTATGTGTGTGTGTCTCTGTGCGTGTCTAATGTCCATGTGTGTGTGTGCGTGTCTGTGTGTGCGTGTGTGTCCCTGTCCACGTGTGTGTGTGTGTCTGTGTGTGTGCGTGTGTGTGTGTGTGTGTGTGTGTGTGTGTGTTTCTCTCCGTGTGTGTGTGTATGTGTGCATGTCTGTGCGTGTGGCCTCCGGCCACTAGGTGCCGCTAGAGGTTCTGCTGCTGCTCTGCATCCCGGTGGTGGACCCCGATAAGGAGGACAGGAACTGGAGGCGGCCGCTGAACTGCCTGCACCTGGTCACGGCGCCGCTGGTGTGTGTGCTCACCTTCCAGTCGGGGGCATGTACGTCTCTCCTCCTCTCGTGGCCGGAAGGAAAAGAACGCTTCTACAGAGCCTCAATCCCTGTTTCTGATTGGCCAGGCTAGGGTTAGACCCTAGCCTGGCCAATCAGAAACAGGGATTGGGACTTAGTGTTTGGTGCTGAAGAGCAGCTTACCGTAAAATGAAACCCATGTCATTTAACAAAAAAAAGCACTTAAAAGTAGTTCTTAGCATTGTGTAGCGTCTTATCCTAGCTGTCTCTGTTGTCTCTGGGAATGGGTTAACCTAGTGATGGTTAGTGTCGGCACTTGGTTCTATGAACATCCTTTCTGTACCGACAGCGGTATATGGTTGTTTCTCTTTCTCCTGACTTGTTGTAAGTCTCTTTGGGTAAAAGCGTCTGCTGCGCTCCCTGAACGTACTGTAGATGGAGTTGTTGTACTTCACACACCTCCACAGACTCAGGATGACCACGTGTCTCTCTCCCAGACGGGACCTACCTGATCCAGGGCCAGTTCCCCGTGTGGCTGCTGGCCCTCCTCCCGGGAGTCCTGCTGGCCGCCATCATGTACTGCACCACCGCCAACGACCGGCCCCCGCCCTACCACTCGGTGAGCCCTCCCCCTTAAGAGAGAGAGACCTCCCCCTTTAGAGAGAGAGACCTCCCCCTTTAGAGAGAGAGACCTCCCTTTAGAGAGAGAGACCCCCCCCTTTAGTCCTTTAGTCCTCCCCCCTTTAGTGAGAGTCCTCCCCCCTTTAGAGAGAGAGGCCTCCCTTTAGAGAGAGAGACCCCCCCCTTTAGTCCTTTAGTCCTCCCCCCTTTAGTGAGAGTCCTCCCCCCTTTAGAGAGAGAGGCCTCCCCCTTTACTGAGTCCCTCCCCCCTTTAGAGAGAGAGCCCTCCCCCTGTACTGAGTCCCCCCCTGCAGGTCCTCTCTGGGTGGGGGCTCACCTGCAGCAGAGCTCCGATCAGAGTGTGGAGGGGCTGATGAAGTGCAGGATGGGTTTGAGGGGTGATGGCGTGACGGTTACCCGGGGGAAAGCCTACTCTTGAACTTTACGCCTGAATACTCGTTAACTACTGCAGCACGTCACCTCATCAGCTGTTGGGTGTTAATATTTAACTTTGTGATCATTACTTTAATAGGTTTTTAGTGGGGGTGCTCATCTTGGGTAATAAAGGTAACTGATGACGGTCCCTTTCAAACAAATTGTACCAAACAATTTTTTTTCACGTGTTTTCGTCGTGCGATTCTAGCCTGTACCCCACTACAAGAGTCCTGGGCCTCGGGGTAGCAGGAGATAGTGTGAGTAACAGGAGTTAGTAGATGCTACACGACGTGAACCTCCTAAGATGGCACAATTTGATTGGTTCTTTTTCCCGGGATATTGGGCAATATCCCATGATTGAGATCTCAAACTCGGGATATTGTTTTCATCGCAAAATGTCCGTCTCGTCATGCTAATAAAAACAAATAAACCGATAATAAAAAAAAATATATAATATACTAAAAACAATTGTTCACCTCGGGCTCTGTGAATACCTTCGGTCTCAAAGTGTTCCCCCGGTCCTCTGACTGCTCCCTGGTTCCCTGACTGCTCCCTGGTTCCCTGACTGCTCCCTGGTTCTCTGACTGTTCCCTGGTCCTCTGACTGGTCCCTGACTGCTGCCTGGTTCCCTGAATGTTCCCTGACTGTCCCCTGACTGTTCCCTGACTGTTCCCCTGGTCCCCTGACTGTTCTCTGAC
>NC_079422.1:26926205-26944100 GCF_026213295.1 Gadus chalcogrammus
ATTCCAGACCCACAATGCAGTGCAGGTACGCCTCTCCCAGCGGGACAACAGTTTAAATCATTAATGTTTGTTGTTTGTTCTTGTATTGTTTCTGTACTTATATTATAGTTAATTTAATTTATGATATACTATTTTTCTTTTTACTTTTGTTGAATTTTCATGTTTTTCTTGCTGGGTATAAAGTTGACAACATGCTGTAATGAAGAGGGGAATCTGATTGGTTCACATTAGTGTCTAATGAACAGTGGATTGTGATTGGTCCACATTAGTGTCTGTAATGAACAGTGGCTTGTGATTGGTCCTCCTCAGCTGGAGCCGGCGGGCCTGCTGACCTGGGTCCTGGCCGGGTCCCTGGGTCTGTCCCTGGTCCTGTCCTTCGTCATCGTCCCGCTGTGCCGCTTCCACCTGAGCCGGGCCTACGGGATGTTCCTGCTGCTGTTCTACGCCGCGTTCCTCACCGTGGCGCTGCTCACCGAGTTCGGGACGATCCACCTGACCTGAGAGCCCGCCTCCTGGGAAGACGACTCACAGCAGAGGCGGAACTCACCGGAGCGTCTTCACCGAGCAGGGCTTCAGACGGCAGCGCGGATACCGTTTGTTGGGAGAATCCCCCGCTCTAAACCCGGGTCTGAACCGGCATCGTCTTCACCTTCATCAGGACTCTGTGGCCTCAACGATGACACTTAGGGCATTTCAGGGTTTGTGGCTCAAACCCACGTCGCCTCAATGTACTGAGACCAAAGAAAAGCACCTTCTTGGACAAACGTCTCAGGGAAATTATATTTTTTTAATCGATTTTATTTGGAATGTATTGTAAATTAATGTGTACAAAAAGTGTTATCCTTATCGACCATCAGGGATAGTTTTATACCTCAACGTTTTAAAACATTATTTTGGTTACGTGAGCAGATTTGGTATTTGTGGAAGCATTAAATATTTTACTTGTAATGGTTTTAATTTATTGTGTATGATTAGTAGAGGGTAAAAGTTGCACAGATTCACATGACAAATGGAACAGTTTATTAAAATCGTTCTGCTGTATTCGGTCGGTCAAATACATTCTAATACACATACAGAAGAACAGGTTTATACAAAAGTAAAATAGTCTCTTTAGTGTTCAGAGATCTAGGATGAGGCACCAGCTTAAAATCTGTGATAATGTACAAAGGTGAGAAGGAGTCCGATCATCACAGGGAAACCAGACAGAGGGAGGACTGCTGCGCACGACATCAACCACCAGCCTGGGAGGGATGTGGTCCAGGAGGGACCAGAGTTGGGCCGTGAGCTCCAGGAGGAACCAGGGTTGGCCCGTGAGCTCCAGGAGGAACCAGGGTTGGGCCGTGAGCTCCAGGAGGAACCAGGGTTGGGCCGTGAGCTCCAGGAGGGACCAGAGTTGGGCCGTGAGATCCAGGGTGGACCAGAGTTGGACCGTGTGGTCCAGGAGGGACCAGAGTTGGACCGTGAGCTCCAGGAGGGACCAGGGTTTGGCCGTGAGCTCCAGGAGGGACCAGGGTTTGGCCGTGAGCTCCAGGAGGAACCAGGGTTGGCCCGTGAGCTCCAGGGGGGACCAGAGTCGGGCTGTGAGATCCAGGAGGAACCAGAGTTGGGCCGTGAGCTCCAGGAGGAACCAGGGTTGGCCCGTGAGATCCAGGGGGGACCAGAGTTGGGCCGTGAGCTCCAGGAGGGACCAGAGTTGGGCCGTGAGCTCCAGGAGGGACCAGAGTTGGGCCGTGAGCTCCAGGAGGGACCAGAGTCGGGCTGTGAGATCCAGGAGGAACCAGAGTTGGGCCGTGAGCTCCAGGAGGAACCAGGGTTGGCCCGTGAGATCCAGGGGGGACCAGAGTTGGGCCGTGAGATCCAGGAGGAACCAGAGTTGGGCCGTGAGCTCCAGGAGGAACCAGGGTTGGCCCGTGAGATCCAGGGGGGACCAGAGTCGGGCTGTGAGCTCAAGGGTTCCTCAAACCGGTCCCGACTCTCCCAGGGTTTTCACGAGGAACCCAGGTTGACTCTTATACAGAGCAGTCCTCCCTTAACTTAGAGGGTTCCCCTTAAACCGACAGGTCAGGGATTAACAGGGATCAGGGGCTATGACATCGCTAAGGCATTGGGCGGGAGGGGTGTACGGTAACCAGGCGATGGGCGTACACCCCGGCCCCCCCGTAGGGGCGCTGGGGCGCAGACAGGTCCGGGGGTGGGGTTCAGGAACCGGGCCGTGAGTCTCTGGTGACCGGTCCAGGGGTCCGTCGTGGGGGGGTCCCAGGAGGGGCCTCTGGGAGGCGGGGGCACGGGACCCTACTTTGGAGTGACGGGTTGCGGTGGCCTATCACCGGCGGGGGGCGTGCTGTGTGCGGAGGCCTCGGGCTGGGGGGCATCGTAGTGCGGGGGGGGGTCCGACGCAGGGCTGTCCAGGACGCGCTCCAGGCCGTGGTCGGCCTCGGACAGGTTCTCCCTGGAGAACTCGGCGTACCACTCCTGGGGGAAGCGGAGGAGACGCGCGTGAGTCACCGCGGTTAAAGGCCGCACCCGCCCCACTTCCTGTCTGAGCTCGACAGTAATGGTTGTCATGACAACTAGCACACACACACACACCAGGCAGGTTCTGAATGGCGGACACTAGTCAGATCAGGTCAGCTGAGTAATGTTTAAATTCTCTTATGAGTTTAGCTGTATTATTGATGAGTTGTAGCACCGGATTAGTGCAGAGAACGCTCACTGTGCTGTGACAGGGGAGCTCGGGTGGTAATGAAGCTTCCCTCTGAGTACACGTTGATCTACTCTCTGAAGGTGGGCCTTGGCCGCCCGCCCAGGACTCACCTGGATCTCCTCCTCGTACATCTTGATGCTCAGGTCGCTCTTGGTCCGGGACCTCCTGCCCTGGTACACCAGGGACGTGTGCTGCAGCGAGAGGCATTCACAGTCAGGGCCTTTAGCACACGCTAAGTACAGACGCTAAGTACATTCACGTATGTCAGTACGTTGGAGCAATCGTGAGGTTAATCCATTACCTGTATCCAACAAGGACATGATGAGTACTGTGTGTGATTGATGCCAGGACGTACAACATACGATAAGTGTATGTGACATGAAACTCAGAGTCGGTGCTGCGGACGCTGCAGGCCGTGTGCGTGCGTGTGTGCGTGCGTGCATGCGTGCTCTCACCCCGCCGCGGTCCATGGCCTGCAGCACCCCTTGCAGGGAGCTGAGAGACGACAGGCCGGGACACGTCTGCTTGTAGAGCTCCAGCGTGGCCAGGGCCTCGTCCCGGCTGACCTCCACCTCGAACACAATGCCGTTCTCCTCTGCAACACACACACACACACACACACACACACACACACACACACACACACACACACACACACACACACACACACACACACACACACACACACACACACACACACACACACACACACACACACCCGGTTCAGTACTTCCTCCAGAGCGGTCCTCGTGTCCCACCGTGCGTCTCTCCTCCTACCTTCCGGGTTCTCCGGCTCCCGGTTCTTGCGGCTGTAGTTCATGCGGAACACGAAGGCGTCCAGGATGAACGCCACGATTATGGTCATCACCACCTGGGGGGGGGGTGGGGGGGGGGGGGGGGAGAGGAGCGCAGGGTGAGAGGGGTCGAGGGGTCGTGACCAGGGGCCTCACCTCGTGGACACACACTCACCATGGTGACGATGTAGAAGGTCATGAAGTACAGCCGGCTCCAGTGGGACGTCATGGAGGTCACCCCCTCCTGTGGGGGGGGAGAGAGGTCACAGGTCACAGGTCAAGTCCTTAACGTCGACCACAACGTGAGACCTGAGAGCATCAGACTGGGGGAGTGGTGTTACCATGGTGATGTACCAGTTGTTGACGACCATCAGCTCAAACAGGGTGACTAGAGGACACAGGAAACACTCGTTAGGACACAGGAAACACTCGTTAGGCCAGGACACAGGAAACACTCGTTAGGCCAGGACACAGGAAACACTCGTTAGGCCAGGACACAGGAAACACTCGTTAGGCCAGGGAAGAGAGAAGAGGGAGAAGAGAAGGGAAAAAAAGAGAAGAGGGGGGAAGGAAGAGAGAAGAGAGGGGAGGAAGAGGAGGGAGGAGAGGAAGAGGAGGGAGGGGAGGAAGAGGAGGGAGGGGAGGAAGAGGAGGGAAGAGAGAAGGGAGGGAGGAAGAGGAGGGAGGGGAGGAAGAGGAGGGAGGGGAGGAAGAGGAGGGAAGAGAGAAGGGAGGGAGGAAGAGGAGGGAAGAGAGAAGGGAGGGAGGAAGAGGAGGGAGGGGAGGAAGAGGAGGGAGGAGGGAGGGGAGGGGAGGAAGGGGAGGGAGGGGAGGAAGAGAGAAGGGAGGGAGGAAGAGGAGGGAGGGGAGGAAGAGGAGGGAGGGGAGGAAGAGGAGGGAGGAGGGAAGGGAGGGGAGGGGAGGAGGGGAGGAAGGGGAGGAAGAGGAGGGAAGAGAGAAGGGAGGGAGGAAGAGGAGGGAAGAGAGAAGGGAGGGAGGAAGAGGAGGGAGGGGAGGAAGAGGAGGGAGGAGGGAAGGGAGGGGAGGAAGGGAGGGGAGGGAGAGGAGGGAGGGAGGAAGGGAAGGGAGGGAGGAAGGGAGGGTAGGGAGAGGAGGGAGGAGGGAAGGGAAGGGAGGAAGGGAGGGGAGGGAGAGGAGGGAGGGAGGAGAGGAAGAGGAGGGAGGAAGGGAGGGTAGGGGAGGAAGAGGAGGGAGGAGATTACCGAAGCTGCTGAGGATGTTGTTGAAGTTGTTCAGGTAGTAGTAGCCCTCCTCCAACACCGTCCTGTTGCCGATGGTTACGTTGATCTGCCGGTAGGAGTCGGCCACCGTGCTGTTCCTGGGGGGGGGGGGGGGGGGTGCATATGAAACGATGTAAGTCGGTCTGCTAAATTAACTTGTTGTAATGTAAATGTCCGGAGTGAATGGGGGGGAGGGGGGGGGGGGGGAGAGGACTCTGTTGGGGGGAGGGGGGGGGGGGGGGGGGGGAGAGGACTCTGTTGGGGGGAGGGGGGGGGGGGGGAGAGGACTCTGTTGGGGGGGAGGGGGGGGGGAGGGGGGAGAGGACTCTGTTGGGGGGAGGGGGGGGGGGGGGAGGGGACTCTGTTGGGGGGAGGGGGGGGAGGGGGGGGAGAGGACTCTGTTGGGGGGAGGGGGGAGAGGACTCTGTTGGCGGGGAGGGGGGGGGAGGGGGGAGAGGACTCTGTTGGGGGGAGGGGGGGGGGGGGGAGGGGACTCTGTTGGGGGGAGGGGGGGGAGGGGGGGGGAGAGGACTCTGTTGGGGGGAGGGGGGGGAGGGGGGGAGGGGACTCTGTTGGGGGGAGGGGGGGGAGGGGGGGAGAGGACTCTGTTGGGGGGAGGGGGGGGGGGGGGGGGAGGGGACTCTGTTGGGGGGAGGGGGGGGAGGGGGGGGAGAGGACTCTGTTGGGGGGAGGGTCGGGGGGGAGGGTGGGAGGGGACTCTGTTGGGGGGAGGGTCGGGGGGGAGGGTGGGAGGGGACTCTGTTGGGGGGAGGGTCGGGGAGGAGGGGGGGGAGAGGACTCTGTTGGGGGGAGGGGGGGAGAGGACTCTGTTGGGGGGAGGGGGGGGAGGGGGGGGAGAGGACTCACTTGCAGCAGTTGGGGTGGATGACGTCGGCGAAGAACTCCATGCCCACGATGGCGAAGGAGTAGTAGAAGATGATGAGGGTGAGGCCCAGGCTGGCCATGCGCGGGAAGAGCTCGAACATGGTGTCCAGCACGTTGCGGTAGCGCTGCTTGATCTTGAACAACCTGCGTTCACACCGAGGGCGTTTAGCCGACGCCATCATCCAAATAGACACACAATAAGTACATTGGTCCGAAGAAAGAGAAACAAGAATACATGTCAGTCGGTACAGAAAGGATGTTCATAGAGCCACGTGCCAATTCCAGGTGAACTCAACAAGTGAGTCTTTAGCCTAGCGGTCTGAAGACGATTACATTTTGATTATTTTTTTTTATCGATTATTTCCATAAAAAAAAGAAAAGAAAAGAAGCATACTCAGTCTTTCTAATCTAGAAGCGAGTATGCCTAAATGTATGTGCCCTTTTACATTTGTCCAAATTATGATTATTATTTTTATGCTGCAAGTTTAGCTCAGGAACAATACTATACAATGGTGTATTCCCTTTTTTCTAGTTAAAGCACAATGAAATGGTTATTTCATTATGAAATGGTTCATTCTAAATAATATTTAGGTATTTTTGTCATCTGCACGCATTGTTGAATCGATATCGAAGCGATTGGATCAATATAGAATCGAATCGAAATCGAATGAAAACCTAAAGAATCGAATTGAATTGAATTGTGAGGTACCTGGCAGTACCCAGCCCTATTTAACATCACGTCAATGAGGAGGGCCTTGGGGGGGGGGGGGGGGTCACCTGAGAAGCTGCAGCGGCCGCAGCACCACGATGAAGTAGAAAGGCTCCATGTCGAAGGCCAGAGCAATCAAACCCAGGAAGGCGAACACCGTCACAGAGAAGTCAAACCTGGACGGAGGCCAGAACCACTCAGCACAGAACTATTACCTATACACACAGACGTGGCCAGGAGGAACCACCACGGTCTACCATTACTGTTCTTACGAACATTATATCATAATAAAGCAACGGCCAACCCTTTATTAAACCAATACGAACAGTTAGTAGATATTAGTTACTTTTATCTATAATATGAATGTTTTTAAATCAGCTGAATTTCTTATGCGGCACTTTGAGCAGACAAACATCTGATCAATAATTCTAAAAGCAGAAGTGTTTTCACAATAAGAGCAAAGTGAATGTGTATCCACAATAAGAGCGTGAGTAGATGTTTCTACATTAAGAGCGTGAGTAGGTGTTTCTCACAATAAGAGCGTGAGTAGGCGTTTAACAAAAGAAGAGCATGAGGAGGTGTTTCCACAATAAGAGCGTGAGGTGGTGTTTCCCAAAATAAGAGCATGAGGAGGTGTTTCCACAATAAGAGCATGAGGAGGTGTTTCCACAATAAGAGCGTGAGGAGGTGTTTCCACAATAAGAGCGTGAGGAGGTGTTTCCACAATAAGAGCGTGAGGAGGTGTTTCCACAGTAAGAGCGTGAGGAGGCGTTTCCACAATAAGAGAGTGAGGCGGAGTTCACTCACAGGTTCCACCCAGAGCTGATGTAGGCCATAGGACCCAGGCCGGCCACCTTCAGCAGCACCTCCACCCCGTAGACTAGAGGAGAGCAGTGAGACAGGACAGAGAGTGAGACAGGACCTCCACCCCGTAGACCAGAGGGGGACAGAGAGTGAGACAGGACAGAGAGCAGTGAGACAGGACCGCCAACCCGTAGACTAGAGGAGAGCAGTGGGACAGGACAGAGAGCAGTGAGACAGGACAGAGAGTGAGACAGGACAGAGAGTGAGACAGGACCTCCACCCCGTAGACTAGAGGAGGACAGAGAGTGAGACAGGACAGAGACAGGACAGAGACACGTGAGACAGGAGAGAGACACGTGAGACAGGACAGAGAGCAGGGAGACAGGAAAGAGAGCAGTGAGACAGGACAGAGAGCAGTGAGACAGGACAGAGAGCAGTGAGACAGGACAGAGAGCAGTGAGACAGGACAGAGCGCAGTGAGACAGGACAGAGCAGTGAGACAGGACAGAGCACAGTGAGACAGGACAGAGCGCAGTGAGACAGGACAGAGCAGTGAGACAGGACAGAGAGCAGTGAGACAGGACAGAGCAGTGAGACAGGACAGAGCGCAGTGAGACAGGACATCGTGGGGTCTGAGTCACGGGACACGGCTTCCTGTGCTGACATAAGGAGGACGACTCACTGGTCAGGAAGACGATGTAACTCCAGGGAACGAATCGGGACCAGGAGAAGCCGCCTGTAGGAGAGAGTGAGAGTCTGAAGGGGGTTCACAGGCAACCCTGGGGTTAGGGTGAGGGCTACCCCAAACCTAGGGTTAGGGGTACCCCACAACCAGAACCCTAGAGCTGGGGTTAGGGTTAGGGTCAGGGTGACCCCAACACCACATCCCGACCTCATTCTAACCTCAAGGTAACCGCTTACTCTATCACAACATGAAACAGAAAACAGGATAGGTAACGAGTTGTGGATGTGGAACATTGGTTGATGATTTCTAGGCTGCGGTAGGTGAAAGTTTCACATCCCTTGAGGATCATCCGGCGGTGGCTTACTGTTCAACATGTAGGTCTCCACAAGGATCCAGATGCCGTTGGTAGCCACCACCACATCTGCAGACACACACAGGGGACATAGGGGCGGTTGGGTGGGCTGGGGTTACTGTGACCAGTGGGTGGTACTACCACAGAGGGCACGGTGTATGCTGATGTTTGGGTGGAGCGAGGACACAGGGTGTTACCGCTAAACACTCGGTATGCACGGGGAACAAACCAAGACAGAGACCAGCCCTCCGTACAAGATACTGTACATCAAGCACCCCCGTCTCCCAACCAACGTCACGGTAACTCCCTCAACCCCTTTGGGCCGGTAAGTTACTCGAGTTCCCCCTCAAAATCCCAAACCAACACGTCGGATGGTGCCAGCATACTTACACATGGTGTACTGGAAGGCCTTGGACTTCACCAGCAGGTTGATGCCTTTGGAGTGAGAGCAGACGATACAGAGAGCAGAAGAGACCGAAGTGAGAGCAGGGAAAGGCTTGTGCGACAGAATGAGGAACAGAATTCATCCGTCTATTATCGTGAGGCCAAAAGACAGAAGTCACCTTTGAAAATGAGGAAGGTTGTGTGTGGCAGATCGTCGAACCAGTGTTCCCCACTCCGGCGAGCCTGGGAGAGAAGGTTATGACCCCGTTTATGTCGATATAAATAAAGATATGATGTGTGTATACACGTGTGCACACAGACACGGACCTGAAGCACATCCTGGCTGAGGAACGTACCTTCCACTTGAGTCCGATGACCTCGTAGAACTTGTAGAAGTCCTGCAGACTGCAAGAGAAGAGAAGGTCCTCGTTTAGACAATGAACTCTGTTAGCGAGGATAGTCCTCGTTAAGGCACTGAACCCTGTTAACGGTATAGTCCTCGTTAAGAGGTGGCGTTGGGGGGGGGTTACCTGAGCATGGGGGTGTCCGAGACGTTGAGGACCTTGTAGGTCAGGTAGCGGTCTCTGGCCGACATGCGCGGACGGTAGAAACGCATCAGCCCGTCAAACTGCTTCAGAGAGACTCCCTCCGGCCGCTGGCCGCCACAGGGCGGGGTCAACACAACAGAACAACACGCCGTGAGTACAGGCTACTGGTATCACTGGTACTACTGGTACCCTGTTCACTGAATACAGGCTGGTACCACTGGTACTACTGGTACCGTGTTCAATGAATACAGGCTGGTACCACTGGTACTACTGGTACCCTGTTCAATGAATACAGGCTGGTACCACTGGTACTACTGGTACCCTGTTCAATGAATACAGGCTGGTATCACTGGTACTACTGGTACCCTGTTCACTGAATACAGGCTGGTACCACTGGTACTACTGGTACCCTGTTCACTGAATACAGGCTGGTACCACTGGTATTACTGGTACCATGATGTTCACTGAATACAGGCTGGTACCACTGGTATTACTGGTACCATGTTCACTGAACAACCACACCAGAGGAGGACGCTGCTGCCATTAACATCCAGACACAGGAAGTGGCTCTCGGCTACAAGCTGGTTTTTATTTAGAAAAGCTTAACGAGGGACAAGCTTAACGAGGGACAAAGCTTAACGAGGGACATGGATCGTATAAAAGCCTCAACTAGACATCCGGCAGCAGCACAACATGTGATTAACGGGTCGATTCTCTCTGTTGTCCCTGACCAATCAACTATACACACCAGATTATACCATCATTATACTTATGAACCAATAACAGGTACAAACATTACAGACCATCACTAACCACACACACACACACACACACACACACACACACACACACACACACACACACACACTGGGGGTCAGCAGACAGTACCTGTCGGCTGACGAGCAGCTGGAAGGCGTGGTCGATGGCGGAGCGTTTGTGGAGCAGCAGCGATTTAAACTTCATCTTCTCCACACCGTTGAAGGTGTCAAACACCACTGCCAGCAGCTGAGGGAGAGACAGAGGACACCGTCATCATCAGCCGCCCAACGGACCACAGCGCTGCTGCTGCTGCTGCTGCTGCTGCTTCAGAGCCCGGGGAGAACCTCCGCAGACAACGTTACCGATGTGAGACGGCCTGTGTGCCAATGGTGGGGAAATCAGCTCTTACACACATTCTGTGACTAAAACATGTGATATCACTTCCATATTCAAGGCTAATTGCTTTCTAATTAGGAGCTTTAAGTCCTAAATGGTAAACAGAATAAAGGTGGACATGGCCCACGGTATAAATTAAAAGCGCACCAAGTTCATGACGAAGTAGAGCTCTATGGAGAGGTACACGATGAAGAAGACACAGCACCAGCGGTTTCTGGAGTAGGCGGGCATCATCACGTCAGGAAAGCTGCAGGGAACAGAGTTAGAGTCCGTATTAAAGCTGCAGTATTTGAACAGAGTTAGAGTCCGTATTAAAGTTGCAGTATTTGAACAGAGTTAGAGTCCGTATTAAAGCTGCAGTATTTAAACAGAGTTAGAGTCCGTATTAAAGTTGCAGTATTTGAACAGAGTTAGAGTCCGTATTAAAGTTGCAGTATTTGAACAGAGTTAGAGTCCGTATTAAAACTGCAGTATTTAAACAGAGCTAGAGTCCGTATTTAAAGCTGTAGGGAAACAGAGAGTCCGTATTTAAAGCTGCAGTATTTAAACAGCGTTAGAGTCCGTATTAAAGCTGCAGTATTTAAACAAAGTTAGAGTCCGTATTAAATCTGCAGTATTTAAACAGAGTTAGAGTCAGTATTTAAAGCTGCAGTATTTAAACAGAGCGCTCTAGTTGATTTAAATCTACAGTATTAAAAAAGAGAACTAGAGTCCATTTTTAAAGCTGCAGTATTTAAACAGAGCATTAGAGTCAGTATTTAAAGCTGCAGTATTTAAACAGAGTGCTAGAGTCTGTATTTAAAGTCTTGTTGTGAGGCGTTTGGTGAGAAGGCGCTGGGTGTGAACACGGTGAACTCGTCTTGACTTACTTTGCTGTGGTTAGAAGCACAAACAGACTGACCATGCTGTTCTCCAGCGTGTTGAAGTACTGCCGGGACAGAGAGAGAGAACCAACATGACCACACAGAATCAAGTAAAACCAGTAAGGCAGAGAGAGAGAGAACCAACATGACCACACAGAATCAAGTAAAACCAGTAAGGTAGAGAGAGAGAACCAACATGACCACAGAGAATCAGAGAGAACCAACATGACCCCACAGAAAAAGGTAAAACCAGCAGAGAGAGAGAGCCAACATCACCAAACACAATCCAGTAAAACCAGCAGTGGCCAGTAAAGGTGTGGCCTGTCTAGCGTCCGGGCCGGACCTACCGGGTCAGACGTGTTTGGAGAGAAGAGGCAGAAGCCTGAGAGGAGACAGAAAGAGCCGTCAGAACCCCTCATGAAACAGGAGCCCTTCATCTCATCAGTGTGCGTACAGACGACGCAGTGGTACAAGAGGTCTGGTCTGGTGTCTCACCCAGGATGGCGAAGATCACCATGAAGAAGAGCAGCAGCAGCAGGATGTCGATGAAGGGCGGGAGCGACTGGAAGATCTGCCGCAGGTTTCTGTCCAGAGAGAGGCGTGTTACCGGAGGGTCAGACACACAGGAGCCCGGGTTCAGCGCCGGGTGGATTCCCAGGTTCAGTTACATTCAGTTCAGTTATGTTATTTTATTTGTCAAATGAACAACATAACAGGCAAGCAGTCATAGCCGGCAGTGACATTTTTGTGTTCCAAGCTCTCCTAACAATGTAAAAAATAAATAAACGTAGTATAAGACTAAAAGGAGTAACAAAGAGCCAGCCGGCGGTGTCAGCGCCGGCTGGGGGTCCGCGTCCCGGGGAGGGGGGGGTACCGTACCTGCGCACAGCGCCGCAGTATCTGCAGTCCACCAGGAAGATGGGTCTGAGGGCCCTGGTGACACGCAGGTGGGACGTCTGCCGGACCAGAACCACGATGGCTTCCACGAACTGCAGCATGAGGACACAGGTCTGTGGGGGGGGGGGGGGGGGGGCACAGGATCAGACACTCCCCACTGTTTGGTGCTTCACAGAAGTGCTCGAGGGGAAATGGGTACGGGAACAAGGCACTTCCTGTGTCAGTCTTTTGTTCCTCTCTTTCTGCTTTTGTTCTGACGCTGTTCGTTTCATTTCACCGGTTCACCCGAGCTCACGGAGGGTCGAGGTGCGGTCGGACCAGGACCTCAGGAGTCCCTCAGTTTCCCCCCACGGGTCACATTACCTACCTTCACCATGGTCCTCTTGTGGCGGATGAACGTGTCGAAGCCCAACCAGCGCAGCTTCATGCACAGCTCGAACGCCACCATGACCAACGCCAGCAGCTCCAGGGTGGCGTGCACCTGGGGCGCACACACACACACACACACACACACACACACACACACACACACACACACACACACACACACACACACACACACACACACACACACACACACACACACACACACACACACACACACACACACACACACAGTGTTTAAAGAAGTGTTTCAGGCGCTCCGTTGTGCCGGCAGCCCTTAGACAGTACAACAGCGCCTGATGGGTGTATGTGTTTGCATGTGCATACGTGTCTGTGTGTTTAGGTATGTGTGCATATTTAGAATTATGTGTGTACGGACATATGTACACATACATATTTTAACACTGGGCCACCTCTCTTTGTTTCTTACATTGCATTTACACACTTTAATATACTTTCAGGTACTGGACCTGGGCCACATCATACTTTATACTGTTCCGTTTGTCCTTCCTTTACCATCTATTTTGGTTTTCCTTAGCACTACTTTGTATTTTTATTGTATGGTATTATATCCTTTGTCTGCCATTTTCCCTTACAGGATTAATAAAGTTGCGTCTTTCTATCTATAGATCTGTCTGTCCGTCCGTCTGTCTGTCTGTCTGTCCGTCCGTCTGTCCGTCAGTCCATCTGTCCATCCGTCCGTCTGTCCGTCCGTCCGTCCATCCGTCTGTCCGTCGGTCCGACCCCGGGACTCACGTAGACGTCCAGGCGCAGCGAGGGCACGGCGGGGGCCTCGCACAGCGACAGCACCATGAGCAGCAGGCCGGTCAGCAGCTCCATCATGTAGAACAGGTGGTTGTGGGCGAACAGGTACGCCGCCAGGGCCTTGGGGTTGCGCGGGTGGGTGAAAAACTTGTCATTGTTCTCGCCTTCCTGTGGGGGGCGCCGTGGGGCGCGCAGGAGGGGAGGGGTGTTAGTGGGGCAGGGTGGGACTCACAAACAAAGTGTGCAGAGTACGGCCTCTTATGAGGGAGTCAAGCCGCTAGCCGCGATGCTAACCCACAGTGCTGACCCAGTGTGTACCTGCAGGTAGAGGGCTGCCTCCTGGTAATGAAGTGGTTAGCCCCAGCGCTAGCCGCGGTGCTAACCCACAGTGCTGACCCAGTGTGTACCTGCAGGTAGAGGGCTGCCTCCTGGTAATGAAGTGGTTAGCCCCAGCGCTAGCCGCGGTGCTAACCCACAGTGCTGACCCAGTGTGTACCTGCAGGTAGATGGCTGCCTCCTGGTAATTCATCTCCCAGCTGTGGCGGAATGATGCATTTTGGGGTCTGTGGTTCTGTGGTCCCGGCGTTGCGATCACCGCATTGTTCACGACATCATAGTTGCCTCCTCCATCTGTGACATCAGAGGAAAGAGAAAAAGGTGCACGTTCAGGGAGAGAGTCAAAACCCTCTCGTCACGCAACTCACGGGGCTGTGGATACAAAAAGCCCTGTTAACCCCAGTTAACCCCAGTAGGTGCCTCCCAGTAGGTGCCTCCCAGTAGGTGCCTCCCAGTAGGTGCATCCCAGTAGGTGCCTCCCAGTAGGTGCCTCCCAGTAGGTGCCTCCCAGTAGGTGCCTCCCAGTAGGTGCCTCCCAGTAGGTGCCTCCCAGTAGGTGCATCCCAGTAGGCGCAACGTGGACACAGAGCCCGCAGCGCTGGTCTCCTACCCACGAGCTCGGGGTGCATGATGGAGGAGATCACCAGTGGACTGTCGCCCCGCAGCCGCTGGGAACACCATGTTCCCGTCTCCCAGGTACAGACCTCCATGGCCCGGCCTGGGTTGGTGTCAGTCCGCCGCCACGGACCTATGGGAAACCTTTTCCCGCTCCTCAAAGTCCACACTCCGGTCCAGAGGTTCGGCCGTCCACTCGCTCGGGGAGTCCAGTCAGACCATGGCTCCGGTGACTGACCACCACACCCAAGAAGGACAGTATGCTGTCAGCTGGCAGCTCAATACGTCTCCGCGCAAAAGCAGCGGACAAAGCTCCTTAAACAAAAGTACAAGACGACGAAGACGCTGTTCTCTCCGCCGAGCGCGTTCCGCCGAGCCGGGACTAGGAGACACCCTCTCCCTGATGAAGTGCTGATACCAGTGACAGCGACAGGAGCAATAACTTTTACTGCCACAGTGGCAGTAACACCTGAGCTTTGACCCCGCCCCCCCCCCCCCCCGCCCTGCTCGAAGGTGAGTAAATATGAAAATGAAACACCCTGCACACATAACAGGCTGCTCTGCCCTACGTCAGAAGCTCGTCTAACAAGGCCCCTCTCTGCCCCGGACACATGGAGTCGGCTGGAACCCGGACAAGGGGGGGGGGGGGGGGGGGGGGGAGTGTGTACCAGGGGGAGAGTGGGTCTAGTTGTTCCAACTCTAAACACATCGCCACGGTGACGCCTGCCCACTGCTGGCTCCAGAGGCCTGCTTCCTACTGAACCAGTTACGGACGGTCAGAACAGGAACACTCTCTCCACTCAATGCAAATCCAATGTATCCTAATAACACCTGGCTGTACTCTAACACCACCCTATCACTTCCTGGGGTGATGAGTCCTGAGTGTCTGAACAGGAAGTGACAGGAAGCTATCCTCAGGCCCTGGTCACATGCTCCGGCGTTCCCCTCAGCCCGCCCGTCTCCATGGTGAACCACAGAGAGATCCAGCCCGTCGGTCTCCAGGGATCAGCTGGTGTCTGCGGTGGAGACGGTCTAGCGGACGTCCTGTCGGGGATTCAGCTCGGGCCGGCAGCAGCGCACGTTGCACAACTCTGGCCCTCTCGTTTGTCTCCGAACAATACCTTGTGTGGAGCTCCCCGTCAATAACGCCGTGGGCCGGTGGTCGGGCCTGGTACTGCGCCGGCACCGGCCGCCCAGACGATCAACTCCTCTCTCCGACTACACCTGACCACTCGACGTGACACGAGGAGCCACGCCGTCAGCTCCACACGACGGCCCGTCTGAAGGCCGGGTCAGACCAGAGCCCCTGGGGTTCACACTCACTCCTTATGGTCGCTCTGCTCCCCGAGCCGGCAGCAGGAACAAGCTGGTCGTCCACTTCTCTCTCTCTCGGGATCCGTTCCCAGGTCGGCCGGAGAAGCTCCTTCGTCTTCCGTTTGTTTCCACAGCAAAAACTCAAAGCCCACAGGCGCTCACACAAACAGACATTCGCTCCACGGCTAGTCGCACATCACCCGAGGCTGGATGTTGGTCTGACATGGACACACACAACACAAACATGTTGCCCGGGACTATGAGGTGGGGGAGGGAGGGGGGACGCCACTAAAATGGTCTGCTGAGACTGCAGTTTTCTCCATTGGTCAGTTTGTAGTGAATATAAGAGGCACACAAAAGGCAGTAGGATTACTACACAGAATGGACGCATGCGTGCTGCACACGTAAATACAGCTTGGTGGCCGTTTTAGACAACGTGTGGCCCCAGCTTTTGAGGGGGAACTCAACAACAGAACTTCAAACGGTGCCTCGTCACTTCCCCCCTGCAGAGGTCCTGCATGGGGACGATGGGCAACACAACGAACCTCCACGGAGCTGTCATTACACAGGACCGCGGAGGTGGGATCGCGCTTCATGAACACTTATTTACCCAGGGCTCAGTCTAGACAGCTTCAGGTCAACTTTCAATGTCAACAGAGAGCGTCCCGTCGCAGGACTGGGACCTGCAGGGACGGCGCGGTGTTCAACAGGACATTTGAAATCGAAAGAAGAAGAATGAAGGGTCCGCTTACTCTCGTCCGCCCTCTCCGCCTCCTCGTTCAGCAGTCCGCTGCTGGCCTCGTCCCAGGTCAGGATCAGAGGCACGTCGTCGTCCTCCGTCTCCATCATGAACAGCTCAGAGACCTGTGATCCTCTCCGAGGTCTGCAAGGCGGCAGCGGTCAGTGGGGATCCTTAAGCAGCGACGTCCTCTAAAGCCCCGTCCCAGCCCTGGGAGACATGGCCGGGGAGTCTGTCACTCACCCGATGGGGTGTCTGACACTCACCCGGTGGGATGACTGTCACTCACACGGTCCGCGGGGAGGCGTGGGCTCAGATGTTAACACCGAGGCTGTTGTTGTGTCTGTACCCGGCTAGCAATGCGAACAGCATCGCTTCTAAAAAGCCCCGCGACGATGTCAACAACAAACATCGACATGCAGTCTTGTGATGTGGTACAAACAAACGGCAATTCACGACATACGACCGGGAAGTGTTTCGCGACATGCCGCGTCGAGATACGGCGGGCGGATGTTTCAAAGTAAAAGACAGTTTGGTTTCTTAGCAACAGCGATGAAGAAACATCAACAGAAAACGTTTTTCACCAACTGACCCACTGACTCTGCAAAACTAGTTAGTGCAATTAGTTGGTTAGTGCGTGCAAAGTTTTGGCCCAGAATATCTGACAAGAACTACTGGTTTTAAAAGGTAGGACAGGTTAAAGTTCCCACTACATATAAGCAAAGATGACATGTTGTCAAACATTGAATTCACTTATTTAATGTTCTAATATATATATATATATATATATATATATATATATATACAAATATATGTTTAATAATAGTGTATTCAAACTGACTCTGAAAACATCATGAAGCTAGTAATGTAAAATACTCTTTTATTTTTTTGCTTGTTTATCATTTCACCGTGCCAGCACGTTCAGAGGTGAAGATCATGTCAGCAGGGCCTGGTCCAGATCCACCATCCAGGCCGATCAGCGAGGAGGCCATGAGGATCCTGGAGCCTTCCCAGAAGAAGCTGCCCTCCCTGGAGGCCGAGCGCACCGCCGGTGTGATGGCGGACTGCCTCCACCAGGTGGAGCTGCTGGCCATGCTGCCCTCCGTGCTGCAGAACCTGGACCGCCTGTCTCCCAGCCTGAGCGAGGAGCTCGGCGAGGCTCTGAGCGGGCACCGGCTCACCGTGGAGAGGGTGGACCAGGCGGAGGAGGCGCCGACGGCTGAGCTGGACAAGGAGTTCCGGTCCTCCTTGAAGAACGTCCTGAGGCTGCTCCGAGACCGCCCCGCCGACCTCAGGGCTGTGAGGGCCGCGGCCGAGGCGGGGGGCCCGGGGCGGAGCGAGGGCATGCAGGGTCTGATCGGGGGGCTGCAGGGTCTCCACCGGATCCTGGTGCAGCGCCTGCTGACCGGGCCCGGCGAGGAGAGGCAGCGGGCGCGGTTCCTCCAGGACCTGGCTCAGAGACACGCCAACAACCTGGGCCTGCTGGCCCTGTTGGAGGAAAAGGTGGCGGCCGTCACCCGGGAGAGAGACGCGGAGGTACGGCCTACGTCTCACACACCTTTAGCCTCACAGAGAGGGACCAGGGAGGTACGGCCTACATCTCACACGCCTTTAGCCTCACAGAGAGGGACCAGGGAGGTACGGCCTACATCTCACACGCCTTTAGCCTCACAGAGAGGGACCAGGGAGGTACGGTCCTACATCACACCTTTAGCCTCACA
>NC_079422.1:26944200-26969695 GCF_026213295.1 Gadus chalcogrammus
TTAGAATAACTTCTAGATGGAGCTGACAGGCTGGTTTAGAATAACTTCTAGATGGAGCTGACAGGCTGGTTTAGAATAACTTCTAGATGGAGCGCAGAGCGGCTGAAGGAATCCCGTTTGAAAAGGCTCCAGTTCTCAGCTATGAGCTCTGATCACAGCGTCAAGACATAAACAGGCTTGAATTATTTAACTCTATGGAAGGTGACCAGGGATGTATTTGATAAACCCAATGGAAGTAACTCTGCAAGTCAGTCAGTCAGTCCGTCAGTGAGTCAGCAAGTCAGTCAGCAAGTCAGTAAGAAAGTTTGCAAATAAGTCAGTAAGTCAGTACAAAAGTAAATAAGTTAGTAAGTAAGTTAGTCAATAAGTAAGTCAGTAAGAAAGTTAGTAAACAAGTTAGTAAGCCAGTAAGTCAGTAAGTAATTCAATAAGTGATAAGTAAGTTAGTCAGTCAGTAAGTCTGTAAGAAAGTTAGTAAGTAAGTTAGTAAGTGCGTTAGTAAGTAAGTTAGTAAGTCAGTCACTAAGTAAGTCACAAAGTCATTCACTAAGTAAGTCAGTCAGTCAGTCAGTCAGTCAGTCAGTCAGTCAGTCAGTCAGTCAGTCAGTCAGTCAGTAACAGAGTAGTATCGGAGAAGTTCATCCAAAAGGAGCGACAGGTAGCAGCAGGTGAACCAGGAGAGGAGGTGAGAGGAGGTGAGAGGAGGTGAACCAGGAGAGGAGGTGAGAGGAGATGAGAGGAGGTGGGAGGATGTGAACCAGGAGAGGAGGTGAGAGGAGGTGAGAGGAACCGAGAGGAGGTGAGAGGAGGTGAGAGGAGGTGAGAGGAGGTGAGAGGAGGTGAACCAGGAGAGGAGGTGAGAGGAGGTGAGAGGAGGTGGGAGGATGTGAACCAGGAGAGGAGGTGAGAGGAGGTGAGAGGAGGTGAGAGGAGGTGAGAGGAGGTGAGAGGAGGTGGGAGGATGTGAACCAGGAGAGGAGGTGAGAGGAGGTGAGAGGAGGTGAGAGGAGGTGGGAGGATGTGAACCAGGAGAGGAGGTGAGAGGAGGTGAGAGGAGGTGAGAGGAGGTGAGAGGAGGTGAGAGGAGGTGAACCAGGAGAGGAGGTGAGAGGAGGTGAGAGGAGGTGGGAGGAGGTGGGAGGATGTGAACCAGGAGAGGAGGTGAGAGGAGGTGAGAGGAGGTGGGAGGATGTGAACCAGGAGAGGAGGTGAGAGGAGGTGAGAGGAACCGAGAGGAGGTGAGAGGAGGTGAACCAGGAGAGGAGGAGGGAGGAGGTGAACCAGGAGAGGAGGTGAGAGGAGGTGAGAGGAGGTGAGAGGAGGTGAGAGGAGGTGAACCAGGAGAGGAGGTGAGAGGAGGTGAGAGGAGGTGAGAGGAGGTGAGAGGAGGTGAACCAGGAGAGGAGGTGAGAGGAGGTGAGAGGAGGTGAGAGGAGGTGAACCAGGAGAGGAGGTGAGAGGAGTTGAGAGGAGGTGAGAGGAGGTGGGAGGATGTGAACCAGGAGAGGAGGTGAGAGGAGGTGAGAGGAACCGAGAGGAGGTGAGAGGAGGTGAACCAGGAGAGGAGGAGGGAGGAGGTGAGAGGAGGTGAGAGGAGGTGGGATGAGGTGAACCAGGAGAGGAGGTGAGAGGAGGTGAGAGGAGGTGAGAGGAGGTGAGAGGAGGTGAACCAGGAGAGGAGGTGAGAGGAGGTGAGAGGAGGTGAGAGGAGGGAGGTGAACCAGGAGAGGAGGTGAGAGGAGGTGAGAGGAGGTGAGAGGAGGTGGGAGGAGGTGGGAGGAGGTGAACCAGGAGAGGAGGAGGGAGGAGGTGAGAGGAGGTGAGAGGATGTGAGAGGAGGTAAGAGGAGGTGAACCAGGAGTGGAGGTGAACCAGGAGAGGAGGTGGGAGGAGGTGAGAGGAGGTGAACCAGGAGAGGAGGTGGGAGGAGGTGAGAGGAGGTGAGAGGAGGTGAGAGGAGTTGGGAGGAGGTGAGAGGAGTTGGGAGGAGGTGAGAGGAACCGAGAGGAGGTGAGAGGAGGTGGGAGAGGAACCGAGAGGATGTGAGAGAATGTGAGAGGAGGTGAACCAGGTTAACCAGGAGGTGAGAGGAGGCGAGAGGAGGTTGGAGGAGATGGGAGGAGGTGAACCAGGAGAGGAGGTGAGAGGAGGTGGGAGGAGGTCTGAGGAGGTCGGAGGAGGTGAACCAGGTGAACCAGGAGGTGAGAGGAGGTGGGAGGAGGTGGGAGGAGGTGGGAGGAGGGGAACCAGCTGAACCAGGACGTGAGCCTACCTTTCCTCTTGGAGCCGTGGTAGGCCTGCTGGCCGTGCTGTAGGTGTTGGGGGGCAGCGTAGTGGGCTGGGGGGCCCCGGGGCCGGCCCTCACAGGGGTACGGGGAGCGGGGGCCCCCCGGGGACCCCTGGAGGGCCCGGGGCTCGCCCTGGTAGGGGCTCCCGCTGGAACACACCCGGGGCCGGGCTGCCGTGCGGGGAACCACCGGGTAGTCTTTACTGTGGGGGCGAGATTTAATATTAATTCATTTAATATTAATTCATTTAATATTAATTCATTTAATATTAGTTCATTTAATATTAATTCATTTAATATTAATTAATTTAATATTAATTCATTTAATATTAACTCATTTAATATTGTTACTCTGTTGAAAAAGGTTCCGTGGTCAACAGTGGAACCTGATGAAAAGCTACCGATGGTTATTTAAAGGTTGCATCAGCGATGTTGGTGACGTCTCTTCTGTCGGTCCCAAACAAACAGAGCCCGCTCGCCCCTCCCTTCCGTGTTTCGTGCATCCAGTAAAAACGATCATGAACGCAGCGCAAAACCCCACAACACCCACCCCTTGTCGGTGATTGCTTGGATTACTAATTATTTTTGTTTTGAAGTGGTTGGTAGTACCATTTGTTTTTGTGTCCGATCTCGGAGCACAGGCCGCCTACAGAGACGCGTTTCTTGACGGCCTGCTTATTGGGCGGGCAGCTGACGTATCGTGAGGAACGATCAGATGAATGTCATCATTGATGTTTCAGCCTAGAATCGCTGATACAACCTTTAATAACGTAACATAATTAAAATGTGTGTTTCTTTGTCACTCTCTTAGATCGATGAGTGGGGATTTTAAAGTATTTTTTAATCCCAGTGTGTCTGATGTTTGTCGTTTCCGTTGTTCTACGTTTTTCTAGAACATTCCTAAAATATTCATTTTAGGACTATATAGCTAGCCACACAGGTCCAATTTGACATTGTGTGGTGGGGCAGCATGATGGTCGTCTATGAGAGCTGTTTGAAAGGCCCTTGATGGAGATGGAGAGTGTGTTTGATCAGAGGTATGAGGTCAAGGGTCATCATAGATTACAGATTGTTCAGAGGAAGGAGGGGGGAGGTTTAGCAACAGGTGGTGTTGGAGGGGGTTGTGAGGTGGAGCAGGATTAGTGTTTTTATTTTGAATGTTCTTCTAGTTGGCTTTAGGATGACGGATGATGATGTTGTGTTTGTATAATGTACTGTATGAAATAGTTTAAGTTAGTTACTTATTAGTCTCTCTCTCTCTCTCTCTCTCTCTCTCTCTCTCTCTCTCTCTCTCTCTCTCTCTCTCTCTCTCTCTCTCTCTCTCTCTCTCTCTCTCTCTCTCTCTCTCTCTCTCTCTCTCTCTCTCTCTCTCTCTCTCTGCCCACTGAATGACCCCTGTGGAATGCTGGGTACAGCAAGGCACATCAGTGTCTCTCGTGCTGGAGACATACAGACCCCCCCCCCCACACAAACACACACACACACACACACACACACACACACACACACACACACACACACACACACACACACACACACACACACACACACACACACACACACACACACACACACAATCAGACCCCAAAACCTTCCCACGCACGCACACACACAAACACACAGACACACGTTCACAGACCCCCCCCACACACACACACACACACACATACATACACACATAATAATACTATGCACACACACACTCAAACACATACACATACATAAGGACAAACCAAAAAAACTACGCACACACACAAACACACACACACAGTACACACACACTGTCTGTGAGATAGTTTGTTGCTCTAAAAATAAACATGTGGCCATATGTCACTTCAGATAGAGTCTCCTCTCTCTTCTCTCTCTCTCTCCTCCCTCCTCTAAACTCCTATGTCCCCTCCTCTCTCCCCTCCTCACTCCTCTCCTCTACATCCTCCTCTGGTCTCTCTCCCCCTCTCCTCCCTCCTCTCCTCTCCTTTCCTCTCCCCCCCCCCTCCACCCCTTCAACACCCCAGCATGTTGACAGAAGCTGCATCTCGTTCCCTCCCTCTTTGTTCACTCCCTCCTTCTCACATCATAAGTCTGTCAGTCTGTCCATGTTTCCTTCTGTACTCCTTAACAGTCTGCTGTCAGACATGGGTGGACATGAATCCTTAATGATTCATTGATCCCAGCAGTAGGTCTGTCCTGTCATGTGACAAGACAGGGCGTCACATGATGTGATCAGGAAGGGGAACACCTTAACCACACGTCCACCTTCAGGGGACAAAGACCCTACTACAGCTCCGGAGAACATGTGGTCCCAGAGCATACGCACCCCATCATAACGCTGGGGCTCAGGGGCGAGAGAGGGAGAGAGAGAGAGAGAGAGAGAGAGAGAGAGAGAGAGAGAGAGAGAGAGAGAGAGAGAGAGAGAGAGAGAGAGAGAGAGGGAGAGGGAGAGGGAGAGAGAGAGAGAGAGAAAACAGAAAATACAAAAAAACACAAGCAAGAAAGAACGACAGAACCAAATAAAGAAACAGAGGTGTGTTTCTAACGAGCTCGTCATGGGCTGAGGGGGCGGGGCTTACCCCTGCAGCTTGGCCATGCGGTGAAGCTCCATGTCGTCGCTGCCTCTGAAGCCCTTCGCAAACGGGTTGTTCTCGATCTTCAGCTGCGTGATCTGAGCGGAGAGAGGAACACACATGTCACCAGCCAGCGGACAGGAGGGGAAATGAGGGACAGACAGACCCACGGCTCAGAGGAGCTGGGAGGAGGTACTGGAGTCTGGACCCTCACACAGTGAGGAGGTACTGGAGCTACTCCTGTGAGTCTGGACCCTCACACAGTGAGGAGGTACTGGAGCTACTCCTGTGAGTCTGGACTCTACACACGTTCCCCTCAGCTCTGCATTCCCCCGAGCGGCCGTGTCCTCAGCAGCTGATGCAGCATAAACTGTTTACCCCAACAGCCTCCATGACTCAGGACCGCAGGCCAAAGCTTTGAGTGCTCCTCACGCTTTGATGTGAGATCTTCAACCTTCTCCCAGCGATGCAGCAGAACGTGCTGCTGCTGGCATGTTCAATCTGGGTCAGTACTCCAGGTCCCTCCCGGTCCACGTCCCGCGTAGCGTAGCGGGACGTGGACCACAGACCACACCGGGGTCACGGGTAAACCCCTCTTACTGGGGCCTCATCGAACCTGGTATCAACAACACTGTTCCTCTGAAAGGCCTCAGTGACTACTGCTTGGACCAGATCAATTCGTAATAATAATCTCAGATGCATAACGTCAATAATAATAATAATAATCAAAATCCTCAGAGTCAGAACTGAGGATTTAAGATATCATTCAACAATTCCTAAACGTAATCAGAGCTCTTGCCACGTTTAAAATATGTTATTAAACGCTGATTAGGTAATAATTGGATAATAACATATCCCTAGCATATTTACACACACACACACACACACACACACACACACACACACACACACACACACACACACACACACACACACACACACACACACACACACACACACACACACACACACACACACACTAGTCATTAAGAACATTTCTTTTCAGGCATTATTTACAAATATATAAACAGTGATTGATGCAAAAACATTTTTTGGCTACGACATCATCAGTCAATATAAACACGAAAACCGGAAGTTAGTGTGTGTGTGTGTGTGTGTGTGTGTGTGTGTGTGTGTGTGTGTGTGTGTGTGTGTGTGTGTGTGTGTGTGTGTGTGTGTGTGTGTGTGAGAATATGTGAGAGACAATGAGAGAAACCGCTCGATTTCATATGAATCCTGGAAGACGCATTAAGATGCAGGCCAATATCATCACCAGACTGAGACCAGTTTCACACCCACAGCAAAGTAGGCTAGTCCTAGTTCAACACGTCAGTGTATGTGCGCGTGCACGCATGCGTGCGTGTGTTACCTTGTGGTTCTGGTATGACGTCACGGCGATGAAGGCCGTTTCAGGGAAGGAGCGCGTGCAGAACGCTGTGTTCTTGGAGCCGAAGCCGTTGTTCTCGTCTGCCTTCACCACGTGCAGCCGCGGCTGGTACTTATGCATCGAGTTCAGAATGATCTGGAGAGAGAACCAACGTCTCAAACCCGTACTGCCGCTGGTTCAGATGTGACTCCGGATCACTTCTCGTCCTCTCGGGACTTTAGTTCAAACACAAACCATCTCCAGGGATCTAAGAGGAAACGATGAGTCCTCCCCCTGAACGTAACCCTTCATTATGGGTCATGGGTTATTTGATCCTTTATATTTAATAAAGCCAAATAATAATTACCATTGTGCCAAAGCATAAACCATAACTAGTATTTGCCGTTAAAACCTGAGTCAAAGTTCTCACAATAAAGCCACATTAGGTCTTAAGCAATTTGCCGTTAACAAAGCTAAACCGACTCACAATAAGCGGCTCAACTTTGGGCCTATTTTTACATTTTCCCTTAGCCTAGGCTACTACATATGAATTTAATGAAAAATGTTAACAGTACAGAAGCAAAGTAAAAAACATATTTATGTCAGTCGCTTTGGATAAAACAATGCCCTAAATGTAAATTTAGTAAATAGTTTTATCCTGTGAGGAGAAGTCAGTTTGTTTTGCACTTTAATCATTTCTGAATTAAATGCATTCCCTTCACCTCGGATTATTCTTAATACAATGCGTGGTTCGTTCTAATAATTTACAGGATTGATAAAGTTAAAGCTTTAGTTTATTCCACCGAGTCTTACGATTTTATAGGTCTGCCTGTTCATAAATGCATTAAATATCTCATGAATTACCTCATTAATGCGTAAAAACATTCATAATAAAACAGAAGCCCAATGAGAACTTAAAATAATCGTATCTTAATTGCCATGTGGGTCTGGATATCGCGTTTCCATGGACGGTTAATAATCAGAACCCACGCACGTGTCCGAAGGGGTCCAGATGGTTGTTGGTCAGCTTGAGCTTCTGGAAGGAGACGAGCTGGCGGCTCCAGTGGACCCCCGTGGCGGGCGAGTCCGGGTGGACGTACAGCCGCCCGGGCATGGCCGGCTCGGCCTTCCCCGTCATCGACCTTAGGAGATACAACGCAGGTCAGGGTCACGAACCTTAAGACCCCCAACGTACAAACACTAGTCGGTGTCACGGACGAAGGACCCGAGACATAACAGCGGCCGGTCGGGATTGTGCGGGCTGTCAGACGGGTTCCAGTGTCTAGGTGGTCTACATGTAGTCCGACAGATCAACGGGAACCTTGGTCTATGTGGTGTTTATATCTGTGGTCTATATATAGATCACATAAATAACCCGTTGATTTGTCGAACTATATATAGCCTAGTCCGACAGATCAACGGGTTATTATGTGGTCTACATGTAGTCCGACAGATCAACGGGTTCCTGACTGTCTATGTGGTCTACATGTAGTCCGTAAGACTATAGAGTTTCCATGTCGTCTTTCTGGTGAAACATCTGGGCCTCCGCTCCGTCGACGTGTCCTTTAAAATATTTAAACCTGGAGCCAGAGAGACCTGATGGTGGAAGAGGCCCCGGGGTTTAACAGTTTGTCGGGGAGTGTGAAGGCGCGAGCCCGCGGTGCGTGAAGGCGCAGGCCCGTGGTGTGTGAAGGCGCGTCGACCGGAGGCAAATCGCCTTGGGGCCGTTTTGTGCAAAACAACATACGACAAACACCGACGGACCGGCAACGGAACACACTCTGATGTGGAGGTTATGACGACACTGAGCTGTTAGAAATAAGGCCACCGATAGAACCAGAGGGGACGTCACGCTTTAGTTTATCGTGTTTAGAGATTCCCTAATCCCGGAAGCGGCAGGGGTCCGCGTTCCATGTCCGCCCGATGACCCCGTCCTCCCCGTCAGACTCTTCCTCGTGCTGCTACGGGCACCGCGTGGACGTGGACGCGCAACTAGTGCTCTGGGGACGCGCACAGCTCCCGGTGCTCTAACGCGCACAGCTCCCGGTGCTCTATGGGGACGCGCACAGCTCCGGTGCTCTATGGGGACGCGCACAGCTCACGCTGCTCTGGGGACGTGCACGACTCCCGGTGCTATCTGAGGAGGACCGCCCGCTGAGCGCGCCGCCGAGCGCCCTGTTGTCCTCGTATCTCCGTGTTGGATACAGAAGGTGATGGATGATACGTCGCAGTGATAGCGGGTCTAGACCGAGGAGGCCCGGGGTTTGATTAAACATGGATGAGGACATGAGTAGGAAACGGGCCCCGTTAATCTTTAATGTGTTCTTTTAAACTCGAAACACGTTTTAAATGTCTCCGCATGCCTCACTTCACCTCGGAATCCATACCTTTACGTACGACGCCATGCTCGCTTAAAAGCGATAATTATATTAATATATCTATAATATAATATATTATTATATTATATTATAATTAAATATAATATATTATTATTATTATCACGATGAATTGACCTGAGCCCCAGACATGCACAGAAGCATTGATAATTAGGATTATTATTATGATCATTATTATTAATTATACGATGAATTTCCCTGAGCACCAGACATACATGCGCAGTATCCGTACGCACCACTTGTTGTCCGCGAACTTGTAGCGGTGGTCGTCGGCGGGCACCACGTCCATCAGCAAGATGTACTTTGTCTTGGGGTTCAGACCCGTTACCTTCACCTTGTAGCCCGGGAACATCCTCCTGGAATGGGCAGCGATCCGTTAGAAACACAGAGAGAGAGAAGGGATCCAGGGTGGAACGATAAACTACTTATCAAATATAAGAATAATACTATAACATAATGTATGGACCGTAATGCGTATACAGGCCCAATATAGATACGTTGGTGATTTGAGGTGTCTTAGAGATGAGTGTTAAGGCCTCTAAAGCCTCGGTCTCACTATGTCTCACCTCCCGGCCTTCGTGATGATCATCTCCGTCCCCACCTCGTCGAACTTCGACCAGAGCTCAGCTTCATGGAGAAACACCTTCACCCCCTCCATCCCCTTCACCCAAAGAGAAATAGATTAATACATACAGATAAATATACACTCAGATAAATATACACTTTGACCCTGCCTATCCCCTGCACACGAATAAGTACCAATAAATAAATAAATTAATATATTCAGATAAACAGAGATCCAGATAAAAATATCCAGATAAATAGATCCAAATCAATAGAGACCAGATAAAAAGAGATCCAGATAAATAGAGACCAAATAAATTGAGATCCAGATAAATAGAGATCCAGATAAATAGAGATCCAAATAAAGGCTAATGAACTCTTAAGGATTTGTTCCATTAGACACACAAAGGCCTGCTTGTTTTTGTGTTTCTTTTCGTTTATTTTATATTTTATATCCAAAACATTCTTTCTAATTAATGACTTGTTCTCCATGTGGGATTATGTTCAAACTACTAACTTTCTATTCGAAGGTTAATGCTTCGTCCGTCAAAAAAAAAAGTATTTATATTCTATGTTAATATGTATTAACCCTGCAGATCCACGCCATAATAAATCTGTAATTAAACAGTTATAAGGTGAGATAGAACTGCATTAACCTGACGGTGGCGACGTAATAGCGTTACCTGGTTGCACGTGCTCTGAGGTGAGGCGGGCCGGCTCCTGATTGGAGGATTCTCGTTTTTGTTGTCTTTTGGGGAATCCGGGTCCGAGTCCGGACGATCGGGGAGGCCGAACGCATCTCCTCCGTTAGCCATATTACTGTACACACGCACACACACACACACACACACACACACACACACACACACACACACACACACACACACACACACACACACACACACACACACACACACACACACACACACACACACACACACACACACACTTAGTACATTTATCGAGACTTGATACTGAAATGAGTTCAGACTTTCATGTTTAAAGTTCAGCAGTAACTAAATTATATATATTATAATGATAGAATAATGCTGCCGTTGTTGAACAGCCCTTGGTCATCTAATGTACAAACAGGCCTTTCGTCATACAGAAAAACGACGATAATTATCGACGTTATTAAATCAAATGAGAGAGTTATGGCTGAACGGAGAGCACCGTGGTGCTCGTCTTTGTTCAGCCTGCGGAGGCGCTTCTCCGGCGGCCGGACTGGCGGCGCCGCGCGGCCCTCAGGACCCTCACCTCCACAACCTCCACCATCACAACGAATCATTTAATAACGAAGGAGTTTAATAAGAGAGTTTAGCCTCAGCCTTGTTCTTTATTAACTTTTATTGGAGGCTATATAATTTAATTGTAGCCTATATATTTAATATAAAGCAAAGGGTATTTTTCTATTTGCTGTGAATTAAATTAAACTAATTATATTAATTTAAGGAAATTATGATTTCGAAACTGAGAGGATGAGATCAGCAGTATGATGAGAAGAGGATCGAGGACGTCAACAGATCCTTTAGACCTCAGCTTAATGGCGCCATGAGTCCGTTTGAAATCAACCTAAAGTCTCAGACTGGAGTTAACCACCAGTCTGTCCCTGGTCGATGTTATTTATCCTCCACTAGAACTGTGTTTTATGGAGATATTAGAGACTTTTTTACCCCAAATAAGCCGCTCTATTCTCCCAGAAAAAGCCCGCGCATCCTCCCGATGTTCCGTCCGAACCGGAACGAAAAATTCTCCGTAAAGATCCAAGATTCAGCTGCTCTCTGTTCCCAATATCTACTGAAAAAAGAATCGCTCTTCGGACCGCTGAACGTCCGTAGGCAGGTTCAAAGTCTCCCCAGAACCCGGTCCAGGTCTCCGGCGAGAGACGCGTCTGGCTGGGTCTCCCTATGCGTCGCCCCGGTCTCCCTGCGCGTCTGGTCCGGTCTCCCTGCGCGTCTGGTCCGGTCTTCCTGCGCGTCTCGTTCGGTCTCCCTGCGCGTCGCGCGTCGCTCCAGTCTGCTGTGTGTTGATGTTTATCCTCAACCGAGCGACCTGTCTGTCCGTCGACCTGTCTCTCCCGTCCTGTCGCTCCAGTCCGGCCTCTCTCCTCACTTCAGTCGGACTCCTCAAGATCTCGAACCCAGAGCCGCGATGCCATCTCTCTCTCACATGCGCGCGCGCAAACACACGCGCACACACACACACACACACACACACACACACACACACACACACACACACACACACACACACACACACACACACACACACACACACACACACACACACACACACTTCCCTTTCTTCTCTCTCGTTTCTGATTGGCCCTACCCTGCACTATAGTATTTTACACCAATAAAAATTGTGATGCTGACCAATCACAAACAGGTGCGAGCGCACGCAGCAGACACACACACTCACACACACACACACACACACGCACACGCACACAAACAAACACACACGGTTGGATGCAATTCTACGTTTACGTGATTAAAATATTGGTAAAGTTCGAAGTCCTTTATATATTTTTTTATCTGAACTGGTTCTCTCCCCTCAGACGGAGACCGATGGCCGCGCGCAGTCAGCCGGGGGTGAGAGTTGAGGGGTCACGAGGAGGTAAACACACGTCGCCCGGTAGAGCTCGGATCTCTCCGGTACCGCCGAGTATCCGTCTCCTAATTCGGCTTTCGGTTAACCAGTAAACCAGTGCATTAAACCAGCGCATTAAACCGGTGCATTAAACCAGTGCAGTGAACCAGTGAATTGAACCAGGGCATTAAACCAGCGCAGCCTTCAGTCACAAGAGCACGATTCAGACCAACGTCTAAATCTGCATCAAGATCATTAAAAAAAATCTCGGATTATTAATTGATAATAATAGCTGTTGACAACTCGAATAATATGAAATGATACTATATTTAACATCCATTGACAATTACATTTTGTCTTGCTAATTCCTGCGCGTAAAAGCCAGTCGGGTCTTGGTGCTCTCGGGTTGTTCTTCAGCAAACACCCCAAAATATTAGGAACCAAAGGACTTACCTGTTTTAACCTGTTTTTTTAACCGGGATCCGATCAGACCTCCAAGCGTGTCCGATCTCAGGCGGACCTGAGGTCTCTGATACGCTGAGGGTTCGACCCGCGGAGCGGCCGTGATGCCGTTTAATGGAGAATGGATTAGAGGATTGGATTGGCAGAGGGCGAGGGCGAGGGCGAGGGAGCGAGGGAGCGAGAGAGAGAGAGAGAGAGAGAGAGAGAGACCTCAAAATGGCATTGTTCACAGGAGTGTGGAACTGAGCGCCACCAAAGGTATGCAGATTTTGACGCCAACATTCAATAGGCTATCCTACACACAGTTTAGGTCAAAACGTAGATATTAATCAATTGCACATTGTCACAAGTATCCACTGTCCAGAAATCAGTTATCAGTGAAACTGGCAGGCCTCTGGAGTTATTCACTAAAATCAGATGTGAAGTGAATAAATCCACGAGGATCAAACGGATTTTAAACTTCAACCAAAACACGTCTCTGCTCTGATAATCATCTTATTAATCAAAAGGTTAAAAAATAAATTTCTTCATCGCCAAAAATACATTGTATCCGTATTAAAATAAATGATGAAATAGCAGCCTAAACATAGCCCTAATTGGGCCTACTGAAACCTTGAAACTATTTATTTTAAGATTATACAAATATATTTTGAAATTCTTAAAATGAATAGTGGCGATATTATTTTAAACTATCAAAAGAAACGAGCGTCTAAAATAGGTAATGTATTCTATCGCGGTGGATCACTGGATCATCCTTCGGGTCTCCAACACGCCGACATTTCGACTTTTTCGACTAAACGATTAAAAGTTTTTGTCAAGGAGACGAAAAACTTTAGGCCCTATTTTTGTTTACATATATTTTCTGAGTAGGCTACATCATTCATTCTTCATTGATAAATATTAAAGTAACATAGGTTTTAGGATTTAGGTCTGAAAGATACATTTATATTGCTGTAGCCTATACAATCACAGAGTCCAAAGACAGATTCTATATTTATTTAATTCATCATCAGGTTTCCAGCAGATTAACTAAATACCTCCTAGCAGAAGTTAACTAATGACCCTGATGATACTGTTAATGTTCTAAAACCACATGGACCCAAAGATTCAGATCAGGTTCTAGATCTCAGCAGATAAGATCGGAGGTGAGAAGGTAAGATTGTGAATCTGGACGTAAACACACTCTGCTTCAAGAGCGTCACATTCTGGACGTCTGCTTTGACATAAAAATACTTTAACCTGCTCACTCAACGGGTCTCTGAGAAAGAAATCATTGCTTTCTTTTCTTTGTTCATATCTAAATTATTTATTTTTGTAGGAAAAAAACTCTCTTACATCTAAACTCAATGTTTGTATTATGGGTATTTGCGTTGGATTATTCAGATTTCAGCAGGTTAGAGTTTAGACCACAGTGACAGTAAAGCTGATCCCGGCCTCGTTATACACAAACTGTAAACATTAATATTGGACATATGTTAATGCTATAGCAATAGGTCCATTGGATGCACAGTACAGCATCTCACTGTAGTTAAAGAACATATTTGAATCATTGAATATTCCTTATGCTTTCATCGTAATATCAAAGGCTGTATCATCAGGCCGTGTGTAAGATACACTCCTATTCCCCGACATTTCGACTTTACGGACTCAACTTTTGTGGTGGAAAGCGGCAACGCCCCAGAGGGGGAGGGGAGGGGGAGAGGAGGGGAGGGGGGGAGGGGGGAGGAGGGGGGGAGGAGAGGGGGGGGGGAGAGGAAGGGAGAAGGGTTTAATGGTACCTGAGCTGGACGGGTGGAGGACTGGAGAGATGGAGAACTTGAGGGTGGAGGACTGGAGAGGTGGAGGACTGGAGAGGTGGAGGACTGGAGAGGTGGAGGACTAGAGAGGTGGAGGACTAGAGAGGTGGAGGACTGGAGAGGTGGAGGACTGGAGAGGAGGAGGACTAGAGAGGTGGAGGACTAGAGAGGTGGAGGACTGGAGAGGTGGAGGACTGGAGAGGTGGAGGACTAGAGAGGTGGAGGACTAGAGAGGTGGAGGACTAGAGAGGTGGAGGACTAGAGAGGTGGAGGACTAGAGAGGTGGAGGACTGGAGAGGTGGAGGACTAGAGAGGTGGAGGACTAGAGAGGTGGAGGACTAGAGAGGTGGAGGACTAGAGAGGTGGAGGACTAGAGAGGTGGAGGACTGGAGAGGTGGAGGACTAGAGAGGTGGAGGACTAGAGAGGTGGAGGACTGGAGAGGTGGAGGACTGGAGAGGTGGAGGACTAGAGAGGTGGAGGACTGGAGAGGTGGAGGACTAGAGGACTGGACTGGAGAGGACTGGAGAGGTGGAGGACTGGAGAGGTGGAGGACTAGAGAGGTGGAGGACTAGAGAGGTGGAGGACTGGAGAGGTGGAGGACTAGAGAGGTGGAGGACTAGAGAGGTGCATGATGGGTAAAGACTGGATGGTGGAGGGTGGTGGGGGTGGGTGGAGCTGTAGGGGGGGGGTGCTGCAGGCCTGCTCATTACAGGACCCATCCTGCCTGTAGCTGACTGGCCCCTCTGTTCTCCGTCTGCAGGAAGTGGTGAAGGCCTCGCAGACCTGGTGCACTCAGCAGGCCTCCAACACACCTCCACGCCCCGCACCGCCCCCCCGCCCTGCACCGCCCCCCCGCCCTACACCGCCTCCACCAGCAGCACCACCAGGGGAGCCACGCCGCTGTGCACATGTGTGCGTGTTTGTGTGCATGTTTGTGTGCACGTGTGTGTGTCCGTCTGTATATGTATGTGTGTGATTGGGTGCAAGTGTATGTGCACTCACATGTGTATTTGTGTGTGTACGTGTGTGTGTGTGTGCTCCCATTTGTGTATGTGTGTGTGCATGTGTTTCTTTACATGCGTGTGTGTGTATTTGTATGTGTTTGAATTTGTGTGTATGGGTTTGTGTTTATATGCGTGTATGAGTGTGTGTGGGTGCGTACATGTGGGGGTGTGTTTGTGTCTTAATGTGTGTGTGTGTGTGTGTGTGTGTGTGTGTGTGTGTGTGTGTGTGTGTGTGTGTGTGTGTGTGTGTGTGTGTGTGTGTGTGTGTGTGTGTGTGTGTGTGTGGCAGTAGAGGGCAAGGTCAACCCATTTCTCTGCAAACAATCACATCACACAGGGCAAAATACATTCCAGCCACCCCCTCCTCCTCCTCCTCCTCTTCATCAGTGTAACGTGGTCTGATGTTGGACCTCGTGTGTGTGTGTGTGTGTGTGTGTGTGTGTGTGTGTGTGTGTGTGTGTGTGTGTGTGTGTGTGTGTGTGTGTGTGTGTGTGTGTGTGTGTGTGTGTGTGTGTGTGTCTGGCAGGAGTCCAGATACCAGGCCCTCCGTCTGCAGATGAAGGAAAAGCTGCTCCACATTATGATGACTTCATATTACGCGTGTTTAAATCGGGCCACACTTTGTTCTTTGTTAAATCGGGATTTGGAACTCTGAGCCACGGCTCTTTAAACGGATCTGTTCTCCGAACGTGGTTGGAGACCTCGGCGTTTCGGCTGCGGTCCTTTTACGCGTTACTTTGTCGAGATATCAGCGATTGGGGAGGGGAGGGGGGAGCTCATGCATCTGTGAGCACGAGAATTTTTCTTTATCCTCACTAATCCGATAAAAATTAAAGAGATAAAGTTGACAACGAGACTCGGTCGGTCGGCTGGATCTCGTATCGTGTACCGCAGTGCCCCCTCGTGGCACGTTTCAGCAAGCACGGGTCTACAAATGAAATCAATCCAATAATAAGGTAATTAGCGCGCCAAGACCCCAATTAAGGAGAGCAGTTCTTTGGTGAGCCAGCCGCGGAGTGGAGAGAGACAGAACTAAAGTCACTGAGTCCACAGGCACACTTCATAAGTGTTGCCTAGCCTACTTTTCTCTAACCTTTGAGGCCAAGGGGCAGGCCAGCACAACAGAGAAGCGTTCATGTGGGAATATTAACATTTAGGAGCCCTGAGAGGACCGCGTCACTCAGGCATCACTCTGAGCGGTTCTTCATACGCGACCTTTAGGTCCACAGCACGCAGCTTTAAGTTAAACTGTTTCTAAAGGAAAGAGAGAAGCCCAACACTGGAAAAGGCCTTCTGCAATTGGCGCCCTTATCTCAAAGAACATGAACATATAAGGATTTAACTGTTAAGCCTAGGAGATCGTGCAGGTCTGATGGAATGAAGCCTACCGAGTTTTTTGGTTAAATCCCCACAATGCATAGGAATTCTCTTGAATTGGAACCAGATTTACATTGTTTTCTTTACCGTGATTTACCCGATTGCTCCGTGCACGAGTGTGTGCGTGGTCTCCTCGCCTCGTTATTAATCAGAAACACAGAACAGTACGAAAACACATCTTCGGCACGCAGCCTGACCTTTCAGACCTGTGGCCCCGGGGCCCTAGCGCCCCTCCCCCGCCGAGACCTTTAGCTCCAGCCGGGCCTCAGCCACACGGACCCGCGGAGCGGGGAGAGGTCACGGCGCACTTTAAGGCGCTTTGGTGGACATTTGCGTTGTACGTGTGAAAGACCTCGCTTTAACGCATCCCCAACGGGTGTGTTGTGGGGTGGGAGGGACACACACACACACACACACACACACACACACACACACACACACACACACACACACACACACACACACACACACACACACACACACACACACACACACACACACACACACACACACACACACACAAATGAGTACATTTAGTACAACATGGAAGCTCCGAAAATTATATACTTTTGGGGGGGGGTTCAAAAAAAAGTTGTGCTAATTATGAACGTAATGACATTCTGCCACTAGATGTCATGATTCTTCTGTTTAAACAAGACGTTTCATGAAAATAACTCATGCCATTCATTTAAAACCTCTAGCAAGAAGCAAAAGTCAAAAACACGACTTAAAAGTACAATTTAATACTCACGGTATTGTGAGTGCCCTTTAAAAAAAAAATCAAATCATGTAACATTAAAGTTTTAAAATGTAAGGCGTACCGTTCAGAGTTTTAAGATTGCAGAACGCTGATGTAGGCCTACTTTAAAAACGAAAGAATGACGCAGCGGGGAAGTGCTGAACCGCAACGTTTACCATGAGAGACGTCTCCCTGAGGCAGAACCACGGGTTGGAGGCTGCCTCTCGCTGTGGATACTTCATATATCCAGCTATATTTATACATCCAACGTGGTGAAGCCCTCTAAGACTGAAGTACTAACGGTACTCTGATGAGACTGTAGTAGCCTACTCTGAAGAGACTTTACTATTCTGTTGAGACTTTATAATGATACTATACTACTCTGATGAGAGTGTAGTACACCCTCTCCCTCTCCTCTCTAAATGTGTTTTCATGAATGCTTTTCATTGTTCGTCCCTGATTATTATTCCTTGGTCTTTTCTCCGACATTATCGGGTGCTGATACAAAAATACAAATAAAAGTACCAATAAATTCTGCTGCGGTGGTTTAGAAGCTCGGAGCGTCCGTGGTCAGTGACGTCACACCGGTCTCCATGACAACCAGGCAAACCAAAACATCTCACGTGCAGAACGAGCTCTCGTGCAACGTGGGGGTAGAGAACCACGCAGAGGCAGACGAGTCTTTTAGGCTCAGGCCGTACCTTAAGGACTGATCCGGGACCTGTTTGATGCTCCAATTCTCTAACCAATCAGCTTTAGGCTGAGACGGTACCGTACCTTAAGGACTGATCCGGGACCTGTTTGATGCTCCAATTCTCTAACCAATCAGTAACCTGGTGAGGCTTTAGTTTCTATTAGCATCGCCTCGCCTCAGTTAAGGTAAAAAAAGGGGTGTGCACACACACACACACACACACACACACACACACACACACACACACACACACACACACACACACACACACACACACACACACACACACACACACACACACACACACACACACACACACACACCCCCCAAAACTAAGGAATTACAATTCTATGTAAATCTCTTATGGCAAACCTTCTTAATCATGATCAATGTCATTCAAGTATCCCTCGAAGGTGTGTAGAAACAGACAACATCTCACCCTTTCACAGTCCTGCAAACGAAAGAGGAAAGTTCCGTCGTACATCTCCTTGATATTTCCTCTCACAAAACTCACCAGAAAAGAGAAGAAAAGACATGCAGTTGGCCCCTGGCCCCAGCAGGGGGCCACAGTGGGGCCTGGTACTAAGGCTGACGTCACAGTGTCAGCGCTACATCGGGGCGTATTCTTAAAAGGAAAAGAGAAGAAGAAGCCACATTCATCCACGCAAAAACACAAAGATATTATTAACAGCAAAAGTGCGAGGGTCCTGCAGTCCGCACGCCCTGGGGGCAGATAGACACGCCCTGGGGCAGATAGTTCTGTAGCGTGGGGCAGCTAGATAGTCACGCTCGGGGGCAGATAGACACGCCCTGGGGCAGATAGTCACGCCCTGGGGCAGATAGACACGCCCTGGGGCAGATAGTTCTGTAGCGTGGGGCAGCTAGATAGTCACGCTCGGGGGCAGATAGTCCCTCCGCGGGGCAGACAGTCCTGCCGCGCGGGGCAGACGTCGTGTCTAGACGTCGGTGGTGCGGATGCCGTCCTCGTCCAGGCTGAAGGGGAAGGCGTGTCTAGACGTCGGTGGTGCGGATGCCGTCCTCGTCCAGGCTGAAGGGGAAGGCGTGGCCGGCGGAGGGCTGGGAGCGGTGGCGGCGCCGCCCGCTGGACCACGCCCGGGAGAAGACCCCCCCCTCGGGCGGGGCCGGGGGGGCGTCGGCCGGGCCGGGGGGGGGCGGGGCGGCGGAGAGGGAGTTGGAGGAGGAGGAGGAGGAGGAGTTGGAGGAGGAGGAGAGGGAGGGCCCGACCGTCAGGGGGCCGAAGGGGCCCGGCCCCTCGTCGGGGTCCAGGGCGGGGGCCCCTCGCTTGGGCAGCGGGGTCCAGGGCTGCCAGCCGGGGGCCACGGAGCAGGACTTCAGGAGCTGGGGCCTCCAGTCCTCCGGGGGGGGGCCTTGGGCGCTGCGGTACAGGGAGGAGCCGCGCTGGAATGGGGGGCCCTGGGGAGGAGGGGGAGAGGGAGGAGGGAGGAGGGGGAGAGAGGGAGGAGGGGGAGAGAGGAGGAGGGGGAGAGAGGAGGAGTGAGGGAGAGAGGAGGAGTAAGGGAGGAGGGGGAGAGAGGAGGAGAGAGGGAGGAGGGGAGAGAGGGAGGAGGGGGAGAGGGCGGGAGAGAGGGAGGAGGGGGGAGGAGGAAGAGGAGGGGAGAGAGGGAGGAGGGGGAGAGGGGGGGAGAGAGGGAGGAGGGGGAGGAGGAGGAGGAGGAGGGGAGAGAGGGAGCGTGAAGGTCTGAGACACGGGGTCAGGGGCCAGTGGCCCCGGACGAGGAGGGAGGGGTTCTGAGCTTCACAGGGCGGTAAACCAAAACCCTTTAACTTTAGTAAACAACGTCAACGTTAACAGAACTGTGTGCAGCGTTGTGTAGTTAGAGACAACCGCTTCCTAATTGGAAGTTAAATTGGGATTGCAGGCGGCCATCTTTAACCCATCAGAAAGCGTAGCCTAGCTTAGTGTAGCCTAGCTTAGCGTAGCCTAACGTAGTGTAGCCTAGCTTAGCGTAGCCTAACGTAGCGTAGCCTACCTGAGCGGGGCCCCTGAAGCCCAGGATCTTCCCCTCGATGTCCCGGATCCAGCCCCTCATCTCCTCCGGGGAGTCCGTCTGGGGGGGGAGGAACCAGAGGCATGAGCTGCAGCAGACACACACACACACACACACACACACACACACACGCACACACACATTGTCCTTATCCGTACCCACACACGCACGCACGCACACACACACACACACACACCCAGACACACGCATACAGTCCTTATCTGACCACACACAAACGCATGCACACACACACACACACACACACACACACACACACACACACACACACACACACACACACACACACACACACACACACACACACACACACACACACACACTGTCCTCATCTGACCCCAGCTATCCCCATCATCTAAACTCTTTCCACTGGTGAGCCCGAACGCACACAGACACACACACAAACACGTAAACACGCGTGCATGCACACACGCAGACAACAATCACAAGCAGACACACAAGAAAACACACACACAAACAGTTAAACAGACAAAAACACACACACACACCCACGCACACACTCAAGACACACATGCACGCACAAACACCCACCCACCCACAGCCCCCCCTCCTCCCTGTCTAACCTCAGTCAGCTGCTTGCCAGAGGGAAACAGAGGATGTTATTGTTGTCATGGTAACAGATGGTTTCTTGGCCGAATGCAACCTTTTTATTCCACTAAAAATAGTCGCGAGGCCACTTATTAGAATGTTCTTGTATATTAATAGGGAGAGAAATATATCTAAATAGGTCATGCACAATACTGACACTTTTCTACACTGTTTCTACACAGCGTCCCGCAGAAAGAACAGAAAAACCTTTGACCCCTTCTCCAACCTTCCTAAACAATAGCCTTAACGGAAACTATTTGGGACTTGATGTTTTTCTTTTGAGGACAGGAGACGGAAAGTGGAACGAATATCTAAAGCCGACAAGAACTCCTCTTCAGACGGAGGTGGAAGATGATAGTCGAGGCAGAGGGAGCACGCGTGTTGCAGTCCAACGCTGGGGGGGGGGGGGGGTGGAGGGTACAGGCAGAGTGGTGATATACCCTGGAAGGGGGGGGGTGGAGGGTACAGGCAGAGTGGTGATATACCCTGGAGGGTGGGGGTGGAGGGTTCAGGCAGAGTGGTGGTATACCCTGGAAGGGGGGGGGTGGAGGGGGGGGGGGTACCTGCACGTAGAAGACCCTGCTGCTGGTGATGATCTCAAACAGGTTGTCCCTCAGCAGAAGATCCCTGCAAACAGCCAGAGTCACATGATCAGGCTCCTGGGATAACCCCCACAGCGGAGGAGAGGACGGAGACACAGTAAGACCCCAAGAGAGACCAGAGTGGAACACAGACAGACCCCAAGAGAGACCAGAGTGGAACACAGACAGACCCCAAGAGAGACCAGAGTGGAACACAGACAGACCCCAAGAGAGACCAGAGTGGAACACAGACAGACCCCGAGGGGTTAGAAGAGAGACCGTAAACACACGCAGAGACAGAGAGGAAACTAGAGATGGGGGAGACGGTCAAAGATACAGTCAGTCAGTCAGTCAGTCAGTCAGTCAGTCAGTCAGTCAGTCAGTCAGTCAGTCAGTCAGTCAGTCAGTCAGACAGACAGACAGACAGACAGACAGACAGACAGACAGACAGACAGACAGACAGACAGACAGACAGACAGACAGACAGACAGACAGACAGACGGGGGCTCCAGGTGGAGGACTGACCCAGATTTGACCAGACATTCGTGGACCTTCTGAACATCCCTCAGCTGAATGGCTCTGAGCGGCTCCTTGTCCTGACACACACACACACACACACACACACACACACACACACACACACACACACACATGAACCACAGCCACGGCGCGCTCCCATTGCGGTGGAGAGTCCTGCAGTGTGTGTGACCTCACCGTCTCACACTTGTAGTAACTGACAGCGCTGTCGTCCAGGGTGAAGAACCGACGCTTCCAGCTCTTCCTCTGCTCACACACACACACACACACACACACACACACACACACACACACACACACACACACACACACACACACACACACACACACACACACACACACACACACACACACACATTGGTGGAGGTTCATTGACACTATGTCAACATGCCACATGATTCTCATTGGATGTCAGCATCGTCATTTGTAGCGCTAGCGCGACACAGCTGAGTCACGTTTAATCCTGACTTTTTCAGAACCGTCTCGAATGTGAGGCCCTGGATTGGTTGCGCTTGCATGTCAATCAAGACCTCTTACTGACAGGTAGGCGGTTCTTGTCACAGTGAATCAGAGCTGCGGCCAGACTTTCCGTTCGGAAAGACTGTGGGAGACTAGGAGGGAGACGTCAGGAATAAACCCCATCTCCCATCTCCTCTCGTACCACAGGGACCAACAGGAGGAGATATTAGTCACTTCTTCGCCACAATGTTGGGTTTTATTGACCTAATCAGTAATCAGCTTAAGTCATGATATTAATCTGCGGTGCTTTGAGCATATTGTGTTTGCGTTGTCAAGGAAACCGATGTTGTTCATGTTGGATTTGTGGGCTGGTAACGGGAAGGTTGCTAGTTCAAACCCCGGCTGCTTCTATCACGAGTGAGTGAGAGCTGGAGTGCCGAGGTGTCCCTGAGCAGGGCACCTCACCCTGACCAGCTGCCCGTCGCCTTGCGTGGCGAGGCGTGGGTGTGTGAATGTGAATGAAGGCAGTATTGTAAAGCGCTTCGAGTGGCCACTGGTTAGAATAGCGCTGCATAAATGCAGTCCATTCGTTTATTTGTAGCACATTGATTCAGAACTGTTAAAAGGCAGAGGTGACCCTCGGAGCCCGCCTACTGACCAATCAGGACCCAGCAGTGAACCACATGACTCCCGTGGTGCCATGGACAGTTCAGTAGAGCTGCATGTGTCGGGGTTACTCACCACGTTGCCCTGTTTGACGCAGTATCCACACCTCAGAACACCTGGCCTGGTCCCCCTCCGCCCGTCCCCCTCCTCCCCCTCATTCTGGAACACATCATCGTCATCATCATCAAACTCCTCTTCGTCATCAACATCATCATCATCAAACTCCTCATCGTCATCATCATCCTCCTCAGAGTCTTCATCGTCATACTCAAACAGAACACATTCATCGAACAATGTTAGATCAAAAATGCAATTATTAATTATTAATTATTAAGAACTTTGTTTTGCTTCTCTTAGTAATTGAGCGTGCGCGCACACACACACACACACACACACACACCTGAATGGGGGTGTGCACGACCACCCCCCCTATGATCTCCGTCTTGTAGGCTTGCTGTCTCTTGCCGGCGTGGGGGTCTCTGACCACGGCGCTGACCTCTGACCCCAGGGGCAGCAGACCTCCCTTGGGGACCTTTGACCCCAAACACGACCGGGGAAGGAGCAGAAAGTGAAGATCTCAAGCAATAACAAAACCATAATGATAGTAATGACAGATTAGTATTACTATAGTGTCTTTCAATAACCCCGAGGCCCTTGACGGGGACGGGAGAATCCAAAACAGGAACAGGATACCAACACGCGACTGGAAGAGTCCAACTGCACAGCTCAGAGGGGTCAGCAGCCTTCTGATTGGCTGATGGACCCAGCATGGCTGAGCTCAGCACTTATTTTGTACGTTTATCTATTTTAACTTTGGCCAACCATCCTGTATGTAACGTACAGACAGAGTACAGTAGCAGTTAGCACCCTGACTAGGTTGACCGAACGATGAGAGCTGATTGGCTCAGTGTAGCAACAACAAGAGTTCAATCCGAGTTGGTGCGACCCGACAGTGTACTGCTGTCGTCTGAGACCTGAGCACACAGAGATGGGTTCAGACATGTTGATCATGCAGCTAACAAGTACATCCCTGGTTTCATTCAGTTAAGAGATTAACCTCCATTCAACTTGAAACAGCCCAAACTTCTAAGACTTCCCTGCAAGCGATCGAAGGGGGCGTAGACGGCTTTATAATCAACTTCAGGATCACATAGACTTTACTCTGGCCTGTAAAGGTGCTTCTTCTTCTCAAGATACACTCTCCTCTGTGCTAGCATTCTTCTTCTCCAGATAAAATCTGCTCTGAGCTAGCATTCTTGCATTCTAGCCCTCTTTCTCACGGGATTGTGAGCTGTTCTGCGGTGTCTTCCCTTCTGAGGGTTTCTTATCTTCGTGTCGTAACTCACCGATGACTAATGGAAGCAGGCTGACCTGACAGAGTGGAGCTGACACTAAGGCCCGTTTGTTGTGGTCTGACCGAGTAGCCTACAGCCCGAAACCCCCGGAAGGTGAACTTGTGTACTGTAACTCACTGCACCAGAAGCCCTTTAGTGCAAGTTAGCCTCCCCTACCGACACTTTATTAAACTATATATTAGCTCAATTCTCTTTTCCTCCGACCCATTTAGCTTAAGGAGTGCCTAGTCACTCATAAAACAGGATCATCATCACAACATGATCTCTGAGCTGAGTCCCAACTCGGGTCTCTCAAGGGGAAGTGAGAAACGAGTGAGAGAGTCAGTTAGAGAGCCAGTAAGCAGCTTTTCTTCCTGTGTCACAGTGTGCAGGTGAAGAGGGGGGAGGGGGAGGGTTCATGTGCAACACTGAAACAACACTAAGACATCTGGGGACAGCCTGAACATGGAATCCACGCACCACTGAACACACACACACACACACACACACACACACACACACAGACAGACACACACACAGCCATGTGAACGTGGGGTGGTTGTCATGTCGAGACCTACATGATCAGACCGCACTGAACCCATTCAGAGAAGGAAAGCAGGACTGGAATAACCTAATAAGAATGGAGATTCCCGGCTTCAGGCTGGTTATGATCGCTGTATTACAGCAGCTCTTTGATGGCTTATTAGGATTTTAAATTATTTTCAGCATGTGTGTGCGTGTGTGTGTGTTTATCAGTTTATGTTTATCAGTTTATGTTTATCAGCGTGTGTGTTTGTGTTCATGTGTGTAAATAATAATGTGTGTGTTTGTGTGAATGAATACCAGTGTGTGTCCGTGTGCATTAATGTGTGTCAGTGTGTGTGTACGTGTACGTGTGCGTGTGCGTGTGTGCGTGTGCGTGCGTGCGTGCGTGCGTGCGCGCCTCACGGTGATCTTGCTGGCCTGGTTCAGGGCGGCCATACGTGTACGTGTGTGCGTGTGCGTGTGTGTGTGCGTGCGTGCGTGCCCGCCTCACGGTGATCTTGCTGGCCTGGTTCAGGGCGGCCATGCGTGTGTGTGTGTGTGTGCGTGTGCGTGCGTGCGCGCCTCACGGTGATCTTGCTGGCCTGGTTCAGGGCGGCCACCCAGTCCTTCATGTCCACCGCGTCGTTGGCCTGGAGGAAGTAGCGGCGGGAGACGGCGTTGATGACTGCGGAGGACGGATATATTGGGCCGGGTCTCAGCGTTATTTCAGTGAGCACCCGTCGGGCGTCATGCGTCACCGCCGAGGCATGACTCCGTTTCCACCCGCGAGATAAACCGAAATAAAACTCACCGAAGCAGAACTCCGTCTTCGGCTTCTGCTTCAGCGAAGCTTCGTTCACCTGGGGAGAGAGGAGGGAGAGGAGGGGGAGGAGG
>NC_079422.1:26969795-27017295 GCF_026213295.1 Gadus chalcogrammus
GCCGACGGGGACCGACACAATGGAGGCTTGTAGTGGCGATCTGGGCAGTCGGAGAGAGGAAAGGGCCCCGATGCAGGGAGGTGCGGAACCTGGGCAGGGGACGGAAAAGGACGAGAGGAGGGTTTGATCCCAGCCAATCAGACACAGGGAAACCTTCAGCGTGCTGCTCTGCAGACGTGAAGCAGCCCCGGGCTCAGTTATAAAAGTCTAAAATGTCTCTCTATTTGTTTATATGATGCTGCAGCATCTGTCTGTGGCGCCGTGTGTCTGCCTCTGTTATCTGGTTCTGAACAGGGCTCTGTGGGGCTGGGCTCGTTATGCTCTGCGTAATGAAGCTGCAGCATGCCAGAGAGAGGTGTGGTTGTCCCCTCTCTCCCCGAGACGACACGAAACTCGCATGCTTATTCAACAGGCTTAGTCGTTTTTCAACTTGCTTGAGTTGAGGAACACGCTGGGTCCTGCACCCTGCCTGTGCGTGTGCGCCTGTGTGTGTGTGTGTGTGTGTGTGTGTGTGTGTGGGGTGGCTGGGTGTGTGTTTGTGTGTATGTGTAGTACGTGTGTGGGAGAGACACACCCCACTTTCACTTTCTCAGTGTTCATGGACTGAACTGGATTGGAATTAACTCTCTCGCTCCCTCTCTCTCTCTCTCTCTACCTGTCTCTCTCCCTCTCTCTCTCTCTCTCTCTCTCTCTCTCTCTCTCTCTCTCTCTCTCTCTCTCTCTCTCTCTCTCTCTCTCTCTCTCTCTCTCTCTCTCTCTCTCTCTCTCTCTCTCTCTCTTTCTCTACCTGTGTCTCTCTCTCTCTCTCTTTCTCTACCTGTGTCTCTCTCTCTCTCTCTCTCTCTCTCTTTCTCTACCTGTGTCTCTCTCTCTCTCTCTTTCTCTACCTGTGTCTCTCTCTCACACACACACACACACACACACACACACACACACACACACACACACACACACACACACACACACACACACACGTACACTCAGAGCACCTCAAGCCTTAGTCATGAGGATTTGATTGCACATGATGACGCCCTCATTATCTCAGATGGATTCCCACCACTGGCATCGGTGTCTGGGTTGCTATGAACTAATGTGTACTAACCGCTCCTGCATGTGTCAGATGTCACTCCATAAGGCTGGAGGAACTTCCCTCTTCAGAGACAAAACGCTCTGATCTCTGATCTGTCCACAGACGTCTCCCCGCCCAGTGGCGTCCCGGAGGCCTTCGTCATGAACGCAGACGACTCGTCCTTTCCTGTGAAGGTCCAGGGGGCGGGCCTGGAGATGTTTGAGATGCAGGTAAAGAGCTCCGCACACACACCTCAAAGCTGGGACGCCCGGCCAGCAGGGCTACCTGTCGATGGACAGGTAGCTTGCGTTACCTGTGACGTAATGTGCTACATGTTACGTAGCACATGGTGTACCGCCTGCTACACGTGTGGGTGTAACACGGTCACACCCACATGTGTAACACGTGACCCCCTGCCTGACCTCCTGGCCCTGCCGTGTGTTCCTCAGGTGCACGGTTTCTGGCAGGTTCAGGACACGGTCATGGCCCTCACGGCCCGGGAGGAGGTGTGTCCACGCTCCAGCTTCTCATTGGCTCTCGCCGGTGCACCCCTGGACCCCCTGGTGGATCTGAAGAGCCTGAGGGGTCTCAGGCCAGGATCCGTCCTCCGCCTGGTTGAAGGTAGCGTGTGTTTACTTGTCAGCCATTCTTCTCTCTCTCAGTATCACTGTGCCTTCTAACGCTCAAACGATACCGGGATTGGATCAGAGACGCTCGCCTCGTCATTTCAATGCAACAGGTAATCAGTGATGTTGGTTCAGTTTGGCCTTGTCAACACTAGCTCCGTGGTTGGCAGTGCTACACAAAGGTCCCTCTCCAGATAGATATACAGGCAAGGCAATCGGCAAACAGGCGAGATCTATTAACGTTTATATTGGTATTTGATTGCCTCTGTTTCAAAGCTCTGAAATGGGTTTTTGACTCATAGTTAGACATGAAAAAAACCTCATGGTCAGTTATTATCCCCCCCTCAACACTGTCACGCTATAGCAACACTGCATCATAGCACATCCCTAGCCCATTCGGTGGGGTTCGTTGTCCCTGGAGCGAGGCACGGTGGGCCTGTCTGCGAGGCTGCTCCTCCAGCGTGCTGCTGGAGGAGCTGGAGCACGGGCGGTGGGCTGACGTGCTCCAGCTCCTCCAGCGCCTCGTCAGCTTCGTCAGCTCCTCCAGCGCTGTTGCTGTGGTGCACAGCAGAACGTCGTGGTTGCAGCGCTGCGAGGAATGCATGGTGCATGTCCTTATTTGGAGGCTTGGAGTAAACAAAACCAGTTAGGCATTACCAGTTCGTACTCATTCTTGTGATTAGATGTCGCAGTGTTTTTTGGCGTACTAGTCTTGGGTTATGTTTGAATAAAATGTGTTGTATAAACAGCCTCCTTGTGATTGACAGCCATGGGAGCCGAAGCTAATAATTATTGTAATCAACAATCTCGCTCCCAGTGGCTGTTGAGTCACTCCCAGTGGCTGTTGAGTCGCTCCCAGTGGCATGTAAAACAGCGGCCTCACCTTGTGGAGATCAACCAGTTCCGGCTAGCTGAGTGTTGTATCTTACGTCTGGGTGCCAAGCCGCAAATTTCAGCGGGTAGAATGTGTGAGAGGTTCTCTGAAGCGATTGAAATGTGCTTATGTAGGAACAGTGCATTCATGCCTTGCGACTTGGCCAATATTTGTTTCATACTTATTGTTATCAAAAGATTAGATGCGTGTTTCTTTGGGTGTTGTTCCAGTACTGTTTGAATAATAAGGTAATATAGTGCTTCAAGGATCCCAGGCGAGACATTTGGTTAAATCTCGTCTTTTGTAGCACAATCACCAACAGCGCTTGGTGCTGTTGGTCTAGTCGTAAGAAAACAAAGAGGTATATATGTTGAGTGTGTCAATTCTGTGGTGTTTAAACACGGAGAGTAAAACGAGCTGGAGTGTGGTTTTATGGCTGAGAGTAGACTTCCCTCCAGGGCCAGGTGTAATAAGACCTCCAGCCCTCCAACCCAACTGTTAACCTGTGTCTACAGCTGCTTTATTTGATGAGAATCGTTTGAACGTGAACCAAAGTTGGAGTTGGCAGCAGTGCAGCGAGCGACATCAATCCACACACTCTGTTCCACTCACCTGCCAAACCGCAATCCTCGGACCCCTCCGGCTATGTTGACTTTCTAGTTTGAGTGTCACAGTGTCATAAAGTCCGTTATCTCCCAGCCTGAGGACGCCTCACCTGTTGTGTTCCCAGAGCCCTATTCCCCCCACTCCGCCAGGGCCCACCTGGGCCGCGTGCTGGAGCTGCTCAGGACCTCGGGACCCCAAGACGCCCTGAAGGAAGGGCGGTCCCCCAGCGTCCTGGAGACGCTCACAAACAGCCCAGGTGATCCACACACGTCCAACACACATCCAACACACATCCAACACACGTCCAACACACGTCCAACACACGTCCAACACACCTCTGACACACGTCCAACACACCTCTGACACACGTCCAACACACGTCCAACACACGTCCAACACACCTCTGACACACGTCCAACACACCTCTGACACACGTCCAACACACGTCCAACACACCTCTGACACACGTCCAACACACGTCCAACACACGTCCGACACACGTCCAACACACCTCTGACACACGTCCAACACACGTCCAACACACCTCTGACACACGTCCAACACACGTCCGACACACATCCGACACACGTCCAACACACCTCTGACACACGTCCAACACACCTCTGACACACGTCCAACACACGTCCAACACACGTCCGACACACGTCCGACACACCTCTGACACACGTCCAACACACCTCTGACACACGTCCAACACACGTCCAACACACCTCTGACACACGTCCAACACACGTCCAACACACCTCTGACACACGTCCAACACACGTCCAACATACCTCTGACACACCTCTGACACACGTCCAACACACGTCCGACACACGTCCAACACACGTCTGACAGACGTCCAATACACGTCCAACCACATCCAACACATATCCAACACACATCCAACACATATTAACACATCCAACACAAGTCTAACCACATCCAACACGCGTCAAACACACATCCAACACCCGTCCAACACAAATCTAACCACATCACCAACACATGTCTAACCCCATCCAACACACGTCAAACACACATCAAACACATGTCTAACCACATCCAACACACGTCAAACACACATCAACACACGTCAAACACACATCCAACACACATCCAACACATGGCTAACCACACCCAACACACATCAAACACGCATCCAACACATGTCTAACACGCGTTAAACACACATCAAACACACGTCAAACACGCGTCAAACACACATCAAACACATGTCTAACCCGCGTTAAACACACATCAAACACACGTCAAACACGCGTCAAACACACATCAAACACATGTCTAACCACATCGAACACACGGCAAACACACGTCCAACACACGTCCAACACACCTCTGACACACGTCCAACACACGTCCAACACACGTCCGACACACGTCCAACACACCTCTGACACACGTCCAACACACGTCCAACACACCTCTGACACACGTCCAACACACGTCCGACACACATCCGACACACGTCCAACACACCTCTGACACACGTCCAACACACCTCTGACACACGTCCAACACACGTCCAACACACCTCTGACACACGTCCAACACACGTCCAACACACGTCCGACACACGTCCAACACACCTCTGACACACGTCCAACACACCTCTGACACACGTCCAACACACGTCCAACACACCTCTGACACACGTCCAACACACGTCCAACACACGTCCAACACACGTCCAACATACCTCTGACACACGTCTGACACACGTCCAACACACGTCCGACACACGTCCAATACACGTCCAACCACATCCAACACATATCCAACACACATCCAACACATATTAACACATCCAACACAAATCGAACCACATCCAACACGCGTCAAACACACATCCTACACCCGTCCAACACAAATCTAACCACATCACCAACACATGTCTAACCCCATCCAACACACGTCAAACACACATCAAACACATGTCTAACCACATCCAACACACGTCAAACACACATCAACACACGTCAAACACACATCCAACACACATCCAACACATGGCTAACCACACCCAACACACATCAAACACGCATCCAACACATGTCTAACACGCGTTAAACACACATCAAACACACGTCAAACACACATCAAACACATGTCTAACCACATCGAACACACGGCAAACACGCGTCAAACACGCGTCAAACACACATCAAACACATGTCTAACCACATCGAACACACGGCAAACACGCGTCAAACCCGCGTCAAACATGCGTCAAAGACACATCAAACATACGTCAAACACGCATCAAACACGCATCCAACACACGTTAAACACTCTGCATCAGCGTTCACACGCGTGTGGCACCAGGCCAGGTTTTAAAAACATGTGAGAAAAGAAGGTGCCGCACACTCCCGAGTTCCAACAGTAAGAATGTTGAGTTGGTGATAACGTTTCGGCCTACAGAGGCCTTCGTCAGATCACATGGGTTTAGAACACAGACATAATAAACCGGAATTGTTGCTCTTTTTGTTTTCCAGGTGCCGCCAAAGACGGGGGCTCTCCCACCGGCCGCAGCCTGAAGCGCTCCCTCAGCGTTCCAAAGGCAGAGGCAGGGGTCCAGGATGGAACGCCCCCGGAATACCTGCTCCCGGGGTCCCTGGAGAGGCCCCTCATGGCCCTGCTGCCGCACAGCTCCCAGACAGAGGTACCAGGAGGAGCAGCCCGTCCATCCAGGTCCATTGTGTCTGTGTACCAGTGGTACCAGTGGTACCAGTCCGTCCAGGTCCATAGTGTCTGTGTACCAGTGGTACCAGTGGTACCAGTCCGTCCAGGTCCATTGTGTCTGTGTGTACCAGTGGTACCGGTCTGACCAGGTCCATAGGCTCCTCAGTGGACAGATAATGGTATCATAATCTAGCACAACAAAGGTTAAGTCTGATTAGGGTTGTTATCGCTAATAGTAGGTTAGTAATGAGTTCAAATAAATGAATCATGAAAGACAAAGCCAGCCGGCTGGGCTGACTCCAGGCGCTGAGTGTGGAGGCCCGATCCAACCCGCTGGTCTCCTCCTCTCAGGGCTCCATCTATCTCAGGGACTTATCCCTCAGCTGTTGGAATCCACCGCCCGGCCACAGGAAGCTGCAGGGGGACTTCCTGTACGTTACCGTGGTGACCCTTGAAGGAAGCCGCTATGACGTCACGTCGTGTCCAAAAGGATTCTATGTCAATAGGTAACAAACCTGCATGTTGCTCGTGTTAGTTTAGGGTTTGTTATCCGTAGTGTTTTTACACCTGGTCATGTAGCATTTACATCTACATTTACATTTACAATTACATTTACATTCAGGGCATTTAGCAGACGCTTTACCCAAAGCGACTCACAATAAGTACATTTGACAGACGAAAGAGAAACAACAATATATCTCTGAGGGTACAGTGAGGATGTTCATGGAGCCAAGTGCCAAGCACTAACAATCACTAGGTTAACCCATTCCCTGTGTACACACAGATAGCTAGGATAAGACGCTACACAATGCTAAGTACTATTGTTAAGTGCAAGAAGGTACAACTTACAGTAAGTGAATAAGAGGGGTGTAGGGAGGTAAGGGCTAAGGGGGGTGTAGGGAGGTAAGGGCTAAGGGGGGTGTAGGGAGGTAAGGGCTAAGGGGGGTGTAGGGAGGTAAGGGCTAAGGGGGGAGGCTATGCAAAGTCAAGGTGAACTCTGAACAGGTGAGCCTTGAGTCTTTTGCAGACACCTTTGTAACCAGAGAGACTTGGCTGGGAGCCATCAGGCCAGGCGATCGATAACGGAATGGTGACAGAAGAGGTTATAGTGCTGCACAGACGTGGTTTAAAAACTAAAAACCACAGAGTGCAGAGCCCTTTGGGGAATTAGAAAGGTTCAAGTTCAAGTCTTTTGTTGTCAGATGGACAGGGCAACACATTATTATCACGAGCAACAGGAAACCAAATATATAGGGCAAAAATAATATGCATATAAAGATAAATATACTACCAAGCAGTAAGGCTATTACAGGGTAATAATACAGCTGGAAGAATAGATTTAAAAAGAAAAGTTATGGGCAGTGTGTTTTTTGTTTAATATCAGTAGTAGTGTGAACAATATAATATAATCATGTGCTGGGTAGAAGTCTTCGGGCCGTAGTGATCCATTATCTGTGCTGAGTTAATCACCGACCCTCCCTCACTACCCCCTCGTGTTCCTCCCTTTGCTCCAGGTCCACAGAAGAGGTGTTCGACCCGCGTCCCGTTCAGGCGTCTCCGCTCTGCCACTGTTTCACCGACCTGCTCTGTCACCTCAGCCCGGCCTTCAAACAAGCCCTCTCCACCGCCAAGACCAGGTAGCCGCTCGCTAGGGGAACGCGGAGCTCTGCAGCGTTATTCAATGGGCCTTATTGTCACCTGGCGGCCATCTTGGTTCCTTATAGTCACCTGGCGGCCATCTTGGTTCCTTATAGTCACCTGGCAGCCATCTTGGTTCCTTATAGTCACCGGGCGGCCATCTTGGTTCCTTATAGTCACCTGGCGGCCATCTTGGTTCCACCTTGGTTCTAAACGCGGGCTAGAAGGGGGGGAACCATCCTCAGGGTGGATAAGGCCCATGGTTCTTCTTGGAGTGGTTCCAGAACACATGACTTCTACGTCGGCGTTGAGGGATCTGTTCACCCATTAACTATTCTGTCAACGCCACAAGCAGCCCAGCAACAGGGGCGGCATGTGGTTCAGGAGGTAGACCGGGTTGGTTGGTAACTGGACGGTTGCTGGTTCGATCCCCGGCTCCTCCTCACTGAGTGTCGAGGTGTCCCTGAGCGAGACGCCTCACCCCGACTGCTCCTGACCAGCTGGCTGTCACCTTGCATTGCTGCCACCGCCATCAGTGTGTGAACGTGTGCATGAATGGGTGAATGTTAGGCAGCGTTGTAAAACGCTTTGAGCGGCCACTGGTTAGAAAAGCGCTGTATGAATGCAGTCCATTTACCATTTTGCCGTTTAACAGGACCAATGCATGTTTCGGGATGAGGTTTCGGGTTTGTTAGTCTGGCTCAGTTGCCTCCAGGGTTCCTTGGGACTCCTTGAGACCCTGGTTCCCGGAGCCTTCCTGACATCAATACCAGCACGACCAATCGGGTGCAGACACTGACCTCAGAGGAGGAAGACCTTGGTCACTCCCAGAGAGGAAGGCTGCGTCGACCCGCTGGAGAGACTCTGACCCATACCTCCGTCCTCCCCCCCTGTAGGGCTCAGCTGCCCCCCGCGGAGGTGCTCCCCACCCCCTACCGCACCGTGTGCTGGCTGGGGCCCGCGGCCATCTCCCGGACCCAGAGGAACACCTTCAGCCGGCTGGGGCTGGACCAGCAGGCGGCCGCACAGGTACCACTCGTACTCACCGCGTCGACGTGGGTCATCACAGTCAAAGTCGGCTTTATTGTCAATCACTTGACATGCAGACATACTGAGCATCGAGAAGACGTTCCTCACTATCCCACGGGGAACAGATAAACAGATTAGACTACACTAAAGTTAAACAACCGATAAGACAACACTAAAGGTAAACATCGAAGAGAAGAGATAAGGACATTACTAATATTAAAAAGATAGACAGTAAAATAATAAAATCTAAGAGAAGCAGCATAAGTTTCTTTTTTAGTTTTACAGTCTGTAAAATAGCAGCAATTTCATTCTGTTTGGGGGGGGGGGGGGTTGTATCTGAGGGTGTGTTTGCACTATTCTGATTTTGTTCTTACTTTATTACTCGTTAGGGTTAACTTTATAGTTCTATATCATTAATTTAGGTTTATTTCATTGTTGCATGGTTGAGGACGCCTGAAATCTATGCAAATGAAAATACCTTGTGTATGTGTCTGGTTGTCAGGCTCCAGACTGGAATGAAGAGCTGCAGGCCGCCAGAGACCTCCCCCAGGGGACCCTGGAGGAGAGACTGTGGAGAGACCGGACCCTGCTGCAGGTCAGTCCCCAGGGCTCTGCAGTAACGCACCCACAACCAGACAGAACCAGACACAACCAGACACAACCAGACACAACCAGACACAACCAGACACAACCAGAAAGAACCAGACACAACATAGCACAAACAGATTGAACCAACCACAACCAGATGGGACTAGACAGAACCAGATAGAACCAGATGGGACCAGATGGGACCAGATGGGACCAGATACCCCCAGATATAACCAGATAGAGCCAGAGAGAGCCAGACACAACTTAACACAACCAGATAGAACCAGATAGAGCCAGATACAACCAGACACAACCTAGCAGAACCAGAAAGAACCAGATAGAACCAGCCAGAACCAGATGGGACCAGATAGAACCAGATAGAACCAGATAGAGCCAGGTACAACCAGACACAACCAGACACAACCAAACACAACCTAACACAACCAGATAGAACCAGCCACAACCAGATGGGACCAGATAGAACCAGATAGAGCCAGATAGAGCCAGATAGAACCAGACACAACCAGACACAACCAGACACAACCTAGCACAACCAGATGGAACCAGATAGAACCAATGAATGGTAGCAGGCAGAGGAAGGTTAACGAGCAGGATCAGGATCCAGACGTGGGGTGTCTAAAGCGTTCTGCCCCCCCCCCCCAGGTGAACAGTGCCTTCGTGCTGGCCGCGGCCCAGGGTGCAGAGACGCTGGTGGACGGCTTCGCGGAGACGGTCAGCGCGGGCGGAGAGGAGCCGGGCTTCCTCTGGGGGGGGGTCTTCATGAGCCAGGGCTCGTCCAGCGCCGGGGGGGAGCGGGGCCGCAGGTAGGACTCCCGCCCGTACCGGATCTAACCCTAATAGTGAGAGTACAATACTGTATTGTGTTGTATTTATGTACTTTCACATTCTTTTGTTTTTACCATTTTCATTTTCGTTTTTTTACTCTTTTTGTTGGGCTGGCCACCAAATTCTGCGGAGACGCCAAAAGGACCCGTCTTGGATGAATGAACTCTTATCTCATCTCCTCGTATCTTATCTTAAATTCTTCAGCGCGCTCACGATTATTGGCAGTCGCCGTGCTCACACTCACACGACCCTGAATGACCTCTTACCTGAGATCAGTCAGGATGTAATGACTCCTTAACCCCGCCTCCTCCTTAACCCCGCCTCCTCCTTAACCCCGCCTCCCCCTCCCTCCAGGGCTGCCCAGCGGTTGGAGCTGAGCGGGGTCCAGGCGTACAGCGACCTGGGGGATCTGCAGGCCCTCCACACGCTGCCCACCGCCACCGTGGACTACCGGGGGGTGCGTCTGTCCGCCCAGGGCCTGGCCCCCGGGTCGGACGGCCCCGAGCCGGAGGCGGACCCGGAGGCGGACCCGGAGGCTCCGGCCCCGCCCCCCTCGAGGTGAACCCTGCACTCAGAGTCGGAATCTGTAAAATGTGGGCCGTGGTGCAACATTCCGGGACTGTGACTGATTAAGGGCTTCACACGCAGACTGGACTAGATTTAGAACCAGAAACAGATCACGGCCAAGTGTGCACGTACAAGGGCGGTGTGGCGCAGTGAAGAACATGATATAAACACACAGACGACAGGGACTCGCTGTTGGTCCGGTCCGGGTCGGTCTAAAGCTGTAGGAGGTCCACTGTTGCTCACTGGAAGCTCACCCGGCGGTTCAACTCTGTGTGGTTCTGGTTCCGCAGACAGACTGAGATGCCCGCGGTTCCTCTGGTTCCTCTGTCGATAACAACACCGTAACCCCCTCTGTCCTCCTTCCAGGGGTCTGATGTACGGGCTGAACGCGGGCCCCCAGGAGTCCCCCAGACGCAGGCAGCTGCTGGTGCTGCTGGCCCAGTCGGCCAAGGCCCTGTCCCTGCAGAGGCACGCGGTGCTGGGCCCCGCGGGGTACCAGGTGCCCCTCTTCACCTCGGTGGACGCCCAGGGCCTGCTGGGCGGCGACGGCCGCTTCTACCTGCTGGACCTCGTCCGCACCATGCCCGCCGACGCCAACTTCTGCCCCGAGGTGGAGGCGGCGGAGCGCGCCCTGACCGCAGGGGGGCAGGTGGAGGAGGAGGTGGAGGAGGTGAAGGAGACGGTGGAGGGGGAGGTGAAGGAGGAGGAGGAGAAGGAGGAGGTGAAGGAGGAGGTGAAGGAGGAGGCGAAGGAGGAGGCGAAGGAGGAGGTGAAGGAGGAGGAGGTGAAGGAGGAGGTGAAGGAGGAGGCGAAGGAGGAGGTGAAGGAGGAGGAGGTGAAGGAGGAGGTGAAGGAGGAGGTGAAGGAGGAGGTGAAAGAGGAGGTGAAGGAGGAGGTGAAGGAGGAGGTGAAGGAGGAGGCGAAGGAGGAGGCGAAGGAGGAGGTGAAGGAGGAGGCGAAGGAGGAGGCGAAGGAGGAGGAGAGGCCCAAGTGTTCAGAAGCAGGAGGAGACCGGTGGCCGGAGAGCTACCACTCGGACACGGGGCTACCCCGGAGGTATCCTCACGGCCTGTGCAGGCTGAGACGGGAGCTGTGGCACGCCTTCGTCCAACACAAGTAAGCCCCCCCCCCACCACCCATTCTGCTGCTCCAGCGGAGCCCCTCGGGGTCCCCGAGGGGAACCGTCGCCCCAACGCTGGTCTGATGTGAAGAGCTCTGCTGGGGAGGTGTTCATGGCGCACTGGAGGCCCCCGGAGCAGTCGTCTCTTCTGTTAGAAACCAGCCGAGGGCGACGGAGCCCCTCTGACCAAACACTGACCGCGCCTTCTTCACCCCCCAGGCACACGCAGTTCAACCAGCGGGTCAGAGAACTGATGGAAGAGGACGGGGGCTTTGAAGAGTGTGCAAAACCAGGTGACGACCCGGGGGGGGGGTGTCAGGGGTCAAAGGTCACTGACGTACCACCTGGTCTGAGGTCTTAACGATGTTAACGATGAGCGTTTGTCGTGCACAGGCGACGCCCGCGCTACCAAAGCAGTGAGGGCGGCGTGTGAGGAGGTCGGCTCCGTCAGCAACCTCATCTTCGAGATGCGCTTCAACCCCAACGTGTTCTGTTCAGGTACACACACACACACACACACACGCACACACACGCACACGCACACGCACGCACGCACACACGCACACGCACACACGCACAGACTCACACACACACACAGACACACACAGACTCACACTCACACTCACACTCACACTCACACTCACACTCTCAAACACACACGCACAGACACACACACACACACACACACACACACGCACACACACGCACACGCACACGCACACGCACACACACACACAGACACACAGACACACACACACACACAGACTCTCACACACACACACACACACGCACACTCACACTCACACTCACACTCACACTCACACTCACACTCACACTCACACTCAAACACACACGCACAGACACACACAAACACACACACACACACTTACGCTCACACTCACACTCACTCTCACACAAACCTAGAAGTGTTTTGATCCAGTGTTAGGAAACGACCGGTCTTTGTAAACCTGACTCAATGGCCGCTCTGTCCGTGTCCCCAGGCGTGTCCTTCCCCGGCGGTGACAGCGCGGCCACCCGGCTCCAGGAGAGGCTGTTGAGGGAGGCCGCCGCCTTCATCATCAAGCAGCAGATTCCTGACTTTGTAAGCACCGCCGTTCCCCCGCCCGCCGCGTCCAGCGCTCCGGGGGTCCATGTCGCACTCGGCCCGCCGCCTTCGTAGCATTTGTGTAGCTTTGTTCGTAGCATTTGTGTAGCTTTGTTCGTAGCATTTGTGTAGTTTTGTTCGTAGCCTTTGTGTAGCCGGTCCATCTCTGATGGTGTGCGTCGATTGTTATCAGCCTCCCCGACCAGCTGCTCGGGGAAACAGCAGGTGGCGTCCACGCCTTGGGTCACAGACATGTTTTACGACGACGTCGTTATGTTCTGATGGCTGTCAACACAAAACGTGCTATGAAATGAGAAGAGCTAGCTCCCCCAGGTGTGTTGTGAACTGGGATGTGTGTGTGTGTGTGTGTGTGTGTGTGTGTGTGTGTGTGTGTGTGTGTGTGTGTGTGTGTGTGTGTGTGTGTGTGTGTGTGTGTGTGTGTGTGTGTGTGTGTGTGTGTGTGTGTGTGTCCCCAGGTGGACTACTGCCTCCAGGGCGTCGAGGTTCCCATGGACAGCGCCACCCTGAAACAGGCCCTGCACCACAGCGGCATCAACCTCCGCTACCTGGGTCATGTCATCAAAGCCATCAGCCAATCAGAGCACAAGGAACGCCTGAGGCACATACTGGTGAGTTTGTCTTATTGTGAAGGAAACCGATCACCCAGTTTGATCGGTTCCCCGATCAGTATCCAAATGTAATAAAAGTCCATCTTGGATCCTTTTACTTCCATGAAAGGGCGTGGCTGTTACGGCTGGCTGAAGGCAGAATGTTTATTAGTGTTTGAAATACTTTATTGATCCCTGAGGGGACATTGTGTTGATTGACAGGCTTGTAAACCACCAACTGCCATCAGGTTGTGACATGCAGCACGCCTTAAACCACACAGGGCGATTTGAGTCCTTATTTACATCCCGTTTTACATATTTTAAAACTTAATGGGGAAATTCAGACCAGGATTAATCCACTTCACGACCAGTATGTACCCTCATGGCTTTCCATCTGAAGCCAGCAGCAGGGTTTTCCCTTTTGAGAGGCCTGTTGACGCTCCCCCTGTCTCACGCGTTGTCCTGTTGTCCTGTTGTCCTGTTGTCCTGTTGTCCTGTCGTCCTGTCCTGTCATCCTGTCGTCCTGTCGTCCTGTCCTGTTGTCCTGTCGTCCTGTCGTCCTGTCGTCCTGTCCTGTCGTCCTGTCGTCCTGTCCTGTCATCCTGTCGTCCTGATGTCCTGTCGTCCTGTCGTCCTGTCGTCCTGTCGTCCTGTCGTCCTGTCGTCCTGTCGTCCTGTCGTCCTGATGTCCTGTTGTCCTGTCGTCCTGTCGTCCTGTCGTCCTGTCCTGTCGTCCTGTCGTCCTGTCGTCCTGTGCTGTCGTCCTGTCGTCCTGTCGTCCTGTCCTGTTGTCCTGTCGTCCTGTCGTCCTGTCCTGTCGTCCTGTCGTCCTGTCCTGTCATCCTGTCGTCCTGATGTCCTGTCGTCCTGTCGTCCTGTCGTCCTGTCCTGTCGTCCTGTCGTCCTGTCGTCCTGATGTCCTGTTGTCCTGTCGTCCTGTCGTCCTGTCGTCCTGTCCTGTCGTCCTGTCGTCCTGTCGTCCTGTGCTGTCGTCCTGTCGTCCTGTCGTCCTGTCCTGTCGTCCTGTTGTCCTGTTGTCCTGTCGTCCTGTCGTCCTGTCGTCCTGTTGTCCTGTCGTCCTGTCCTGTTGTCCTGTTGTCCTGTTGTCCTGTCGTCCTGTCGTCCTGTCCTGTTGTCCTGTCGTCCTGTCGTCCTGATGTCCTGTCGTCCTGTCGTCCTGTCCTGTTGTCCTGTCGTCCTGTCGTCCTGATGTCCTGTCGTCCTGATGTCCTGTCGTCCTGTCGTCCTGTCGTCCTGTCGTCCTGTTGTCCTGTCGTCCTGTCCTGTTGTCCTGTCGTCCTGTTGTCCTGTCGTCCTGTCGTCCTGATGTCCTGTCGTCCTGTCGTCCTGTCCTGTCGTCCTGTCGTCCTGATGTCCTGTCGTCCTGTCGTCCTGTCCTGTCGTCCTGACCTGTCGTCCTGTTGTCCTGTCGTCCTGTTGTCCTGTCGTCCTGTCGTCCTGTCGTCCTGTTGTCCTGTCGTCCTGTTGTCCTGTCGTCCTGTCCTGTTGTCCTGTCGTCCTGTCGTCCTGATGTCCTGTCGTCCTGTCGTCCTGTCCTGTCGTCCTGTTGTCCTGTCGTCCTGTCCTGTTGTCCTGTCGTCCTGTCGTCCTGTTGTCCTGTCGTCCTGTTGTCCTGTCGTCCTGTCCTGTTGTCCTGTTGTCCTGTCGTCCTGTCGTCCTGATGTCCTGTCGTCCTGTCGTCCTGTCGTCTCTCTGCAGCGGGTGGCCCTGGCCGAGGTGGTGGTGCGCTCCGCCAGGAGGGTGTTCAACAGCTTCGTCCAGGTACCGTGCTACGCTCTGATCTGCTCTCACCATCACACGTTCCAAATGACGTGATTAGAGTTAGACCTTACAGGGCCGGTAGAATGTGATAACACTTACAACAGATAGAGTGTGACTTTAGTACGGAATATTTACTTTGGAGTTCTGACTTTAATCTAAAGATTCTGACTTTAAAGTCAGAATTCAGAGATTAAAGTAAAAACTTCAAAACAGAATCACATGATTTGGCCCTAATCCCCTTCCTTACTTTATCCGGGTCCTTAATAATGATTTAATTGAGCGATGGTTTGGTGTAGCTGTGTGCTCCGTGGTTTGTCTGTGATGTTGCTTCGTGTCGCTGAACGTCTTCCCGCCGGGTCCGCAGAGCGTGGAGGTCTGGAGCCTATCAGCCGCCGTCAGCCACTTCCTCTGCTGCCTATTGGTTCCCCAATTCACGCCCGCCCCCGCGGGGGAGGAGCCTAAGAAGAAGTCCAAGCGCCGCGGCGGCCGTGGGGGCGCCGGGGCGTCGGAAACCCCGGCGTGGAGCGCCCCCGCGGGGGCGGCGCTGACCGGCCCGGCGCTGTGGAACCTGGTCCGCCAGGACGCCCTGGAGACCTATGACATCACGGCCCACCTGGGGTAGGCCCCGCCCCCTTCTGTCTGTCTGTCTGTCTGTCCGTTGTCTGTCTGTCCCTCTGTCTGTCTGTCTGTCTGTCTGTCTGTCTGTCTGTCTGTCTGTCTGTCTGTCTGTCCCTCTGTCTGTCTGTCTGTCCCTCTGTCTGTCTGTCTGTCTGTCTGTCTGTCTGTCTGTCACTCTGTCTGTCCCTCTGTCTGTCTGTCTGTCTGTCCCTCTGTCTGTCTGTCTGTCCGTTGTCTGTCTGTCCCTCTGTCTGTCTGTCTGTCTGTCCCTCTGTCTGTCTGTCTGTCTGTCCCTCTGTCTGTCTGTCTGTCTGTCTGTCTGTCTGTCTGTCTGTCCCTCTGTCCCTCTGTCTGTCTGTCTGTCTGTCTGTCTGTCTGTCTGTCTGTCTGTCTGTCTGTCTGTCTGTCTGTCCCTCTGTCTGTCTGTCTGTCCCTCTGTCTGTCTGTCTGTCTGTCTGTCTGTCTGTCCCTCTGTCTGTCTGTCTGTCTGTCTGTCTGTCTGTCTGTCTGTCCCTCTGTCTGTCTGTCTGTCTGTCTGTCTGTCTGTCTGTCTGTCTGTCTGTCTGTCTGTCTGTCTGTCTGTCTGTCTGTCTGTCTGTCTGTCTGTCTGTCTGTCTGTCCCTCTGTCCGTCTGTCTGTCTGTCTGTCTGTCTGTCTGTCTGTTGTTCCGAGGTTTCTGTGAGATAAATTTGAATACTAATTAAGTTAATGAATTAAGGGTTATAGCGACCAAAAATGATATCAAGTTTTTATTAGCACATTTAAGCTAGGGTAGGACATTTAGAGAAACCAGACAGCATTAGCTCGATTTTGAACGTATCCACCCCCCCCCTCCCTTCAAGGCCTCCCGCCAAAGCCCCAAAAACAAGGGACTAGCTCGCTAGCGTGAGCAAAAGTTCTGCTAGCCTTGAGGAAGATTCGGACTGTAATTGGGTGACTGGGTGTGAGCAGGTAGGGGTAGGTAGGTAGACGGACAGGTAGGCTGTCCAATAATTTCCCACGGGCCGAATGAAACGCTTGGACAGGCTTATTACAGGCCTGAGGCCTTTTCTTTTCAGCCTATTTTATTTCTTGATTCCTGTCGGGATGTAATAAGAATTTCAACAAATATGACAAATTCATGCTTCTACCATGAGTCCCCTAGCTTTAACGCGCGTGTTCCCCCGTCCCCAGGACCAGCGTGAGCCACGTGGTGGAGCAGAACGGCCTGCAGCGGCTGTCCCTGCTCAGGGAGTTCTGCCTGAAGACTGGAGTGCAGGTAACCCCCCCCCGCTGAGAGCCGCCATGTTGAAGGAGGCCCTGCTGTAACCAGCACCAACGTCACCGTGAAGTTCACCGTGAAATTAGATAAAAGTTATAGACTGAATATACTGTCTATACTCCGTTGTTTATTTTGTGTCTTATATTAACCATGTGACAAATACCAAAGAGATTAAGACCATCTTTATGTCACAAATATAATCCAAAACATAAAATAAAATGTGTAAAACACTGAAGAAGGTTGTGCTCTGTGTCTAAATCAACCGTTCTTCTCTGCGGCAGTTGAGGCTCAGAGACTACTGCCTGGACAACCAAAGCAAGGCTCCCATTGGACCGGACGACGTGCTGAACATCTTCCCATTGGTCAAGCACGTCCACATGCCCGTTGCCGACGCCTTCAAAGCCTTCCGGGCGGCCCAGACCTTCATAGAGAAAGGTAGAGCGCTGTGGTCCTCCCCCCTGGGGTCATAGGGCTGACCTCTCAGTCCGGGGGTTTGATGATGCATCCTGAAGGTCTGTCTTCATGGTCAACAGACGTTCTCTGGGACGCTGATATCACAGGCTCACATGCTGATTGGTTTAAAGCAGGGGTGCCCAACCAGTCGATCGCGGTCTACCAGTAGATCGCCGACAGATCCCAAGTCGATCGCGAGGGGTGAAGAAAAAAAAAAAAATAAAGTTTTTTTTTTTTTTTTTTTTTTTAAATAAAATTAAATTTGCGCGGGACATATACGTGCGGTAGCGCATGTGCTGTTAACAGCAGTTGAAAGCCGTCAACAGTAGTTACACACTCCTAAACGTTGGCATGGCTGAGGGGAAACAAGCTAAGACCTACCATTTTCACCCTGAGTGGGAGGAAGATTATTGATTATCGTTGAGAAGGTGCCGTGCGCAGACGGAATGAAACCCCCACTGAAGTCCGTAGGTACACGATACAACCCCCCCCCCCCCCGTCCCCCGTCCCCCCCCCCGTCAACAATTGTTCTCCAACCCCCCCCCCCCCCCCCCCCCCCCCGTCAACAATTGTTCTCTACCCCCCCCCCCCCCCCCCCCCGCTTGAAGGTAGGTTTGCTGGTAGATCTCGGGAGGTTGGCTACTTGAAAAGTAGATCTTGGGTCAAAAAAGGTTGGGCACCCCTGGTTTAAAGGATGTGTGTGGAACCAGATGCACAACAGTGCAGATTTCACACTCGTAAATGAGGTCTTGGCCAGACCGGTTTGGGAACTGCTGCTTTAGATTGAAGCCCTGAAATGTAGTGATGATTTCTGTAATTCTTCGATTTCCTCACCGATTGACTGCAGGTATGTTCGCTGTACAGTGTCTGGTACTGCGTTACTAAGTATCTGTGTCTTGTCCCCTCGTCTGAAGGTTTGCTGGACCAAGCCCAGGAGTGTCTGAAGGAGACGTCCTACCTGTTTGGTCGTGTGTGTGATGAGCTTCACCCAGAGGCCTGCCACTGCCTCAGCACGCTGGCCAGAGTCACCTTCCTGCAGGGCAAGACAGCAGAGGTAGGACCCTCACCCTCACCCTCACCCACACCCCACTGCACTTCTGCATCTCTTTCACCCATTCATACACACGTTCACACGTTCACACATTCACAAACTGACGCCGAGGGTCAACATGCAAGGCAACAGCTGGCTGGTCGGGACATTCAGGGTGGTCTTGCTCAGGGACACCTCGACACTCAGCTAGGAGGAACCAGGGATTTAACTAGCAACCCTTCAGTGGACCAATACGGACTCTTGATAGTTCTCATTGGTAATAACGTCCCTAGATGTGTTTTTTCTAATCCACCATTCTGACCCAAAATACAATATGTGTACAGAGTGTAGGTGGGTAGACTGACGTGCGTCTGCCCCTCTGTGCTCCAGGCCCGCAGTGCCCAGCTGAAGGCTGTGATGCTCAGCGAGAGGGTCCTGGGCTTCGACCACCCCAGCACCATCCAGCAATACGTGAGTACCCCGCCGCCGCCGCACAGCGGGGGCTGCGAACCCTGACCCCGTGTCCATGTCTCCTGTGTTCATATCCCCTGTGTCCTTGTCTCCTGTGTTCATATTCCCTTTGTCCTTGTCTCCTGTGTCCTTGTCCCTTGTGTTCATGTCTCCTGTGTTCATATCCCCTGTGTTCATGTGTCCATGTGTTCATGTCCTCTGTGTTAATGTGTTAATGTCTCCTGTGTTCATATCCCCTGTGTCCTTGTCTTTTGTGTCCTTGTCCCTTGTGTCCATGTCCCCTGTGTTCATGCGTCCATGTCCCCTGTGTTCATGCGTCCATGTGCCCTGTGTTCATGCGTCCATGTCCCCTGTGTCCATGTCCCCTGTGTTCATGTGTCCATGTCCCCTGTGTTCATGCGTCCATGTCCCCTGTGTTCATGCGTCCATGTCCCCTGTGTTCATGCGTCCATGTCCCCTGTGTTCATGCGTCCATGTGCCCTGTGTTCATGCGTCCATGTCCCCTGTGTCCATGTCCCCTGTGTTCATGTGTCCATGTCCCCTGTGTTCATGCGTCCATGTCCCCTGTGTCCATGTCCCCTGTGTTCATGCGTCCATGTCCCCTGTGTTCATGCGTCCATGTCCCCTGTGTTCATGCGTCCATGTCCCCTGTGTCCATGTGCCCTGTGTTCATGCGTCCATGTCCCCTGTGTCCATGTCCCCTGTGTTCATGTGTCCATGTCCCCTGTGTTCATGCGTCCATGTCCCCTGTGTTCATGCGTCCATGTCCCCTGTGTTCATGCGTCCATGTCCCCTGTGTTCATGCGTCCATGTGCCCTGTGTTCATGCGTCCATGTCCCCTGTGTCCATGTCCCCTGTGTTCATGTGTCCATGTCCCCTGTGTTCATGCGTCCATGTCCCCTGTGTCCATGTCCCCTGTGTTCATGCGTCCATGTCCCCTGTGTTCATGCGTCCATGTCCCCTGTGTTCATGCGTCCATGTCCCCTGTGTCCATGTGCCCTGTGTTCATGCGTCCATGTCTCCTGGGTGGTTTCAGGCTCTGCTGGCGGTCTACCTCGGGGCCGGCGGGGAGAAGGCCCTGGCCCAGAAGTGCCTCCTGAGGGCGCGCCACTTAGTGCTGACCGTCCACGGGGAGGACCATCCCTACGTCGCCACGCTGGACGTAGGTCGCCCCCAGCCACCCACATCCTGCTGGGCTTTATGGCAACACGCTGGCCTCGATTACATCTCATAAACATCTAGATTGTACAATCTAGATCAGGGATGGGCAACTGGCGGCCCGCGTCCTCACTCAGTGCGGCCCGCATCCTCACTCAGTCAGGCCCGCACATAATAAAAAATAAATAAATAAATAAAATAATAATAATAATTGATCGAGTTACAGAAAACTCGGTCAAGAAAGATGAGAAGAATTCATAGAATTCGAAGGCAAACCCATGCGTCTAGTTTGCTTAGAAGCGATATCAGTCATTAAAGATATCCACTTAAGTCGCCACTACAACTACAACTGCTTGTTGGGTTTGAGTTCATTGAGTTGTTGCACTTAATGTTGGGCCACTGTTTTTCAGTTTTTTGACTTCATTGAATGATGATGTATGTGAGCCCTTTGCACTGATAAAAATACTGACCATTCATGTGGCTGTTTGAGCATGGAAAACATGAAATGAATGTATGTTGGTTCAATTAACATACCGTACATAGGTTATGATTCTGGATGATTTTTTAGGTAGTGGCCATCCCCAAAATGCACCAGAATACAGTAAATCATATCTACCAAATTCAAAATTGTGTAGCTTCTCTCAGCTCACGTTTAGTTGAAGTGTGCAGTCATGTGGCCCTCCAATGGTTATGATGAAAAATGTGGCCCTCTTTATCATGAAAGTTGCCCATCCCTGATCTAGATGGTCTCCTCTGTTTACACAAAGCGCACAACACGCTTACGCACGCGCACACACACACACACACACGCACACGCACACACACAGGTTTGTTCAGGTTCCACAATGCTCAGAGGATGGGCGGAGACGTGGTATCCGTAGTGTACCGGTTTACGGTGCTCTGGATTGTGTCACCAATGGTCCAAGTAGGCCCGGTTTTGGATGTCTCAGAGGTCACTCTCTGTCGTTGTAAATGGCTCCAGGACTGGACAGTCTGCAGAGGTTGTGGTTCCGTGTGGTTCTGCTGACCCGTCTGGTTCCGTCCCCCAGGGCTGTCTCGGGTTGCTGCTGACCGGGGAGGCCGCAGGGCAGTACCTGGAGAGCGCTCTGAAACTCAACATGTCCTTCTTCGGCCCCACCGACACCCACACAGCGTTCAGGTACGTTGATCATCACCACGCACCCCTTCACACACCTGGGACTGAAAGGCAAGAAGGATTCCCTGAGCCAATCAGAGAAATGATGTCCGGATTGGTCAGCAATGAGCAGGGAGTGGTCGGCTCATGAAGAGACAGGCAGTCACCTCCACACAGATGTTCTCATAGTGCACTTCGGACACTAATGGACAGCTATGCTCTTTCTAACTAAAATTTAAATCCTCCCTACAGCTCCTTTAACAGAGGAACGGCGTTGTCTTTTGTTTATCTTGGATGGGTTTAAACCCCCTGGCGAGTCACTGAAAGCCTTCTCCCGTTGTCACCCCCTCCTCCAGTCAGCACCTGCTGTCCCAGTGGCTGTGCAGTAAAGGGGACTACCGCTCCGCCATGAGCCACGAGAAGGAGGCCCAGGCGGCATACTCTGCCATGGTCAGTACCTGACCTACTCCTGCCGTCCCCTCTGGTGCACGAGGCTGTCTGTTGGCGTGTCTGTTGGGGTCACGCCAACACGCCGACAGACACGCCAACAGACACGCCGACAGACACGCCAACAGACACGCCGACAGACGGGCCGACAGACACGCCTGTCGCCGAGTCTGTCCGTGGCGCTCATGGTCCTGTTCTCCCTCAGTTCGGCGAGGACCACAAACAGACCAAGTGCAGTGCAGAGTTCCTCCGCACCATTACCCAGCAGGCCGTGCGGGTGGAGCGCAGCCGAAGGGAGGCGCCCGACGTGACGGAGCCGGCGGTGGCGGAGGTGAGGGCGCCCCGCTTCGTCCGGTGACACGTGGTTTTGTTTGAGCTAACGAGGCGCCAACAGGTGCTAACACCCCTGACCCCCCCCCCCCCCCACAGGGCCTGAAGCCGTCCTCAGAGACCGTTGTGGAACAGCTGGCGCTACTCACGGGGATCAGGAAGAACGCACAGAGGTGAGCAGTAACCGCACCTGAGACACCAAACGTGTTCCGTTATGGGGGCGGCATGGGGCTCAGGGGGTAGAGCGGGTTGGCTGGGCACCGGGAGGTTGCTGGTTCGATCCCACGCTCCTCCTCGCTGAGTGTCCCTGAGCGAGACGCCTCACCCTGACTGCTCCTGACCAGCTGGCTGTCGCCTTGCGTGGTCGACCCCGCCGTCGGTGTGTGAATGTGCGCATGAAGGGGTGAATGTTGGGCAGTATTGTAAAGCACTTTGAGTGGCCACTGGTTAGAAAAGCGCTGAATAGATGCAGTCCATCTACCATCTAGGATGATTATTGCATTGTTATTATGCTATGAAGAATAAATGGATGCATTGTTCATGGATGATGTTTTGATTTGTAGCAATAGGCTCCAGGAATTCAAGAAGAGGTTCTGGGAGATGAAGCTGGCGGAGGCCACAGAGAAGGTGAAGGTCATCAACGAGAGACTGATCAGCGCCAAGACCAAGAGGGAAGGAGAGAGCACGCCTGCAGGGGCGGCAGGAGCAGAAGAAGAGGAGACTCCTGCAGGGGCGGCAGGAGCAGCAGCAGGAGGAGAAGGAGCAGCCGGAGCAGCTGTGTGCCTGGAGAACGGGGACGGTGGAGCAGAACGTCCCGAGGAGGCTCTGCCCAGTGGGGGCCAGGAGATCCGGCCCGCGGAGGAACCCTCGGAGGAGAACCGTCCCAGTGCGGCCGTCAACGGTCTACCAGAGGAGCGCTCTGCACCGGGGGAACCAGAGCAGCAGGAGACGGAGAGGGAGGAGGTGGAGCTCCACGCAACCATGAACGGAGGTCCAGACGTCGAGGGCGACGACACCCACCACAAAGAAACGGAGACGGGGGAGACGGTTGGTCCATCCGAGGGGATGGTGAACGGAGGAGAGGAGGTGACGAAGGCAGGCTCACACGAGGAGACCAACGGTGTGAATGGAGTCCACGACGACGACGAAGACGAAGACGACACCGACCTATCAGGGCTCGAGAAGAAGAAAGAGCACTTGGTAGAGGTCAACGCAAAGTCCACCAAAGCCAACGAAGCGGTCGTCAACGCCGTCATCGTCGTCAACGGAGGGGCGGGGAACGGCGTGGTGGTGAACGGCGCCCCCGAAGAGTGAAGGGCCCCCCCGGGAGCCCGTTGTGTTAAAGCTTTTACTAATGTCTTGGGGTGGAATCAAAGGTATCTTCAGCTGGTACAGAAACGTGGAGATGAGTGTTTTGTACCCAACTGCTCGATGAAGAGGGGACGGAACCGGTTACATGGGGAGGGGGACTTACTTCTTAGGGAAACTTTTTTCTTCCGATAATAAAACATTCTGCTGTTAAATAAAGATTTTAAAAGAGACGGTACTCTGGGTGCTTCTTTCAAACATGGCCCTGACACACACACGCACACGCGCACACACACACACACGCACACACAGTTTAGAGTAGAAGCAATGTTGACATTGCTAATCGAGTTGAGGACGACAATATCAAGATTTTATGCTACAGTATTGAAAGTAAAGATGAACACACACAAAACAGATTAATAAACTACCTTAGTATAAACATTGAGTTTAATGTACATAAAATAAAAAATACAATCATTCTCCAGCTCCTCCCCTCCTAGTAAGCTCCTCCCCTGCTCCTCAGCTCCTCCTCCTCCTCTCAGCTCCTCCTCCTCCTCCCCTCCTCCTCCTCCTCCTCTCCTCTCAGCTCCTCCTCTCCTCTCAGCTCCTCCTCCTCCTCCTCAGCTCCTCCTCCTCCTCCTCCTCCTCCTCCTCTCCTCTCCTCTCAGCTCCTCCTCCCCTCCTCTCAGCTCCTCCTCCTCTCCTCAGCTGCTCCTCCTCCTCCTCTCCTCAGCTGCTCCTCCTCCTCCTCCTCAGCTCCTCCCCTGCTCCTCCTCCTCTCCTCCTCCTCCTCCTCCTCCTCCTCAGCTCCTCCTCCTCCTCCTCCTCAGCTCCTCCTCCTCCTCCTCAGCTCCTCCTCCTCAGCTCCTCCTCCTCCTCCCCCTCAGCTCCTCCCCTGCTCCTCCTCCCTCCGTATGATCTCCAGGTCGGGGCAGTGTTCGTACCGCGGCTCGGCGGCCTCGGCCCAGGTGCATTGTGGGAGCTGGCTGAGGCGGCCGGGGGGGAAGGTGATGAGCGCCGTGTCGTTGAAGACGTCCTGCAGGCGCGGCGGGCAGGGCAGCGGGCGCTCCTCGCACAGCGCCACCGCCTGGTGGAGGAAGAGGTAGTCCCGCCGCAGCTCCCGCTCCACCGTCCTGACGGGGCACAGCGGGGGGGGGGGGGGGGGATGGAGGAGGAGGGGGGGGAGGGGGAGGAAGAAGAGGAGGAGGAGGAGGAGGAGGAGGAGGAGGAGGAGGAAGAAGAAGAAGAAGAAGAAGAAGAAGAAGAAGAAGAAGAAGAAGAAGAAGAAGAAGAAGAAGAAGAAGAAGAAGAAGAAGAGGACTGCATTAGACAACAGGATTTTAAACACTGTACAACTAGTGGCTTTTATACACCCATTCATACTCTTATTCATACACCCCAATCATTCAGCCAATTCACCTATTCATTCATATTCATGCACCCATTCATTCACATATTCACACAACCATTAATTCAACCCATTCATACACCAGAAGCAGCAACTACTGCATACATACACCCATTCATTCACTTATTCATACAACCTTTTAACCCATTCATTCACCCACTCAATCACCCATTCATCCACCCATTCATAAACCCATACATTCATTCATACACCAGATGCAGCGTCAGCCATGCAAGGAAACAGCCAGCTGGTCAGGAGCAGTCAGGGTTAGGTGTCTTGCTGAGGGACACCTTGTTCAGGGATCGAACCAGCAACCTTCGGGTTGCCAGGTGATCAGGTCTACCTGTTGAGGTACTGTCATCCACCCTGGAGCGTTAGCGATCAGTTAGTACATGGCCTACTTCATTGAACAACGTGTACAGCTGTAGTGTGCTCACTAGGGATGTGTCGGTCGCGACTGATTCGTTACAAAGAACGAATCCCGAACGTGAACGACAAGAACCGGTTCCCCAAAACAAGAAGAACTGGTTCTTTGATTCTTTTTTTTTAACATCAACCAAACATATGGTCACGTAAATAAAATATACAAACGAACAGAGCTCCGTCTCCCCGCGACTTATATTGATTGAGTCTACAACTTCCTCAAAGATTCAGCCAATGAGAGGTAGCAATGGTGTTGGAATGGCACCTGGGTAAACCAATGACAAGGCGGTACCGTCGAATATGCGCGCTTTCTCTCTCTGACGTATCTTGGGTCATACCATTCGACTCATATATCCCCCTACATTTTTTCGAAAATAGACTTGACCTCCATCTGTTTATTGGATAAACGCATTTCCCAATCCCAGGAGTCTTTGCTCCATTCTACGTCAATTTAAGAACAAACAAAGAAATTAAACTGCAGTTCGTATTTTTTATTTATGACCATGCAAGTTCTGTAATGCCTGAACAATGAAGAATTAAATGTAAAGTAAAATAAAATTATAAATGTAAAACCATGAATGAAATATAGAGAGTAAGCAAGTGGTATAAATATTGGTGGGACGTTCGACATACTATATATCAGGCATCTCCAAACGGCGGACTGCGGTCTTGACGGTCGTATCCGTACTCACGACCAATTAAAAAACAAAATTATAAAAAAAAGTTTTTTTTTTTTTGTTTTTTTTTATAAGATGTAATCTGACGTAACGAACAAATCAAAACAAACGAATCAAATAAACGAATCGTTATAGTGAACTGAACTGAAAGAACTAGTTCCCGGAAAAGAATCATTTTGCCCATCCCTAGTGCTCACCTCTCCTGGATGCCAGAGAAGCTGTTCCCTATGATGGTCAGCAGAGGTAACGTTTCTCTCTCCCAGTTCCTCCACAGCAGGTTGTTGTAAAGCGCTTTCCCACAATGCATCAGATAGAAGATGGTCGGCCTCTTCGTCAATCGCTTCCCCTCCTTAGAACAAGAATTATTACACACCGATGTGATAGAGCATTAACAACACATACTGAATATCATGTAAGGTTATGGAACCCCATGTAATAACACGGGGTTAAGGTTAGGGATAGGGTTAGGGGTTAAGGTTAGGGATAGGGGTTAAGGTTAGGGATAGGGGTTAAGGTTAGGGATAGGGATAGGGGTTAAGGTAAGGGATAGGGTTAGGGGTTAAGGTTAGGGATAGGGTTAGGGGTTAAGGTTAGGGGTAGGGTTAGGGGTTAAGGTTAGGGATAGGGTTAGGGGTTAAGGTTAGGGGTAGGGTTAGGGGTTAAGGTTAGGGATAGGGTTAGGGGTTAAGGTTAGGGATAGGGTTAGGGGTTAAGGTTAGGGATAGGGTTAGGGGTTAAGGTTAGGGATAGGGTTAGGGGTTAAGGTTAGGGGTAGGGTTAGGGGTTAAGGTTAGGGATAGGGTTAGGGGTTAAGGTTAGGGATAGGGTTAGGGGTTAAGGTTAGGGATAGGGTTAGGGGTTAAGGTTAGGGATAGGGTTAGGGGTTAAGGTTAGGGGTAGGGTTAGGGGTTAAGGTTAGGGATAGGGTTAGGGGTTAAGGTTAGGGATAGGGTTAGGGGTTAAGGTTAGGGATAGGGTTAGGGGTTAAGGTTAGGGATAGGGTTAGGGGTTAAGGTTAGGGGTAGGGTTAGGGGTTAAGGATAGGGTTAGGGGTTAAGGTTAGGGATAGGGTTAGGGGTTAAGGTTAGGGATAGGGTTAGGGGTTAAGGTTAGGGATAGGGTTAGGGGTTAAGGTTAGGGATAGGGTTAGGGGTAAAGGTTAGGGATAGGGTTAAGGGCATAATAGGGTTAGGGCCATAATAGAATTAAGGTTAGGAATAGGGTAAGGGTTAAGGTTAGGGGTTACGGTTATGATTAGGGTTAGGGGTTGGGGTTAGAATAGGGTTAGGGGTAAAGGTTGGGAATAGGAGTAGGAGTTTGGTTAGGCTGTTCCATAATGTAATGTCATATAAAGTACGCCCCGGGATCTCCTCACACCCTGTGTACCTCGTTCTCGGTGAGAACCGAGAGATCCAGTTCTCGGAGCACCTCCTTCTCTCCTGCCGAGAACACGGGATCAAACACCCAGCACAGCCGAGGGGGGATCTACAGAGAAGGTCATGTGACACGATGCGCATCAAACCGGTTCCGCAAGACAAGTCGCAGCACTGATTAAAGGAGGTGGTGAATCCCCAACACCGACCTGAGAACATTCCAACTGGCTCTCTTTCAAGGAAGTCGTAAAATAGTATCAGGTGTTGAATTTGTCATTAGAACGTGTATACTGATCAATAAAGTTGGACTGACTTTTAAGTACACGTTGGCTTCTGGCTCAAACTTATGAACGCTGTCTCTTAGTGTAAATCATATAACATTATTTCAAAGGAAAGCCTTTCTGGTTTGGTGTGGATGAGGCAGTACTGAATGGGACTGTGGTGTCTGTGAGATCCAACGGCAACAAGGGGACCCCCTGCTTGATCTGACCTCCAGAGCCTCAAGCAGCAGCAGCATCATGGCCAGCTGGTAGCGCGCCGAGACGCAGGAGGAGAAGGAACCCAGGCCGTAGCAGACACACTCCAGCCCGGGAGCTGTCGTGCCAACGCTGCCTTCCTCCTGCTGGTCCACAGGTAGCTCAGGGGCGCCACCATCTGGTGAAGGTGCTGCGGCGGCGGTCGCTGAGCTCGACAACAACCGCTCTGAGGGGACGGGTTCAGTCACATGTTTTCATTGTGTCTCCACCAATCAGTTTAATTTTGACGAGGCTGATCAACTTGTATTTTCATGATAAATAACGTAATCTTACTCACTTTTCCAATCAAGCCAAAAGTCTTCACATCTCAACTCAGACCTACAGAAGAGGGTTAGGGTGGATTTATTACATGGGCTTGTGGTGGAAGTGATTGGAGGACTGTGGGCACATTTGATTCCCTTTATATATATATATATATATATATATATATATATATATATATATATATATATATATATATATATCAATGTGACTTATTATACTCACATGGTTTCTCTTATCCGCAGAAGGGTTTTGTTGGTGTTGAACTCATCCTGACAACATCCCTGACCCTGGGGGGTCAGGCTCACCTGTAGCGCCTTGGACCTCCGTGGGGTTCCCTTCCTCCTCCGGGCCACCTGCCACTCCTCCGCCTTCTCACTCATACCTCCAAACACATTCACATTCAGTCAGATCTGTGTTGTCATGCGTTCACATGTTCAGCAACAGAGGGGCGATTACTTATTGTAGAACTCGGGTCGGACCGCCTTCAGTGTAGCACATGTCGTTACTCTTCCGGTTGAGCAGACGTCAACCGGAAGTGGTCGTGCTGGTGTCGTTAGCCGCGATAACAAACCCTCGTTTATGGTGTAAAGTGATAAACTAAGACATTTATACGCCGGATAAGGCGAGGATTCAGGTGAATAACGTTGGACTACTCTGTCCGTTTATCATCAACCTCCTATGCGCATTAATGTCTCAAGTGGTGCTTATTTAGCCTCATGTGTTCAATAATGTGGACGTTACTCCACCAGACTCTTAACTTATTTACTTTCATTACATTATAATTAATAATTATCTACTGTGTACTGATGCAATAATCGGGTTTAATTATAGTACATTTGCATGTACTGATTGTTGTATGATTTCAACACTTTGCCGCTTGTATTCATGTAACATTAACGTCATTCGCCCTCATCGTGTGCTGTAATATGATATAAATAATATAAAATAATATTTGGGCATTTCCGATCTTCAGGCAGTTTCGCCATGTCCATGTCCCACCTGTACGGTCGGAGGACCGAGGAGGACGACGGGGTGGAGATGGAGAGCTTTGAGGTGACGGACTGGGACCTGGCCAACGAGTTCAACCCGGAGCGGCGCCGCCACCGGCAGACCAAGGACCAGGCGACCTACGGGATCTGGGCCGACCGCGACTCCGACGACGAGGGGGAAAGGCCCAGTTTCGGGGGCAAGAAGTAAGTCAGGATTTGACCCACCATTTGATCCGAAATTGCTTGAACGGATACTGTAGCCTGACACGATGAAACGCAGGGATGTATGCTGTGCGTCTTCACATATTCAGCGTACACAAGTCATGGAAAGTGTGTGTGGGTCGGAGTGAGTAAGTCACGCTTTGACCCATCATCCCATCACGAATGGCTCAACCAGATACTGTAGCCTGACGCGACACATGTATGTTGTGTCTTTACATTCAGCGTGCAGCACTGATCATGGAAATTACGTCTGCTGAAATACAAACTAAAACATCAACGCAAAAGTAGAGTTAGGAGTAATCTTGATGTGTAGAACAATATATATATACTGTACTTTTGACTGTCCATAATCTATGACGAATTGGTTCCCATACTGTCGGGTTTCCCCTTCAGGTCCAAGGACTACACGGCCCCGGTGAACTTCATCAGCGCCGGTCTGAGGAAGAGCGCCGCTGAGGAGAAGAAGCAGCAGCAGAAGGACCCCGAGGACTCAGAGGAGTCGGACGATGGAGGCTCTGCTCCTCCTCCTCCTCCTCCGCCTTCATCACGCAGGGCGGCACCTAAAAAACTTCAGACGGTATTTGTATAATTCACATGTTTACATCGTTATACATATGTTGATGTTATGTTTAACTTTGCTGCAAGAGTTGTGATTTTAATTTGATTGTCTACTTCAGAAAATGATTCCTTGTGATTGGACGTTGTCATTTGACTTCAGAGTTGAATCAGCAGTGGCATAGGTTACAGTGGAATGGTGAACAATTTAACAGTATGCTGTTGTCCATGTGAATCTATTCTGCGTAATGTACAAACACGACCATATTCTGTTTTTATGTTCTTTAATAATTCTCTCTTTTCTCGAACTGCCTACTTGTTAGTTTAATTCGGTGACCCCGGTAAAACACAACTCTTTTTCCAGGGAGAAAATTTCCGTGGGAACCAACCCCAACGGTTTGCCGGAGGCGTGCGGACAGGACAGGACATCGGGAACTGGGAGAAGCACACCAAGGGGATCGGACAGAAGCTCCTGCAGAAGATGGGCTACCAACCTGGCAAAGGCCTGGGGAAGAACGCTCAAGGTGTGCGGGTCTTATGAGACCAGCGTTTAGACAGCGTTTAAAGGGGTTATATCCCTTATGTTATATCCCTAAGGTGTGAGTGTTTAGCCATTAGTGTTAGCCGTTACAAGCTGTTTTGAAAATGTGCAGCATCTGACACCACAGGTGGGCGTGTCCGCCTAGATCTGTGCTGGATAGATCAGTCTGCCAGTCTAACCCAGTGGACTGTAGCAAACGTCGCTCATCTATCCGCCACACATCTAGGTGGACACGCCCACCTGGGATGTCAGAAGCTGCACATTTTCAAAACGGCTAATCACACTCACACCTGGTGGTATAATATGTCACCTTTAAGATATAAACGGCAACACATTGAAGTGATAGATGTGCTGGAGACGCCTGACATGGCGCTTTGTCGCTGCAGGGATCATCAACCCCATCGAGGCCAAGGTGCGGAAGGGTAAGGGCGCGGTCGGGGCGTACGGCAACGAGCGCACCCAGCAGAGCCTCAAGGACTTCCCCAAGGTGGACTCGGAAGAAGAGGAGGAGAAGGTACATCTTCATCATTTAAACGAATAACACTTCAATGAAACATGCTCTGATACCTAATGGCTACTGGCTGCTCTGTACTCTGTCCAGCGGTTGTTTCCTAACCGGCGTGCGCTGCTCCCTCCTGAGTCTTGGAGGGAAGCGTCCGCTGTCAGAGCCTAACCCCAGGGTTCCTCTCTCCTCCAGGAGTTCCAGAAGGAGCTGGGCCAGTGGCGGCGGGACCCGGCCGGGAAGAAGAAGCCCAAGTACTCGTTCAGGACGGTGGACGAGCTGAAGGCCAAAGGGAAGCTGGCCGGACGCAGCGCCGGGACCCCCGCGGGGGAGCTGGCCCAGGTCAAGGTGGGTGCACAGGGGACGCCTCGACTCCGGCTGGGGTCCCCGTAGAGGAGGAAGAGTAGCAGCTCATCCTTAGATGAAGAAGAGTATCAACTCATCCTTGGATGAAGAAGAGTATCAGCACATCTCTCATGTCTAATTTTGACATTTGCACAGCCACACATTATCATTTTGCATATTAGTTTTATTTCTGATTCTATATTTATATTTTATATATTTTTTAATATCTTCCTGTCCAGCTCTTTTTCATTCTGTCTGTGATTGTGACGGCGCTCTCTGTCTCCCTGGTAGGTGATCGATATGACCGGGCGCGAGCAGAAGGTCTACTCCAGCTACAGCCAGATGACCAGCAAGCACAGCGTGCCAGAGGAGGCCCTGCCCAACCGGGACCAGAGGCCCTCGGGCTTCACACTGCCGGAGCTGGAGCACAACCTGCAGCTGCTGATCGACCTCACGGAGCAGGACATTCTGCAGGTGGGGCCCGCCCGTCCCCCGGGGGCCGCCCCCCGGGGGACGTCGTTAGGCCTTAGCGTCAATGCTGCAGCATCAACTATTGATGTTGTCTGCCTCGAGTAGCAATGTGTGTGTGTGTGTGTGTGTGTGTGTGTGTGTGTGTGTGTGTGTGTGTGTGTGTGTGTGTGTGTGTGTGTGTGTGTGTGTGTGTGTGTGTGTGTGTGTGTGTGTGTGTGTGTGTGTGTGTGTGTGTGGAAGACGTGACACCTGAATGACCCATCTGGGGTTCATATCGTCTCATCCCCGAGGGCTCTGCCCTATGCTCGTGAGGAGCTCTCTGTGGGTTCTGCTCAGCAGAAGTGATCTAGAACTGTTCCCTCTCTCTGCCTCCCCTCGTGACCCCCCCTCCCCCAGTCGGCCAGGCGTCTGCAGCACGAGAAGGACATCGTGGTGACGCTGAGCCACGAGGCCTCCGCCCTGCAGAGCCGCCTGGAGGTGGAGCAGGACGCCATCCGGAGGGTGGAGGCCGTGCTGGAGCTGGTGGAGCGCTTCCAGTCTGGGGAGAGTGCCCCTGGGGAGGGACCCAGCCTGCAGGTACCTCCCGCTCCAACACTAACCTATACATCTAGATTCATATACCTTATACCAATACACAGGAGGCCTATGCTAAAATACTTTATGTTGATATATATACGTCATACTAAAATATACTAGATAAAAAATACAGTATGTTAATATACTTTATATAATATACGTTATATTACGAATAGTAATAAGCGTTATATTAATATACCTCATGTTAGTATATGTTATATTACTAAACATTATACTAATATTAGTTATCTTAATATACTTTGTGCTAATATACTAGTGTACATTATATGAATATCCGTAAGGTTAAGATTCGTTGTCCGTTATGCAAATATATGTTCTCCTAATATCCGTTATATTAACATGCGTTATGCTAATATCCATTCTGTGATGTATTTCCTGTTCTGTGATGCATTTCCTGTTCTGTGATGTGTTTCCTGTTCCTGTAGGAGTGCGCTGGGATCTTCGAGACCCTGCAGAAGGACTACTACGAGGAGTACAAGGTGATGGGGCTGGCGGACCTGGCCGTGGCCGTGGTGTACCCCCTGCTGAAGGACAAGCTGCGCACCTGGGACCCCCTCAAAGTACGGCCTGTTGACGGTTAAACGCGTTGCCCCCAGCCCGACCGCTGTGGCTCTCCGATGGGAGTGTCCTCTAAATATAACATCATTTAGTAATGTAAGAGAGTGTGCTGCAGAACATGTTCTGCGGATTAGATGTTATGGTTAGGAGAGAGCCGGTCAGAGATCTCTGACCAGCACAAATCCAGGACCGCTGTTGTCAGAAGTCCACCTTCTCTGTGGTTCTTTGTAGAGTTGATGTTGCAGTCCGCCATTGTTTCCCAACTCGCACGCAGCAGTACTCTGCTGTATCAGAACACTGCGAGCATACAGACGGTTTCCCATTGGAAATGAAGTTATTGAGCTTCTGAAAGGGGTTCACTCACCCCGATCCCCTTGCTGTGTTGCGTGGTAGGACAGCACCTACGGCCTGGAGGAGGTGGGACAGTGGCGAGCGCTGCTGGAGTCCAGGCAGCTGCACTCCACCACCCCTGACGCCAACATGGACCCTTACCACAGGTGAGAGGGCCCCGGGGACAACATGGACCCTTACCACAGGTGAGAGGGCCCCGGGGACAACATGGACCCTTACCACAGGTGAGAGGGCCCCGGGGACAGGAGTCTGGGCTGATGGGTCAACCAGGGCATCGTCTCCATGTGATGGGAACCTTCACCTTTTCTCTTAAGTGGTATTATTTTCAGGGGTCTGAAAAGTCTAACGTCAGGGGTTTGAGGTCTATTCTGAGGAACTGTTCCCCCCCAAGTGTTTAAAGGGGAAGAAGTGATGGTAGATGACTGTGATGCCCTCAGCGTGTTGAACGGTTCAGTGATGGCAGAGGACTGTGTTGCCCTCATTGTGTTGAACGGTTCAGTGATGGTAGAGGACTGTGTTGCCCTCAGCGTGTTGAACGGTTCAGTGATGGTAGAGGACTGTGATGTCCTCAGCGTGTTGAACGGTTCAGTGATGGTAGAGGACTGTGCCTCGGCGTGTGTGATGTGGTGTTGAACGGTTCAGTGATGGTAGAGGACTGTGATGCCCTCAGCGTGTTGAACTGTTCAGTGATGGTAGAGGACTGTGCCTCGCTGTGTCCCCAGGCTGCTGTGGGAGGTGTGGCTCCCCGTGATGCGCTCCTCCGTGTCGGGCTGGCAGCCTCGCGCCGTGGGGCCCATGGTGGACTGCATCGAGGTGTGGGCCCCGCTGCTGCCCGTCTGGATCGTGGACCACCTGCTGGAGCAGCTGGTCCTGCCCCGGCTCCAGAGAGAGGCAAGGCGCTCGGCTTACTGTCGGCTCTCCCAGCGGCTCCCAGACCTCTGACGGCATCGTACTGGTTCTGTTGGTCCTGGGGGTCCTGTGAATGTCACTGCGCTGTTGTCTTTAGTCGTGTGTTACTGCGTGTGTGTCTGTGTGCGTCTGGTTAGGGAGTGTTTAGTTACGTGTACGATGTGCACTTTATTCTAGGTTGTGTTTAATTCGTAAGATTTGTATCTGCTTCAAAGTAAAAGCCCGTCTGACCTGGTGCGTGACGAAACGTGTGGTACTAATGAACCGGACGGGGCGTCCAGGTGGATACCTGGAACCCGCTGACGGACACGGTGCCCATCCACTCCTGGATCCACCCCTGGCTCCCGCTGCTGCAGGCCCGCCTGGAGCCGCTGTACCCGCCCGTCCGCAGCAAGCTGGCCAACGCCCTGCAGCGCTGGCACCCCAGCGACACCTCGGCACGCCTCATCCTGCAGCCCTGGAAGGACGTCTTCTCCCCCGGGGCCTGGGAGGCCTTCATGGTCAAGAACATCCTCCCCAAGCTGGGTACGGCCGGGCTGCTGGGTCCTGGAGGGGTCTGGGGGGGTCTGGGGGGGTCTGACGGCGATGGGTCTAGGGGGGGTCTAACGTTGATGGGTCTAGGGGGGGGTCTGGGGGGGTCTAGGGGGGTCTGACGTTGATGGGTCTAGGGGGGTCTAGCGTTGATGGGTCTAGGGGGGGTCTGACGGCGATGGGTCTAGGGGGGTCTGCGATGGGTCTAGGGGGGTCTAACGTCGATGGGTCTCGGACCTGAGGCCAGAGATAACGGCCTCACTGATCTAGCATCAGTTCAATATCGTTAGCCTTGCCTGAGTCACATTTTAAGGTTCATCTTATATTTAGTGTCAGTAATGCCCAGGTCAAATAAATGAATCAGGCAGATGGTGATTATGGAATGTAGAAAGCCCTCTGATTGGCTTAGGATACAGCCAATCAGTCACAGTGAATCAGCAGCGTCAGGAGAGTAGAGATGGGTTAGCTATCACAATTTAGCCAAAATAGAACTGAGACCGTTATGCTATGAGGCTAAATCCTAATTATAACATTAGTCCCAGGGAAACCTTTGGGGTGTGATGTTGAGGAAGGGGTGCTGGCTCCGTACATGAGGTGGGGGAGTCACCGGTCTAGGAGCAGGGGGCTTGATGTGTGGTCCCCCTCTGCCCCCCCACAGCCCTGTGCCTCGGGGACCTGGTCATCAACCCCCACCAGCAGCAGATGGAGCCCTTCCACTGGGTGATGGACTGGGAGAGCATGCTGTCCCTCTCCAGCCTCATGTCCCTGCTGGACAAGAACTTCTTCCCCAAGTGGCTCCAGGTTCGTGAACAAGAGGGGCTTAGATTATCTTTGTTATGGTGGAGCTCAGGTCGGTGAACATTAAGGGGCTTTAGATGACCTTTATTATAGTGCAGCTGTAGCACATCCCAGCTGAGTGTCGAGGTGTCCCTGAGGCAGACGCCTCCCCCTCCCTGCTCCAGACCAGCTGGCTGTCTGTCTTGCATGGAGGACACCGCCGGCGCCGTTTGAATGTGGGAAACGTAGGGAGGTTTGAGTGGCACCAGAATAGAAGACAGTCTAAATTCAGTCTGTTTCTGTGATACCCTGGTTTGTCTCGGCCCTGCTCTCCAGGTGCTGTGCTCGTGGCTGAGCAACAGCCCCAACTACGAGGAGATCACCAAGTGGTACCTGGGCTGGAAGAACTCGTTCAGCGACACGCTGCTGGCCCAGCTGCTCATCAAGGACAAGTTCAACGAGGCCCTGGACATCATGAACCGGGCCGTGGCCTCGGGCGTGGGTAGGTGGACCAACCCTGGTCGCGGGGTTCAAACCCACTCAGCCTTCGTATACAAGTGCATCGGTGGAGAGATGTAGAAGAAGAAATATTAAAATGTGACTCTGTGAACTTTTACACTGGGAACTGTTACACAGTTGACTTTTACACTACTACACTGTTACACTGTTAACTCTGGGCTCTCTCCCCTCTCTCTCTCTCTCCCCCCCCTCTCTCCCTCTTTCTTCTGCTTTCTCTCCCCCTCTCTCTCTCCCCTCCTCCCCTCTCTCCCCCTCTCTCTTCACCTGTCCCCCCTCTCCCTCTCTCTCTCTCTCCCCTCCTCCCCTCTCCTCTCCCCCCTCTCTCTCCTCTCTCCCCCTGTCTCCCCTCTCCCCCCTCTCTCTCCTCTCTCCCCCTGTTAACCTCCCCCTGTCTCCCCCCCTCTCCCTCTCCTCTCCTTCTCTCCCCCTGTCTCCCTCTCTCCCCCCTCTCGCTCTCCCTCTCCTCTCTCCCCCTGTCTCCCTCTCTCCTCTCTCCCCCTGTCTCTCCCTGTCTCCCTCTCCCCCTCTCCCCCCTCTCCTCCCGACCACCAGGGGGCTACATGCAGCCCGGCGCCCGGGAGAACATCGCCTACCTGACGCAGACGGAGCGCAGGAAGGACTTCCAGTACGAGGCGCTCCAGGAGCGGCGTGAGGCGGAGAGCGTGGCCCAGCGCGTCAGCGCCGGCCTGCCCACCAACTTCAAGGACCTGATCCAGGCCAAGGCGGAGGAGAACAACATCGTGTTCATGCCCCTGGTGGCCAAGCGCTTCGAGGGCAAGCAGCTGTACACGTTCGGCCGCATCGTGGTCTACATCGACCGGGGGGTGGTGTTCGTCCAGGGGGAGAAGACCTGGGTGCCCACCTCGCTACAGAGCCTCATAGACATGGCCAAATGAGCTACTCTCCACGTGTTTTCATACTCGTCTTGTAATGCAATGTATAGTGTTTTTATTTTATTCAGGGCGAAAAAAAGTATTTCTTTATGATTACAAACTGCAAATATTGAATTTTGTTTGTGTGTCGATGAGCCATGATTAAAAACTTTGATATTATGTGGTCGACTGTTTGTTTTTTCAATATATTTCTTTATAACAGTGGTCAGAGCATTAAAAACATGATTACTATTCGGTAATCTAAAGGGGTTCCTGTAGGGGGCACTACAGGCGTCTAACGACTTTCTCCGGCCTGATAACTGTCCCTCAGAAGCTGCAGTTAGCATTGTGGTCGTATCGCTTGCGTGAAGCTTGTTTTTGCTGTTATAATTTTAAATTTTCAACTTTTAAGAAAGGATTGTACACATTATTCGTCCACTTTACTCACAGGTGAGTTTATTTGTTCGTGTACTTAATTCTTCAATCATTCTGAAATGAGCGCTTAGCTAAGCAGTGAGTCCCCGATGGCTGACGGCTAACGGTAGCTAGCTTCTCAGCTTCACGCCGAACCCGTTGAGGATGTGTATCCTCCTCCAGTTATAAAACCCACGGCTGTCCTTTCGTTCCAGCGGGTGTACCATGTCTGCCGAGGCCCTGAAGAAGCGGAAGGCGAAGGTTCTCCGCGCTGAAGGAGTAACCCCCGAGGTGAAGCGAGGTCGTGGAGAAGGGGACGCACAGGTAACAGAGCTCTGGGGAGATGTACTCCTGAACCTCCCTGGAAGGAGGGACCCCCCCACTCTATTATCAATATTGTAGCATAAACTGATATCGTTCATATATATCCCTGGTTCCAGTGATCACTCTGCCTTCCTTCTCAAGATTTCCTCCTGGCTGATTAAGGGAGTTTTTTCCTGCCCTCTTGGGGGCTAGGGTCCAGGGGAGCCTCATACACGGCCTTCGAGCCTGTAACTGTGATTAAGGGCTAAACAAATATAAATGAATTGAGATAATCCTCTACGTTCAAAGGGATCCCACATACTTTCAACACCAGAATAAACCGTGCACCATTCCCTGCAGGACGTATGAATTGAAAGACTGCCATTTGATGTCTTCTCAGAGGGCCGTTGTCGAGAAGATGTACTAGAAACTGACCGACTGGGTGTGTGTTTAACGAGGTGTCCCCTGTGCGTCTAGGATGCCCGTGTGTACAGCGAGGAGATGGAGCTGGAGCGCAGGGATCCTGAGCAGGACTACAAGCAGTACAAGCAGACCTGCGAGAGCCTGGCTTCACTCATGGGGGAGATCCAAGAGCTGAAGGCAGCCGGTGCGAAAGAAGGAGTGAGAGAAACTCTAAAACAAACACAACCCATATGTATTTATATTGAAGGAGCTTCAGAGCTGGGCTTTCTGTTTACATGTTGTCCTTCTGGAGTAAACAAATGATGGACTTGTGGTTGCAGTGTACCGAAGTGGAGAAGAGACGTCTGCAGAGCTGCATCCACTTCATGAATCTGAAGAAGCTCAATCGCTTGGCTCACATTCGTCTGAAGAAGGGCAGAGACCAGACCCACGACGTAATGCCAACAGACACACCACCACGATACGTACCCTGGCATGGATTACTCAGAGACGGCTTCATAACCTCTTGTTGTTGTTTTTGTACTTTCAGGCGAAGCAGAAGGTGGACGTGTTGCATCTTCAGCTGCAGAACCTGCTGTACGAGGTCATGCACCTGCAGAAGGAGATCAGCAAGTGTCTGGAGTTCAAGTCAGTATTCTCCCATATTCACTGTGTTGTCACAAACTTAACTGTGTGGTCTGTTTCATTATCTTTTATCACAGCAAAGTATTCACTGAAGTTTCTTTATATGTTTGTGTAAATTTACATTTACATTTAACGGATGCTTTTATCCAAAGCGACGTACATAAGTCTATTTGTCAGAATAAAGAGAAACAACAATATATTACAGTCGGTACAGTAAGAATGTTCATAGGACCAAGTGCCAAGCACAAAAAATCGCTTGGTTAACCCATTAACCGTATACAACATGGATAGCTAGGATAAGATGCTAGACAATGCTAAGTACTATTTTGAAGTGTGAATGCAAGTGTATATTTGTGTAAGTCTATGACTGTGCATCTTTTATTTATTCCTGAATCATAACCATTTCCTTGGGGGTTGATGAGGTGATCTGAAGCTGACCGCGGTATCTCCCTGCAGGTCGAAGCACGAGGAGATCGACCTGGTGAGCGAGACGGAGTTCTACCAGGAGGCCCCGGAGGAGATCTCCAGGCCCCTCCTCACCAAGGAGGACCCCCACCAGCTCACCCTGGCCCGGCTGGACTGGGAGCTGGAGCAGAGGAAGAGGTACCTCAAACCAGTGGTTCTGAGGGGTCGACTGTCGGGCCTCACCTCTTAATATACTTTATGCTCAACACTGACGTTATGTCATTTCCATTAATACATTTGACCCACACCATAGGGCCAGGTTAAATGGTGAGCTACATTTATACCGCACTTTTCTAACCATTGGCCCCTCAAAGTACTTCACAATACAGCCTCACATTCACCCGTTCATGCACACATTCACACATGACAGCGGAGTCAGCCACGCAGGGCGACAGCCAGCTCGTTGGGAGCAGTCAGGGGGAGGCGTCTCGCTCAGGGACACCTCCACACTCAGCTAGGAGGAGCCGGAGATCGAACTAGCAACCTTCTGGTTACCAGCCAACCCGCTCTACCTCCTGAGCCTCATGCCGCCCTGGTTGTGTGTCTGTATTGTGGTGTGTTGTTTGTCTTTGTCGGGTGTCTCTTGTAAAAGAAGAGCACAAATTCAACGAGGCTGAATAGTGACGAGGTGTTTCAATGAGTCTATCAACGTCTGTCGTCCGTCTCCTTGTGCGAAGGTTGGCGGAGAAATACAGCGAGTCTCAGACGACCAAGGAGAAGATCGCGAAGAGCATCGAGGTGAAGAAGGAGCATCTGGGCAGCCTTCAGCCCGGCCTCAACGCCATCATGCAGGTAGAACCACGTCACGTAGAGCCACGTCACGTAGAGCCACGTCACATAGAACCACGTCACGTAGAGCCACGTCACGTAGAGCCACGTCACGTAGAACCACGTCACATAGAACCACGTCACGTAGAACCACGTCACGTAGAACCACGTCACATAGAGCCACGTCACATAGAACCACGTCACGTAGAACCACGTCACGTAGAACCACGTCACGTAGAACCACGTCACGTAGAGCCACGTCACAGAGCCACGTCACAGAGCCACGTCACATACAGCTACGTCACATAGAGCCACGTCACATAGAACCACGTCATATAGAACCACGTCATATAGAGCCATGTCACATAGAGCCACGTCACATAGAGCCACGTCACATAGAGCCACGTCACATAGAGCCACGTCACATAGAACCACGTCACATAGAACCACGCCATCATGCAGGTAGAACCTCATCAAATAGAACTATGAGCCATCATGCAGCTAGAACCACATCACATAGAACTATGAGCCATCATGCAGCTAGAACCACATCACATAGAACTATGATAATTGATCACCTCAACGTCATCATGCATGTTCATCACACACAACTGTTGTGATTATTCATGACCTCTTACGTTGTGGGCTCTTTAATGGTAGGAGAGCATCTGGTCAAGCTGGTTCAGAAGACATAGTTTGGGACAGGATGGACGTCAGAACAGCCTTTATTTAAAAGTCGTGTGTTTTTATTTCTAAATAAGTATAGCGCAGCCTCAATCTGGACGCTGAAATAATTCTCACCTGGAATTAAAATAGAATAGTGATGAACACAGTCGCAAGAGAGACTATGGAGTGTCACAGCGCGTTCATCCGTGTGATCCTCGGTGATGCTGTGGTGTTTATGTCCTCTAATGAAGCTCCTGCTCTCCCCCAGGCCTCCCTCCCGGTGCAGCAGTACCTGTCCATGCCCTTCGAGCAGACCCAGAAGCAGACGGAGGTGGCCCGGCACCTGCCCCCCGCCCTCTACGTGCTGTTCGTCCAGGCCAAGGCGTACGGGCAGGCCTGTGGTGCGTAGAGCGGGGCGTCCCACCGCGCTGCGCAGCCTAGGCACGCGCCCTCCGCCCTGTAGGACAGGGCCACTACCAAGGGGAACTCGAATGGTCCTTTTTAAAACCATGGACACAAATTAATTAAATTCACTGCACTTGTTCAAGGAGTTATTTTGAAAAGCTGCTTATTTATTAATTATATATTATTATTATTTGCTATTAAGTGTTTAATAAATCATTATTTATTTATCAAGACAGCAACCCCCCCCACCTTAACTGACTATTGTCTGCGGGGAAGCCTCGGTAGAGGATCCCTCCGCACGGTGGTCCAGCCCTGAGCTCCTCTGAAGGACCCCCTCTGTGTGTTTCAGACAAGAACCTCAGCGTGTCCATCAGCGGGGACGTGGACGAGGCCAAGGCGCTGTCCAAGCCTCCCGAGGACTCCCAGGGTACGCGCGCACACACACACACGTTTTACGTTATTTTGTTTTCAGATGTTTGACGATGATAACCCTGGTAACCGTACTCAGGCTGTGTTTCTGGGGGTATATCTGTCTTACTGTAGTTCTGTTCTCTCTGCCGTCCAGATGATGAGAGCGACTCTGATGCTGAGGAGGAGCAGGAGAAAACGGTGATTACCTGGACACAGACCAAACACTCCCAGGGGCTCCTTCCGTGTACTGACTTAGGTTTCACCTTCTTTTGGGTTTCTCACACACGCACACCCCCCTCCCGCCCAGGGTCAGACGGTTCGGCTGTCTCCCCCCCCCTGTCACACACACACACACACACACTCCTGCGTTGTGGTTTGGGGGTTTGGGGAGTGGCGCTCATCGACCGCTTCCTGCGCCCACATCTCTGCTTTCTGAGGGATTCTGGGAAAATTCTGCAAGGATGTCTGGGGGGCAGTAACCGGACCCCCACCACGAGCCGCAGCTCTGCCCTGTTTACTCTGCAGTCTCTCTGCCTCCCCCCTCGCCCTCCCTGTCCCCCCCCCCCCCGGTGTTAATTACTGTTGTCCGGCCATAATATACATAAATACTTCTAGCAAGCGCTTTTTTACTTCTATTTTCTACGACATGGGCACATACCCCCCGCCCCCCTCAAACAGCCTCTTCCTCCCCTCGCTGTCACCGTAGTCTTCACCACATCGTCAGCTCGGGGGGTTCTGCTGTCTGCAGCTGAAAGAGGAGCCGGCCCTCGCTACCTTCCCTACTTTAACTCCTTGTCTCCTCCCCCCTCCCCAGAAGAGGAGTCAGAGGCCTGACCCCAGAGGCCGAGCCCGCCCTCGCTACCTTCCCTACTTTAACTCCTTGTCTCCTCCCCCCTCCCCAGAAGAGGCGGCGTCCCACCACCGGCTGCCAGCTGGACGACAAGCGGCGGGAGATGCTGAAGAGGCATCCTCTCTCCCTCTGCCTGGACCTCAAGTGTAAAGGTAGCGACCCCCCCCCTGCCCCCCCCCCCCCCCCCGCCGTCTGGCATGACTAATGAAATCCTCGGCCTGCTCCGGTATTAACAGACACCCTTGGAGGCCATTAGAGCGAGCACCTTCATCGGCTTTCACTTAGCCGCCTTCCCCAAAGTGCTCCCATGCATGTTTATCGTTGTAACCCCACCGCCCAGATCCAGTGTCCGGTATTGTGGCTCCAGTCCATTATTAATGATGTTAGGACATGGTCTGACTCGTGGCTGCCCCCTGCTGGTGAAGGGGGGGGGGGGGGGGAGACGGATTACAAGGGGAACTGCATTGCAGAGAGGGAGAGAGAGAGAGAGGGAGAGAGAGGGAGAGAGAGAGAGAGAGAGAGAGACTCTTGCAGCAGCAGAGATTCTGCATGGCCGATCTCCCCCTGTCAGCACTACTCTCTCCTCCTGTGGTCGCGTCCCTCAGGTGCTGCAGCGTCGAGCCATGTTGTTGTTGTTTACTGCTGCCGGGCCACGCCTCAGTGGACGGGTGTCAGCGGGTTCAGAGAGAGAGAGAGAGAGAGAGTGCTGTCATCATGACCCCCACACCTCCCACCAGCCCCCTGGGGAGCCTCCCTCCCCCCCCCCCCCAGCCCCCTGGGGAGCCTCCCCCCCCCCCCCCCCCCCCCTGGGCTGATCCAGACGTGCAGATGTTCGACCGTACAGTAGAGGTGTTGGGTCCCACCCCCGTGTGTGACGGCTGTGCTCCCTGTGTCCGCCTGCAGATGGCAGCGTCCTCCACCTCTACTTCTACCACCTGATCAACCTCAACATCCTGACCGTGAAGACCAAGGTGGCCCCCGCCACAGACCTCAGCACCGCCGTCAGCGCTGGGTGGGTGGGGCGCCCTGTGTGTGTGTGTGTGTGTGTGTGTGTGTGTGTGTGTGTGTGTGTGTGTGTGTGTGTGTGTGTGTGTGTGTGTGTGTGTGTGTGTGTGTGTGTGTGTGTGTGTGTGTGTGTGTGTGTGTGTGTGTGTGCGCGCTTGTCCCTGTGTCTGATGGTCTAGTGATGTGTGGATCCCTGTGTGTGTGTGTGTGTGCTTGTGTGTGTGTGTCGGTCTAGTGATGTGTGGATCCCTGTGTGTGTGTGTGTGTGTGTGTCGGTCTAGTGATGTGTGGATCCCTGTGTGTGTGTGTGTGTGTGCTTGTCCCTGTGTCTGATGGTCTAGTGATGTGTGGATCCCTGTGTGTGTGTGTGTGTGTCGGTCTAGTGATGTGTGGATCCCTGTGTGTGTGTGTGTGTGTGTGCTTGTCCCTGTGTCTGATGGTCTAGTGATGTGTGGATCCCTCCTGCAGTGAGCTGCTGAACGCGGAGACCCTGCTGAGCTGTCTGTACAGCGGAGACCTGGGCCAGGAGACCCCCAACCCCGCCAACCGCTACCAGTTCGATAAAGTCGGGTGAGGACCACGAACGCTTTGTCTCCCAGCGCACGGTGACTGGATCGCCTGAAATAGAGTGAAAAGTGCATTAACATTAACATTAAGGGCCTTTAGCAGACGCTTCTATCCAAAGCGACCTACAGTAAGTACATTTGTCAGAAAAAGGAGAAAACAACAATATACCTCTGTGGGTACAGTAAGGATGTTCATAGAACTAAGTGCCAAGCACTAACCATCACTAGGTTAACCCATTCCCCGCATTCAACACATCTAAAAGTACTGCATTATGATGCGTAATATCCCCCCCCCCCCCCCCCGCTGGTTACCTGGATGGTTGGTGGTGTCTTCGGCCCCTCCTCCACGGTTTCTTCAGACCGGGCCCCTCCACTCTGCTGAGTCGGGGTGTTTTAACGGCTATTAATGACCGGGGCTCAGGCTGTAGAAGGGACAGTGAGCGCTAACAGTGAGCGCTAACAGTGAGCGCTAACAGTGAGCGCTAACAGTGAGCGCTAACAGTGAGCGCTAACAGTGAGCGCTACACAGTGAGCGCTACACAGTGAGCGCTACACAGTGAGCGCTACACAGTGAGCGCTACACAGTGAGCGCTACACAGTGAGCGCTACACAGTGAGCGCTAACAGTGAGCGCTAACAGTGAGCGCTAACAGTGAGCGCTAACAGTGAGCGCTAACAGTGAGCGCTACACAGTGAGCGCTACACAGTGAGCGCTACACAGTGAGCGCTACACAGTGAGCGCTAACAGTGAGCGCTAACAGCCCTCCCTCCCCCCCTTCCAGGATCGTGACGTTGGCGGACCACGTTGGAGAGCTGGGGCACCCCTACGTCTGGGTTCAGGACCTGGGGGGGCTCTACTTCCCTGGAGAGGCTCCGCAGGCGAGTGTGACGGGCTTAAGGACCTTTCTAGATTAAAATACTAAAATGTAGTCCTTTTTATATATTTCTTAATTTTTTATCGTGCACTATGCAGATTTTTCACTGCTGTCGTCACTTTTGCACCCAATTATATTTATTCTACCGATTTTAAATAGATTTTCAGAGAGAATTCCTGCTATGAACGAGCTGTAGCTTAAAGCCTCTTAGACATTCACCGTTTCTAATAGCTTTGAGCGAAAGTGACGCATGTCTAATTGATATTTTGCAAATATGACATTTTATTTGGTGGCATTTAGCTGTATAATAACTGTGTGTGTGTGTGTGTGTGTGTGTGTGTGTGTGTGTGTGTGTGTGTGTGTGTGTGTGTGTGTGTGTGTGTGTGTGTGTGTGTGTGTGTGTGTGTGTGTGTGTGTGTGTGTGTGTGTGTGTGTGTGTGTGTGTGTCCTCCAGGGTGTCCGTGTGGGCAGTGCTCTCAGTGCCAGCCACATGGAGGCCACTATGAAGCTGCTGAGAGGCCGGGTCCAGTCCCGCCTGGCCCTCCACAAGCAGTTCACCTCCCTGGGTACGACACACACACACACACACACACACACACACACACACACACACACACACACACACACACACACACACCAGAATGACTCATGCTGTGAGGTTGACTGTAACATTCTGGCCTCTGTTGACGGAGCCCCCGTGTCGTTCTGCTCCCCAGAGCACAGCATCGTGCCCATCGCCGCCGAGTCCCAGCACCTCTTCCCCGCCAAGGTCATCTCCCGCCTGGCCCGCTGGACCACCATCGCCCACCAGGACTACATGGTAGGCCCCCCCGAGACCCCCGCCTACAGCAGCCCCTCTGTGATGGAGAGGACGAAGAGGCCTGTCCGGGCGGCCATTATTATAATAATAATAATATATTTAATTTGTAGAGCACTTTACATTCAGAAATCTCAAAGTGCTAAAATGTATTATTCAGTGTTACCGCTCATCGTCTGTCTCTGGTGTTCGTTCATCATGACACGGAGACCTTGATGCTAACCTCTAGTCTAGTTAAAGGACCTATCATAGCACCAGGTGTGAGTGGGATTAGCTGTTACGAGCCGTTTTGAAAAGGTGCAGCGTCTGACGTCACAGGTGGGCGTGTCCGTCTAGATGTGTGCTGGATGGATCAGTCTGCCAGCCTACCCAGTGGACTGTAGCCAACGACGCTCATCTATCCGCCACACATCTAGGTGGACACGCCCACCTGGGATGTATAGTGCACTATATAGGGAGCTCGCCATTTTGTAGTGGTGTTCGAATTCTCAGTGGTTAATTTCATTCACCATGTGGGCAATAAAATGCCCAACATTTGAGTGAACATACAATGATCCCTACATGTTACTCCAGTATACCACAATGCAATGCTGTTTGACGCCAATTAAGTTTAGAAATGTTCAGCACAGTGTCCGAGTTCTCGCTTGTTCGTTCCCTATATAGTTCACTTCATCATAAACAATATAAAGGGAATAGTGAGTGAGTGTATAGGGAACGATTTCGAACACAGCTCTTGTGTCCCCCGTCGTGACCTTGTGTCCCCCCCTCGTGACCTTGTGTCCCCCCCTCGTGACCTTGTGTCCCCCCTGTGACCTTGTGTCCCCCCTGTGACCTTGTGTCCCCCCTCGTGACCTTGTGCTCCCCCTGGTGACCTTGTCCTCCTCCTTCCTCAGGACCTAAGCTTCACCAAGCACGTGACGGGCGCCGGCCTGGCCAAGGAGGCGGACCTCTTCTTCATGGCGGTGTTGGAGCGGGGAACAGGTCGGTACCAGGAGCACGGCCCGAGGGAGGTCATGAGGTCGCAGCCCTTAAAGGACGTATCGGCGATTCAGGCCGAAACATAAATGATGGTATTCATTTGATCGTTCCTCACGATCCGCCAGCTGCCCGCCCCATAGGCAGGCCGTCAGATAACGCGTCTCTGTAGGCGGCCTGCGCTCCGAGATCGGACACAAAAACAAATGGTGCTACCAACCACTCACAACAAAGCTAAATAGTTCTCCAGCCAATCACCCACAAGGGGTGGGTGATGTGGGGTTTTGCGCTGCGTTCATGATAGTTTTTACTGGCTGGGGAGGGGCGAGCTGGCTCTGTTTGTTACCAACAGAAGTGACGTCCCCCCCCCCCAACCTTCACCCCTCAGTGGTATCATCCTCTCTCCTCTCTCCCCCCTCCCCCCTCCCCTCTCCTCTCTCCCCTCTCCCCCCTCCCCCCTCCCCCCTCCTCTCTCCTCTCTCCTCCTGCTGTCAGCTCGTCTGCAGGCGGCGGTGGTCCTGAGCCCGCGCTACCCTGAGGTCTCCCCTCTGTTCTCCCTCTGCCTCAGCTGGAAGGGCGAGCACAGCGGGAGCACCGACGACAACCTCCGGGTGAGTACACACACACACACACACACACACACACACACACACACACACACACACACACACACACACACACACACACACACACACACACACACACACACACACACACACACACACACACACACACACACACACACCCCTCCCCTGCGGGTGGGTCCACGCACACACACCCCCCCCCCCTCTTGATTGAGTTGGAGCGGGGGTCTCCTCGGGGCCCAGAGCTCCGTCCCTCCCCTCTAACCCCCCGGGTGTTCCAGGCCATGGAGAGCGAGGTGAACGTGTTCAAGAGCGAGCTGCAGGGCCCCCGCCCGGGCCACCAGCTGCTGACCAATCAGCTGGCCCGGCTGTGCGTCTGTCTGGACGTGTACCTGGAGACGGACGGCGAGGACAACAGCGTGGAGGGCCCGCGGGAGTTCCCCCGGGAGAAGATGTGTCTGCGCACCGTCAGGTACGGCTGGGGCTGTGGTGGAGACGCATCGTACACCGCCCGCACCAGAGGCTCATCCAGCTAACGATGACGATGGCTAGCCA
>NC_079422.1:27019795-27024795 GCF_026213295.1 Gadus chalcogrammus
TCTACACCTCCCTGTTGAGACCCCCCCCTCCTGGTCTACACCTCCCTGTTGAGACCCCCCCCTCCTGGTCTACACCTCCCTGTTGAGACCCCCCCCCTCCTGGTCTACACCTCCCTGTTGAGACCCTTGCCCCCCGCCCCCCCCTCCTGGTCTACACCTCCCTGTTGAGACCCTTGCCCCCCTCCTGGTCTACACCTCCCTGTTGAGACCCTTGCCCCCCGCCCTCCTTCCCCCCCAGCTCCTGAAGACGTCTGAATCCCCCCACGATGTATCTGGAGAAAAGCATTTTCTAAGCGACTAGTTTTAAATGGAGATAATTAAATAAACACTACTTTTTTTTTATGTGGTGGAGGATAATGATCGAAGTCGTTTGGAATTAGATTTTTTTTTTTATATTCCTTTGTTCTTCTGCATTGCTAAATACAGAAAGGGCGGAGAGAAAATAGATCAAATTAGTGTTTTCCTCCCAGTGCCTGAGTTATTTATGAACCTTGCTTTCTGTACGTCTGTGATGCTGGGGGTGGGCCTGCATTAAGCCCGCATCCCCCTGCCTCAGCCGCAATGCAGGAGATTAAATCCCTTCTAGAGCTTTGATCTGAAGTTTCTGTTGCTGTTTCTCCGCTCCCGTTCTCAGAAGAGGGACGACCGGCCAAGGCATCAGAGAAGCTTCCTTATAATTGATGAACTGACCAACTGATCAATAAAGGGTTTAAAAAAATAACTCAAAGCCGACCCTTTTCGGCTTGAGTACCTGGGATGGGCTGCTCTGAATTGTGTTGTGGCGTTTCTATTGTATCCTTTGTATGTTTACTGTTGAACTTTGGGTGCAGCACTTGGTAACTCAAGTAAGTTCTTGTGGATCAAGCGGAAAGGGCGAATAGAAGGACGAAGATGCATTTCCTTTTTCCATAACTTTATTGCTCAGCATTGTATACATAGCACATCATCAGTGTCGAAGCAGGACAGACCAGCTAACGGCCCGACCATCATCAGTAAGGTGCACGACAAGCAGAATCCATCTCTGTCCTATCTATGTATATGTAAATATAATATACACGTATAACTCTTGAAATATAAGTATGTCGTTTAATATAGATCTCTATTATTAATCTGTCACAATCTGTAGCCTGGCGTTTTCTGACATCTATAAGCCGTACAGGCTTGGCTGTGTGCAGGGCCCTGCGAGTTTCCCTCTGCTGGAGGGACTTAGATTAATGCACTTTTTATTATTACGGGCAGCCGTCACATTCAATGAAGAGTTTAGCATTCGGCATTCACGACAGTCAGAAGCGTCTGGGGTATGTAATGGCCATACTGGGGTATGTAATGGCCATACTGGGGTTATAAGCTAAGAGAGTCACTATTGCTAACATACCTTTGACCTGCTATATGTCGGACACTCGCAGCTCAAGTGTCTAAAGTCCCCGGCTCCTCCACGCCGTCACGCCCGCCTGCTCAGTTCTTTGGCATCATCACTTACTCCTCGCGCTCCGGAGACCTTACTTCTTCACCTCCTTGGTCTCCTTGGTCTCCTTGGTCTCTGTGCTGGCTGGCTTCTCTGTCTTCTCCTCGGCCTTCACCACCTCCTTCTTGTCCTCCGTCTTCTCCGCTGGTTTCTGCTCGTCCTTCTTGGGCTCTACCTTCTCGGGCTCGGCTTTAGGGGCGCTCTTCTCCTCTGCCTTGGGGGCGGCGGGTGTGGCCTCCTCCTTAGCAGGGGTTGGTTCTGGTTTGGCTGCTGGGGCGGGCTGGACCTCTGCCGGCTTGGTTTCCACGGCAGCAGGAGCTGCTTTGGGGGTGTTGCTCTCTGCCTTCTCTGGCTTGGCTTCAGGTTCCTTCTCCTTGGGTGCCTCCTTCTTCTCCTCTTTCACAGGTGTAGGCTCCACCTTGACAGGTGTAGGCTCCTCCTTCTTCTCCTCTTTCACAGGTGTAGGCTCCACCTTCACAGGTGTAGGCTCCTCCTTCTCCTCTTTCACAGGTGTAGGCTCCACCTTCACAGGGGTAGGCTCCTCCTTCTTATCCTCTTTCACAGGTGTAGGCTCCACCTTCACAGGTGTAGGCTCCTCCTTCTTCTCCTCTTTCACAGGTGTAGGCTCCACCTTCTCCTCTTTCACAGGTGTAGGCTCCACCTTCACAGGGGTAGGCTCCTCCTTCTTCTCCTCTTTCACAGGTGTAGGCTCCACCTTCTTCTCCTCTTTCACAGGTGTAGGCTCCACCTTCACAGGTGTAGGCTCCTCCTTCTCTTCTTTCACAGGTGTAGGCTCCACCTTCTTCTCCTCTTTCACAGGTGTAGGCTCCTCCTTCTCCTCTTTCACAGGTGTAGGCTCCACCTTCTTCTCCTCTTTCACAGGTGTAGGCTCCACCTTCTTCTCCTCTTTCACAGGTGTAGGCTCCTCCTTCACAGGTGTAGGCTCCGCCTTCTCCTGTTCCACAGGCTCAGGCTGCTCGTCTTTCTTCTCCTCTTTGGGGGTCTCTTTGGGCTTGGGTTCGGGGGTCTTGGGCAGGGGGGACGAGGGGGGAGGGGACTTGCTCTCGGGGGACTTGCTGCGTGGGGACTTGGACACCGGAGACTTGCTGGCAGGAGATTTAGATTCTGGGGACTTGGACTGTGGTGTGCCGGCGGCTGGGGTTTTGGACTGAGGAGACTTGCTCTTGTCCTCATCCTCTTTGGCTTCTTCTTCTGCCTCTTCTGCCTCATCTTCCTTCACATCTTCCTTCACCTCTTCCTTCTCCTCTTCCTTCTCCTCTGCAGTTTCCTCCTCAGCATCTTCTTCCTTCTCGTCCTCAGCTTCTACCTCCGCTCCGTCTTCTTTGGTTTCCTCGCCGTCTTCCTCTTCTTCCTCGTCCTTCTCCTCTTCCTCCTCTTCCTCGTCGTCGGCGTCCTCCGTCACCTCAGTCACCTGTGTCTCGTCGGTCTGCTCCTCCACGATGACGGTGTCGGAGATGTCCTCTCCCTTCAGCTTCAGGTGGCTGGAGAGCCGGCTGTCGATGTAGGAGTAGAGGCTTCCCCCGGTGACGAAGCGCTGCTCCTCGCCCTCCAGGAGCTTCCTGTTGGGGCACACAGCAGGACCCCGGCCGTCAGCACACCCATCAGGGGGGTTGGGCGTGGCAGCACATGCGTTACGATTCATTACCGGCCGTGGCGACCTGTTCCGCAGCCTTCCAGCGCAGCCTTACCTGTAGGCGGCGATCTCAATGTCCAGCGCCATCTTGACGTTGAGCAGCTCCTGGTATTCCTTCAGCTGGCTGGACATCTCCCATTTGGTGCTCTTCAGCTCGCCGTCCAGCTGGTGGATGGTCTCCTGGGGACGGAGGCAAAGACACAGCGTCAATCTCAGTCGGCCGCTGCTGGGGGTGGAGCCTGGCCTCAGTGAGACTCATGTGATCAGGTTAGAATCATCATCAGTGGGAGGAGGGGGACTACAGTGGGACTACAGTGGGACTACAGTGGGACTACAGTGGGAGGAGTGGGACTACAGTGGGACTACAGTGGGAGGAGTGGGACTACAGTGGGACTACAGTGGGAGGAGGGGGACTACAGTGGGACTACAGTGGGAGGAGTGGGACTACAGTGGGACTACAGTGGGAGGAGTGGGACTACAGTGGGACTACAGTGGGACTACAGTGGGAGGGGTGGGACTACAGTGGGACTACAGTGGGACTACAGTGGGAGGAGTGGGACTACAGTGGGACTACAGTGGGACTACAGTGGGAGGAGGGGGACTACAGTGGGACCACAGTGGGACCACAGTGGGAGGAGGGGGCCGTGCCTGCAGGGAGCCCAGGTCCCCGTGGTGGCGGTCCTCGTTCTCCATGCGCTGTCGCTCCAGGGAGTCCTTGGTCCCCCTCAGGGTCTCCAGCTCGACGGTGCGGCTCTGCAGCTGCCGGCGGTACTCGGAGATCTCGTCCTGGGAGCCGCGGATGGCGTCCTGGTTGGTGCGGGCCGCGTCCGACAGCCGGTCCATACGCACTGGAGACAGACGGACACGTTAAGAACACGCTAACAACACGCTGACAACACGTGAACAACACGTTAAGGGTTAGGACCTCTCACGACGGAACCACCAACACATGCAGAACATTAACGTCTGTCCTCCACTGAGGATTCACCACACAAACGCGCAAAACCATTGTGAAAGAAATATCTAAATCCTTAAAGTGCGGCGAAATCTAAGCCTCCAAATGTCCAGCGAAGGGTTCAGGAGAGGCTGGGGATGACATCATGCACCACAATCCGGTCTGAGCTGTCCAGCATCTTCCTCAACGGATATGTGAGCCTCCCTCCGTCCGCTGAGGTCACGCTCAGGGCCTCGTGACCTTCACAAGCTGCTCGTCCGTCTGACTCGGCGCCTATCCCTGCCAACAGCCTCCGTGACAACAGCCTCCGTGACGACAGCCTCCGTGACGACAGCCTCCGTGACAACAGCCTCGCCCTGCTGTCCGTCACGCTCTGAGGTCATCAGCAAGGTCCCACCCCCCTCGGCGTGATTCACCTCCACCTGTCAGCGACCAGCCAAGGTCGGGGGTGACGACCCCATCATTCAGCGCGGTCGCCGTCTGTGGGATCCTGGCGGTTCAGTCGGTACAAACCAGGTGGTATTCATCCTCAAGCTGTTTCAGGGTGTGGGTGTGGTTCTGGTGCTGCTGACTCACTGAATATCACCCCTGTGTGCTTTCTGCATGTGCTGCTGAAACAGCCTGAACACACAGGAGGTCTTGGGTGTGTGACGGTGAACTGGCCTGGTCATCACACCTTTAAAACGAGGATTCATCCGCAGTGCAGAACCTCCCACCCACACAGAACCCAATCACCATTCAGAACCTCACACCTAAACTAAACCCCATCACCACGCTGAACCACACACCCAAACTAAACCCCAACAGCATCCACACTATCTATAATTACTTTTCACTGACTCAATGATTTAAAGCATTTGCTTGTATGTGTGCCAATTATGCTCCCCCCCCCCCCCCCTCACCATCCCTGGAAGTGTGTTTTTCTT
>NC_079422.1:27029795-27109795 GCF_026213295.1 Gadus chalcogrammus
ATATCATTGAATGCCTTCACAATACACTCTGCCTTCAAGGGTTTCTGTATCTGCAGTCGTTCACTACCTCCCTCCCTCCCACCATCGTTTACAATAGGATGAGCTGCAAAGGGGTTATCGTGTGTGTCTGTGTACATGATGAGGCAATAATGAGGCAATAAATAGGTGTGATCAGAGTTCCACAGCTGGGGACTGAGAATGAAGTTTCCAGAACATCCTCTACATTGGTCAAATGCGCCATCTGGTGGAAGTCGAACGAGGGACTGTTGCTTTTTTTTTTTTTTTTACTAAGTAGTCTGTTGTATGTTCCTTTATTGTCCAGCTGGGGGCGGTATCGTAGGGCACTGTGTTCCCTTACTGTCCAGCAGGTGGCGGTATAGTAGTCTAGTCCACTGTGTTCACTTATTGCCAGCAGGGGGCAGTAGTCGCTTGGCGCTGTATGCACGGTACTTCCTGTCGACGTAGGTCGTGAGGGAAAGTTCAAATAACAATAACAATCCTAACAATAAAGTGTTTTTCTGAAGAAGTTTGGTAACGGAACAGTTTTTATGGCTGATTTAGAAAGCCAGCGCAGTTTGTCGGGTCTTTGGGTCCTGGGGAATAACCAGCTGGTGGATGAATGGAAGGTAATCCACACACCAGTACACACCAGTACACATGCTGGTAATGTTAGTGGAGCTGACTCTCCTCACCAGTACACACCAGTACACATGCTGGTAATGTTAGTGGAGCTGCACTCCTCACCAGTACACACCAGTATACATGTTGGTAATGTTAGTGGAGCTGCTCTCCTCACCAGTACACACTAGTATACATGTTGGTAATGTTAGTGGAGCTGCTCTCCTCACCAGTACACATGTTAGTCATGTTCTCTGCTCACCAGTACGTGTTGAGAAGAGGAGGACTGATTGACGTTCTGCTCTGTAATCACGGAACGCATCACGAAACACTGATGAATGATTATTATTTAATATAACGTCAATGCTTTCATCATGTCTCTCAGCGTCATTAAAGCGGTTCAGAGCTGTCAGTGTGGTCCTTCATGACCCTATGCTGATGATGCTACTTCTTGTAGCCACACTGGAGGCTATAACCGTACTATTTCTGTATGAAACATGTTCTTATGGTTTCTTGTTTGGTTCAGAGACAGGGAGTGCAGCTGTTCAGTCGCGACCCAGACCCCAGCAGACTGACGCAGCGTTCTGCTGACTTCCACAAACTGCTGCTGAAGATCAAAGGTGCTTCAGCTGAGTGGTGCTGATGGTTACTGTCAGGGCTCGTCATGTTCCTCCAGGTTCCTCCAGTCCTCTCCCCTTGGTTCCTAAGTCCTCTCCCCTCAGTCCCCTCAGTTCCTAAGTCCTCTCCCCTCAGTCCCCTCAGTTCCTAAGTCCTCTCCCCTAGGTTCCTAAGTCCTCTCCCCTCGGTTCCTAAGCCCTCTCCCCTCGGTTCCTAAGTCCTCTCCCCTCAGTCCCCTCAGTTCCTAAGCCCTCTCCCCTCGGTTCCTAAGTCCTCTCCCCTCAGTCCCCTCAGTTCCTACGCCCTCTCCCCTCGGTTCCTTGTCCCCTCCCCTCGGTTCCTAAGCCCTCTCCCCTTGGTTCCTAACCCTCTCTGTTCCTCAGGCGTCCCCTTGGTTCCTTGTCCTCTCTCCTTGGTTCCTCACCCTCTCTGTCCTCAGGCGTCCCCTTGGTTCCTTGTCCCCTTGGTTCCTCACCCTCTGTTCCTCAGGCGTCCCCTTGGTTCCTTGTCCCCTTGGTTCCTCACCCTCTCTGTCCTCAGGCGTGCCCTTGGTTCCTTGTCCTCTCCCCTTGGTTCCTCACCCTCTCTGTTCCTCAGGCGTGCCCTTGGTTCCTTGTCCTCTCCCCTTGGTTCCTCACCCTCTCTGTTCCTCAGGCGTGCCCTTGGTTCCTTGTCCTCTCCCCTTGGTTCCTTGTCCTCTCTCCTTGGTTCCTTGTCCTCTCCCCTTGGTTCCTCACCCTCTCTGTCCTCAGGCGTCCCCTTGGTTCCTTGTCCTCTCCCCTTGGTTCCTCACCCTCTCTGTCCTCAGGCGTGCCCTTGGTTCCTTGTCCCCTTGGTTCCTCACCCTCTCTGTCCTCAGGCGTGCCCTTGGTTCCTTGCCTTCTCTCCTTGGTTCCTCACCCTCTCTGTCCTCAGGCGTGCCCCTCACCCCGGACCTGTCTCAGCTGGAGCTGGCGGTGCGCTTCAACGCGTGCGTGTTCTCCGTCGCTCAGGCCCAGACGGAGCGCGCCCAGGCGCTGCTCACAGAGGGCCTGCACAGAGGTGAGCACTGGCTCTATGTATAGTATAGTATATAGTATATAATATATATATATATATATATATATATATATAGTGGTGAATAGTGTGGAATAGATGTGAGCAAGATAACACAATCAAATTGCACCATCTTAGCAGGTTCACGTGTAGCATATATACTAGTTATATATACTAGGGGTAATGTGTTATCCCACGCCCACAGTCTCTCAGTGGGCGTCCTGGAGCAAGGTGCTCCTACCTGCTCCTCACTCAAGGAGCTACGGTTCATAGATGTATAAATATACGGCCTGTTTGAGACTGTACCTGTGTTTAAGGGCTGCACAAACTAAATCTAATTGATTTGAAACCACTGTCACAGTTTGTTGTTTTGGATTTCAAACGTTTTCTAAAATTATTAACTAGTAACGAAGTCAATGTCGCTCAGTTCTGACCCCCTCAGCTCTCGGGGTCGCGGGGGGGACCGGTGACCCCTCCTCTGAGTCCTCCGCTGAGGTCTCCTCTCTCTGGGGCCCTGCTCTGAGGGCCGTGGCCGACGGGCCCCTGGCGGTCGGCGCGCTGCGGCTGCTCTGCCTGCAGTGGGCCGTGTGTCTGTCCTCAAACCGCCTCACACACATACAGGAGCTGAGGGTGAGCACACACACACACACACACACACACACACACACACACACACACACACACACACACACACACACACACACACACACACACACACACACACACACACACACACACACACACACACACACAGTCACACACACACACACAGACACACACACACACACACACACACACACACACACACACACACACACACACACACGCACACACATGCACACACACACACACACACAGGACCTGAAGCTGAAGCTGAGGAACTCCTCTCCACACGTTGGGGACCTGAGGCTGTGTCTAAGATGGCTGCCGTTGGTTGCAACGTGTTGAACGTCAGAGTGGAGAGATGTGATGACAGAGAGCGCAGGAGAGCAAGATCTTTACAATAAATCAGATTAAGTCTGTCCCTCTGGTCTCCGCCCCCTTCCTGCTCATCTCCTCCATAGAGAACTTCTGCATTAATTTGTGATTGACAGGCAAGATAGATTCCATGAACCAATCAGGAAGGGATGACAGGATTGGTCAGAAATTAGCGAGGGCCCGACTCAAATTGTAATAGTCTACAGAGGAAGGGGCAGTCAACCAGAACGGAAACAAATCAGTTTCTTCCTCAGTTTGTGTTTAAACACGTTTAGTGTCAACATCACATTGACGACAGTGTCCTGGTCACGCGCTGGTTTCCTGTCTTCATGTGTCGCAGGGCGAGCTCTCCTCTCTGTCGGACAGACTGTCTGCTCTTGAAGAGGAGGAGGAGAGGAAGAGGAGTCTGTCTGCGTCGGACCACGAGCCCCCCCGCCTGGTGGCGGACCCCCTGCGGCTGACGGAGCTGCTGGACGTCTGCACCGTCGTGGCCCGAGGTCTGAGCCGTCCTACGACGACGGGGCATAAGCTACTTTAGGCGTTCTTTATATCAAGGGTCCCATGACACGCCAACAGGTGTGAGTGTGATTAGCCGTTACAAGCCGTTTTGAAAATCTGCCCCTTATGACGTCACAAGTGGGCGTGTCCCACTAGATGCGTGCTGGATAGATCCAGCCCACCCAGTGGACTGTAGCATCATCTATCTGTCACGCATCTAGGTGGACACGCCCACCTGTGATGTCATAGAGGGCCGATTTTCAAAACAGCTTGTAAGGGCCAATCCCACTCACACCTGGTGGCGTGTCATGGGTTGTTTAACAGCATTTTTTGTCATATTTTTTGAAATTGAAACATCCGAGAGCAATCAATGAATGCAACGCTCTGACAAACACTAGAAACCAGTCTCATCTGGCTGGCCTGGAACAGGCCTGGAACAAGCTCGTCCAATCACGTCATTCAGCCAGGATGAAGTGATTGGACGGCCCACCTGTCTGTCTCTGTCTCTGTCTCTGTCTCTGTCTCTGAGTCTCCCTACCTCTAAAGCCGCCTGATTCTTCCTCGAGGCTAGCAGACCTGTGGCTAATGCTAGCGAGCTAGTCCCGTGTTTTGGGGGAGGGGCTTTTGAGGGAGGCCTGGCGAGCTAGGGGGGGGGGGGGGCTGAACAATCAGTTTAGCCACAGCAGGAGTCAGAAAGACACCAGACTATTTCCAGAGTTATATTTTGAGGAGTGTGAGACTCACTTTACACTCAAACCGTTCCTGGGGAGAGATCTATTTTTAAAACAAATCAATGGCTAACGTTTCTATAAATGGGTCTCCGTCCAGGGGCCGAGTGGCTGAGCGACGGCCGTCCTTCAGACGCTCTGTCGGAGCTCCAGAGAGCCTTCTCCCTCCCGGCCCCCCGGGACGTCCTGGCCCAGGCACACGTCCTCTCGGGCCGCTGCCTCGCCGACACGGTGAGACACACACCTGCCCCTCTCCAACACGGTGAGACACTCACCTGCCCCTCTCCGACACGGTGAGACACTCACCTCTCCCTCTCCAACACCGTGAGACACACACCTGCCCCTCGCCAACACGGTGAGACACACACCTGCCCCTCGCCAACACGGTGAGACACACACCTGTCTCTCTCCGACACGGTGAGACACACACCTCTCCCTCTCCAACACGGTGAGACACTCACCTGCCCCTCTCCAACACCGTGAGACACACGCCTGCCCCTCTCCAACACGGTGAGACACTCACCTGCCCCTCGCCGACACGGTGAGACACTCACCTGCCCCTCGCCGACACGGTGAGACACTCACCTGCCCCTCGCCGACACGGTGAGACACTCACCTGCCCCTCGCCGACACGGTGAGACACTCACCTGCCCCTCTCCAACACCGTGAGACACTCACCTGCCCCTCGCCGACACGGTGAGACACACACCTCTCCCTCTCCGACACGGTGAGACACTCACCTCTCCCTCTCCAACACGGTGAGACACACACCTGCCCCTCGCCGACACGGTGAGACACACACCTGCCCCTCGCCGACACGGTGAGACACTCACCTGCCCCTCGCCGACACGGTGAGACACACACCTGCCCCTCGCCGACACGGTGAGACACTCACCTCTCCCTCGCCGACACGGTGAGACACACACACCTGCCCCTCGTCAGCGCGGGGAGACGCCTGCCTGACCTCCTCCATCTTCACTATTATCCATCAGGTGTACGAGTGCTGCTTCGTACACGTGCTACTAGGCTGTGACATCACTGCAACGGGACAAAGTATTGGACAAGTTGGACCATTGACCTCGCTGGTTGTAGATTTGCGCTTTACAATATTGCCTCACATTCACCCATTCATAATAATAATAGTTTATTATAAAAGCATCTTTCAAGGTACCCAAGGGCACTGTACAAATAAGATACATAGTCAATAAAAAGTACATATAGTCAAGCAATCAGACACTGACACTATAGACCTAATAAACTCAGACGGCGACAGTCAGAGAGCAAGCGTACAGGACGGAGGTTTACACAGGATGGACAAGGATGCAAAGTATAAAGGGAAAAACACATAGAAACACTCAGAGGGGACGCAAACACTACATAGGGCATAAAGTGCACACCAGATGTAGGGATGAAAACAAGTAAAAACAGGGAAATAAACGAGGCATTGCAAGTAGAAATCTGGAGGCGGAAAGGAAAGCTGAGCTTGAAAAAATAAGTGCTTTTGACTGTTTTTGAAGTAGATACGGTTGTGCTTTGGTGCATCACGAGTGGCAGGGCATCCCACAGCTTTGGGCCATAGCACACATTCACACACCGACGGTGGTGTCCACCTCACAGGGCGACAGCCGGCTCGTCAGGAGCAGTCAGGGTGGGGGTCAGCGTGTCCCCCTCGCTCAGGGACACCTCGACACTCGAGGAGCCGGGGATCAGACTAGCAACCTTCCGGTTATGAGCCAACCCGCTCTGCCTCCTGAGCCCGATAGACCTCTGAAGAGTAAGTCCCGCCTTCGAGGCTCCGGTTCCCACGTCAAATGTCTGGGAGATAACACGGTGGTTAGAATGATCGTACATAACAAACTCTGTAGGTGGCGAAGAAGTAAAAGCTGCTCACGTTTTGAACTACTTACAATTAGGACATTTAGCAGACGCTCTTATCGTAAGCGACTTACATCGATTAATACACACATTGACACACCGACGGACAGCTCGTCAGGAGCAGTTAGGGTTAAGTGTCTTGCTCAGGGACACATGTACACTCAGCTAGGAGGAACTGGGGATCGAACTAGCAACCTTTCGGTTACAAGACAACTCCTCTACCTCCTGAGCTAAGATGGAATCTGGATGGAAAGAGTGTGTAGTTCAAACCGTGAGCAGCTTTTACTTCTTCGCCGCCTGCAGAGTTTGTTATGTACGATCATCCTAAACCCCCCGTGTTATCTCCCAGACATTTGACCGATGGAACCAGGAGCCTCGGAGGCGGGACTTATTCTTCAGAGGTCTATACCGCCCCAAAATGGCGCCAAAGGCCTTGCTTGATGGACACCGTTCTGATGTTGCAGGCCATGATTTCATTCACAACCTGGGTATGAGCGAGTGCCCTGGCCCGCTCGGTGTCCCCTCTAACAGGCGGGGGTTGATTGTTCCCCCGCCGTGCTCAGGGCCGCCCCCAGATGGCGCTGTTGTGCTTCATGAGGGCCATGGAGACGGAGCCCCACTGTGTCTCCGCCCTGCACCGCAGCACTGAGGTCTACCGCCAGCTGGGGAACGCAACGGCCCTGGTGGAGGGTCTCCGGCTGCTCAACACGGTGGGACGCGCACACACACACACACACACACACACACCATTCAACAGTTCCTCATCACATCGCTCTACTCCCCACGCGTGGCTACTCAAGGCTGTGAATCCTCAGCCCGTTCTTATGTACAGGACGTCGGAGACCTTTAAAATAACATCTAGGGCCGTTCATGACCCTCCTGCGACCCCATATGATATCAGGGGAACAATACACACAATGAGGACCTTGAATGACCCCTGGTTATTAAAGGTCCCATCATGACATGCCACCAGGTGTGAGCATGATTAGCCGTTACAAGCCGTTTAGAAAATCGGCCCCCTTATGACATCACAGGGGGGCGTGTCCACCTAGATGTGTGACGGACAGATGAGCAACATTGGCTACAGTCCACTGGGCGGGCTCGTAGACGGATCTATCCAGCGCACATCTAGGTGTAAGGCTTATCACACCCACACCCGGTGGCATGTCATGCCACACACAACATTTAGGGCCGATCGTGACCCTCCTGCGACCCTATATGATATCAGGAGTCCAATTCCGTGTTCCAATATCCATACTAACCTTACTTACTAGCCTTAGTTTGAGTACGTCGGGCGTTCCGATTCAGATCGGGCCAAAATAAGTGTACTGAAAGGACCCGGAGGGTGTACTCAAAACGGTCAAACCGCGAAGTGTGGATCGATGTGCACTCTCCGTACTCAACGGCAGCCATCTTAGCTACGTAGCGGAAGAGGGCGGAGCCAGGCTGAGCCAATGTCGGCGCATTTTCCACATAGCCTGCATTAATAGTCATTTTGTAGTTTTGATTTTTATAGCTGCTAGGCGTAAAGAGTTCACCGTTCAAAGCGGGATGTTCATTGCGGGGGAGGAGCCACGTAATTTCCGGTCCGTGCACCACGGAGTATTCGATTTGGAACAACACTGACATCTGAAAATTAGCGCACTTAGTGAGTGTGGATAGTGTACTACAGTACGTTTAAGTGTACTCATGGAAGTATGGACGTCGGAACACGGCACAACACACCCGGCGAGGAGCTTCAACGACCCCGGGTTGGAGAAGCCCTCGGTCAACGTCCGTCTGTCCCCCAGGCCCTGAGGCTGCCGCCCCCCGCCGCCCCCAGCATGACGGCGGAGGTGTCCCCGCTGAGCGCCCCCCTGCTGCTGGGCAGCCCGGCGCTGGGGAGCCTGCTGTCGGCCCCCCCGGCCCCCAGCGTGCAGCGCCGCCTGGCCCTGAGCTGTGTCCTCCACGGGCGGTGAGGACCGGGGTCCTCGCGCACACCGGGGGGCTTTAGTGACGCTCTGATCCAAAGGGGCTCACTATGAGGAGGGTGAGGGGGTGAGGGGCTGAACCCTGGGTGAGGGGGTGAGGGGCTGAACCCTGGGGTTAGGGGGTGGTCCTGGGGTGAGGGGCCGAGGGCCTGGGGTGAGGGGGTGATGGGCTGGTGAGGGGGTGGTCCTGGGTGAGGGGGGGAGGGGGTGGTCCTGTGGTGAGGGGTGAGGGGGTGAACCCTGGGTGAGGGGCTGGTGAGGGGGTGGTCCTGGGTGAGGTGGTGAGGGGGTGACCCCTGGGTGAGGGGGTGAGGGGCTGGTGAGGGGGTGAACCCTGGGTGAGGGGCTGGTGAGGGGGTAGTCCTGGGGTGAGGGGGTGAGGGGGTGAGGGGGTGGTCCTGGGTGAGGGGGTGAGGGGCTGGTCCTGTGGTGAGGGGGTGGTGAGGGGGTGGTCCTGGGTGAGGAGGTGAGGGGGTGACCCCTGGGTGAGGGGGTGAGGGGGTGAACCCTGGGTGAGGGGCTGGTGAGGGGGTAGTCCTGGGGTGAGGGGGTGAGGGGCTGGGCCTGGGGTGAGGGGCTGGTGAGGGGGTAGTCCTGGGGTGAGGGGGTGAGGGGCTGGGCCTGGGGTGAGGGGTGAGGGGGTGAGGGGCTGGGGTGAGGGGGTGGTCCTGGGTGAGGGGTGAGGGGGTGAGGGGCTGGGGTGAGGGGGTGGTCCTGGGTGAGGGGGTGAGGGGGTGGTCCTGGGGTGAGGGGGTGGTCCTGGGTGAGGGGTGAGGGGCTGACCCTTGTGTTGTGCCCACAGGGTGGCTGAGGGCGTGGAGCTCTACCTGGACCTGCTGGCCGACCTCCAATCAGATCCTCAACACGCGGTAAAACAGGTTTAACCCCGTCCAACTAAAGAGGGATACTGTAGGGGGGGGGGGGGTCTGTAACCCCTACCCAGACTGCTGACCTCAGAGCCGTACCTTACCATAATAACGCTGACTATTGTTGGCTTTTAAACTCGACACAAACGTCCTCTGAATCAGACGGATTAAAGTAAATCTAAAAAAAAAGACAAAGAAATTCACCGTGTGAGATGGATGGTGAGAGGATAAACCGTGCTGAACGTAGCGGAGCAGTGGCTCCATTCACAAGGCCGTTCTGGAGGACGAGGTCTCTCACGGGTCTCTGTGGCGGTCCCGTCTCAGGTCCCCCCGGGTTCGCTCCAGGCCCCGCCCCCGCTCCAGGCCTCGCCGCGGGGGGCGGAGCTCTACCTGGAGGCGGCCGCCGCCCTGCTCCTGGCCGGGCGGGGCCCCGACTGCTGGGCGCTCTGCGACGAGGTCCTGAGCGCCACCCTGGACCTGCTGCCCCAGAGGCTCACCCTGGGGGACCCCTCGGAGGACCGGGACCGGGACCAGGACCGGGACCAGGACCGGGACCAGGACCCCCTGGACGTGGTGCTGTGGGCGGGGTCGGCCCACCTGCTCCAGGCCCACTGCCAGGCCGCCCTGGAGGACTGGAAGCAGGCGGTGACCTGCTACACCAGGTGGGCTCCATGGGGGGCGCTGTGGGGTCTGGCTGAGGGGTCTGGGGGGTCCTGGGGGAGGTCCTGGGGGAGGTCCTGGTGGGTCCTTGGTGTTATAAGGGGTCCTGGTGGGTCTGGGGGGTCCTGGTGGGTCTGGTGGGTCTGGGGGGTCCTGGGGGGTCCAGGGGTCCTTCGGGGTCTGACTGAGGGGTCGGCGCAGCGTGAGAGTGATGTCATGATGATGATGATGATGATGAAGGTGTGTCTGTGTTGCAGGTGTATCAACCTAACGGGGAAGGTGTGCTTTAAAACCCACGGTGAGCGTTTCTTTATTTCTTCAGATTTGCTTTCATTCGTGGATGGAAGGGAGAAATTAGAAATAATAACGAATAAATTGGACACGATTCTATCGATCATTCATATGAATATCAAACAATGTCAAATCAGTTCATCGTGACAGCGAACTCTTTACTTGGCGTTGGTTGTCTTGTGTTTGGTCACGCTCCGTTCAAAGGGGACCTGGTTCTCCCCATGGCTCATGAGGTCTGTGTCCCCCACAGGGCCCCCGCCCCCGCCCCCCTCCGGAGACCCCTCCGGAGACCTCTCCGGGCGGCCCGGGGCTGGACTTCGCTCCCTCCAGACGCTGAAGGGGCTCTCGCTGGCCGGCCGCGGAGTCTGCTTCACCCAGAGGGACCAGCTCAGAGAGGCCCTCAGGGACCTGCAGCTCAGCGCGCTGGTCTCACCTGGTACGCACACTGGGTTCACATGGTTCACACTGGTCTCACCTGGTACGCACACTGAGTTCACACTGGTCGCACCTGGTACGCACACTGGGTTCACATGGTTCACACTGGTCTCACCTGGTACGCACACTGGGCTCACATGGTTCACACTGGTCTCACCTGGTACGCACACTGGGCTCACCTGGTTCACACTCTGGTTAAACCTGGTACGCACACTGGTTTCACCTGGTTCACACTGGTGTAATCGGGTATACACACTGGATTTAGCTGGTATGTACACTGGGTTCACACTGGTTTTATTTATTGTATTGGTTTAGTTCAGGGACATTGCACACTAATCAACATTCAAAATGTAAGTGAGCCAGAGTTAGCCTAAGAGGCTAGTTTTCATCTGGTCCGTACACTAGTTCTACCTGCAAATAACTTCCCAGTCCGACCGATTGGACTCTGCACACCTGTTGTTCATTGAGTGATCACTGTTTGACAGGTTAAACCAGCCGTCTCCACAGAGATAGCAGGAGACCGCTGGTTGAACCTGTTGCACATCGATCACTCAATGAACAACAGGTGTGAAGCCTCCCCCAACCCCATGGTCCAATCAGTCAGACTCAGGCCAGGTGAGGCTTCTTAAACCAGCCCTCCTCCACAGACACTCTCCACACTCACTACCTGCTCTAACTGAGAGCGTAGGCGTGTTACAGATCGTCTACATTTGCGCACATGCATGAACGAGACTTGAGAACATCCGCCGGAACGAGTCAGAAACACGTCAAGCCGGACACAGGTGCACTTCTCGTTGTTTGAACAAGCATAGTTTGGAGAGGACACGCCTCTTTGAAAGGAGTTACGTAATATCTCACGTGGGAAATTCCATGTGGTAATTCCAACCAACCAGGGCAACGGTTTGATATGATGAGGGGAGTGTCTTATGTCCGCATTTATTTGAGACCTTATGCACAGAAATGCAGACGGAGGGATCTCCCGCGAGTTTTTAAAGTCATGTGACATGTCGCTTAGGGAAGTTATCACCAGCATTTCTGCCAATTTGATCCCAGAATGCATTATGTCATGTGAGGCAACTCAACGCATGCTTGATCTGAAACTCGCCTTGCGTCTGCTGTCTATCTGTGCCCCCGCTCGCTGTCTCCCCAGGGGGTGTCGGCGCAGGGCTGTGGCTGGGGGAGGTGCTCTGGAGGCTGGACAGACGTCGGGAGGCGGCCTCCTGCTGGGAGAGGAGCCTGGCTGCTGAATCACCTGCAGAGTAAGACACCGTCCACGCGGAAACGTTCTTTTGGGTGAAACCGCCTCAGTCTTGTGTGTTTGGGCCGGCGGATCCGGTGCCCCGAAAACGCACTTTTGTTAGGATTTGTGTGGACACCTGAAACGCAAACGATGACGTCATCGCCCACCCCACCAGCTGGGCGGCGTTTGAGTTGCGTTGATTTCTTTTTAAAATTATTATTTGTGTTATTATTCTAGCTTTAAATACAGCCCCTCGGTAAATTGAATTACTAACTTGTACATTAAAAAGGGTTAACAACTGCAATCTCCTCCTCGTCTGAACGTTTGAATACAGCCGCTGGATAGACGCAGGCTTGATGCGCTCCACTTTTTTTTGGTGGAGAACCAGCGCCTTTAACATTTATTACAGTGTTTCTACAGCATGAGGCGTTTTCGCGATCTCTTTACAGAGATATTCCTGAGACGCATCAAAGGAAAACGGAGGGGAAAGATTGTTTTCGCGTGCATATATATCTGTAAATGTTTATTTCTATTGATTAAAGGAAAAGGTATATAAAACACTGTTTAAGCAGAACTTCTGCCGAGGAGATCAACAAAATGCGATAAGGGTAAAAAGATAGTCGTAAAGGTTTTGGATTTATTTATTATATTTGTATAATATTTTTAAATAGGAGCGTTTTCCAAACACATGTATCACTCTCTCAGCGAGGATAAGGAGCCAATAGAACAAACCACTCTATCAGGGTAAATGTTGGTGTCATTCAACTTTGTAATTTTGTTGTCCTTTATGATCGACCAGATGGAGCTTTCGAGAACATCTTCTGGACCCCTGCGCCCTGTTGATATGTTCCATATCAAGTCTTTGGAAAATATGCACAAAATAATATTCAACACCGGCCACACATACTGAGCATTTGGTCACAAGAGACGTTTGGGATTTATGTTTGAGGGGGAAAAAATGTCATGCATGATCATCTGGTTCAGTAGTTTAGTAAACAGAGTTGTATATGTACATGCAAGGTAATGGTAATGAGTGTTGGTTATGAATAATTAATCTATCCCTAAATGTCTTGCGTTGCAGGACTCTTCCGTTGTACCTACAAGAGCCCAGATCAAGTCCTTCGCTGGATCCTAGCGTTCTCCGCAGCCGAGTACAGAGTCTGACACAGACGTAGCACAGAATTACAATACGGACATTTTGGACTGAAACCTTTTTCAATCCACCGTTTACATGCATGCACTGGCCTGATCAGAACATGTTACATTTAAGTTGTTGCTAACTTTGTCATGTAAAAAAAATAATGAATGAATGCACTTTACCAATAAGGATTTAAATCAGAGGGAGAGAACTATTATCCAATCAAGGAATATGTAATGTGCAATTACAGGTAATGATTTAATTTGATTAAAACCTTGACACAACATAAACCCAATTAATCATCAGTGTTATGTGTTTTTTGACTCTGTTCTGAAATATTATTTCATAAACAACATAATTATCTTTTACATTATGATCTGGTCCGATGAGACGTAACAGTGTCGCATGTTAAACTATGTTGCCTTATCAACGCGGTGTCGCTCAATTGGAAGAACGACGTATGATGACGGGTTTTAAAGGGCCAATGGGTAAATAGATTTGACGTCGCAGTTGGTCCAAACCTCGAGCAAACAGTTCTCTGATTGGTCACCGGAGTTGGTGGGCGTGTACAGACTTCCTGGCCACGATTGGTTCGACCAATCAGGATCCAGCATTGAGGCAGGCCGTCGTATAACCATAAAGAAATGCGAAGCGTCTGAACTGTCGAGTCGAAATCCCGAAAACGCCGAGAGAGAAAGCCAGATACAAAGCTACATTTCCTTTATTTATACGAACCAATCCAGGGGACAACCATGGCCTCGGGGAGCGAGTAAGAACCCCTTCCTCCACAGATGAACGTTCACCGTGGTTTCTGAGCAGATGAGTCACTTTAGCGCCGGAGAACGGCTGCTCATCACAATACTGACGGCGTTAGCTACTTTAGCTCCGGGGGCTAAAGCTCCAGGAGAGCCGTCCGTTCCATCCTCCGTGGGGGACGGGACGGGACGGCGGTGCAACACCGCTCACTGAAAAAGAAACATTGAACAATTGAGCAGATTCAGTCAGAAGTGTGTTGTCATTCAGCCAGTTGGCTGAAGCTAACGATGCTAGCGTCGCCTGCTGACAAAGCGCAGTCATCTGCTGCTGATAGCCTAGCCTAGCCTAGCTAGGCCGAGGCCGTCCAGCGGCTTACTGCTGCCTGGCGCTTAGAGCTACTGATGTATTTTAATGTGTTTATTTTTAAGAGATTGTGATGCACCTTAACCATGACCGGTTAGTGGCGGTTGGGAACCCGCTGCGGCAGCAGTACGCGAGCCGCCGTCACGCGGAGCTGTCAGAGATGCTAGCATAGCGTTAGCCTAACATGCTAGACAACCAGTGCGTCCACATCGACCCTGTGACTGACATTATAAAGCCTTGTTTCATCCCCGGTCCTCCGGTTAGGGTCAGACCTCCTCACGGGTCGTGGGCGCACAGTTCTGTAGCTCGGGAAGCGGAACTTCGTGTTTTAATTTGAATTAAGGGGCTTGCGGAGTAAAAGTTTGGAAATATCCTTTTGCTGTGTCATCTGGGCTCCGTTAGCCTCGAGCTGGTGCTAGCATTAGCACCAAGCTAGCGCAAGCTGGTGAGACGCAGCGAGCACCGATGTTGTCCCCTGGTTGTGACTATTAATTACGCATCGTATGTCATTTATACACAGATGTCGGTTTTATTGTTTTAGAATTTTTACAAAATGGTTTCAGCCTCCTCGTATTTTTTTTGTTATCTTTTAATCGCTCTTTGCTTACTTCAACAAATCATTTTAGGTTTCGTTTCTTTTTCGTTTCCCCTCCCCTGGGGAACGCAACATGCAATGTGTGCCTCCGGTACTCTTCCTTGTTGACGTCTAACTGGTTTCTATCATATATCAACAGCTCCAAAAATGATGATCTGTCCACTGCGATCCTCAAACAGAAACACAGGCCTAACAGGCTTATGGTCGATGAGTCCATTAATGAGGACAACAGTGTGGTCTCCCTGTCTCAGGTACAGCTCTCCTGCTATTAAAATAGTTCTGTATTACAGACTGGTGTTTACCCCTTACAAACAAGACACTATCCGTCCTGATGTTGTGTGAAGTTAGAATCTTAATCAAGCTTGTGTTAATTGGTTTATTATTTATTTTTTTACCATGAAGACCAAGATGGACGAACTGCAGCTGTTCCGTGGAGACACAGTGTTGATGAAGGGAAAGAAGAGGAGGGAGACGGTGTGCATCGTCCTGTCCGACGACACCTGCTCCGATGAGAAGATCCGCATGAACAGGGTGGTCCGCAACAACCTGCGGGTCCGCCTGGGCGACGTCATCGGGTAGGCCCACGCTCACCCACGCACCGCTGCGGTGCCGCCATGGGTGCCCTGTGCCTTCAGTTACCCTGCCACCAACTGGATGTGTTTATTAACCCGAGCGGACTCCTCTCTGCAGCATCCAGCCGTGTCCCGATGTCAAGTACGGAAAGAGGATCCATGTTCTTCCCATCGACGACACCGTAGAGGGGATCACTGGGAACCTGTTTGAGGTCTACCTGAAGCCGTACTTCCTGGAGGCCTACAGGCCCATCCGCAAGGGTGCGTACCGGTGGAATATCCAGTTTCTGTCTTTGTTCAGCAGCAAAGCCGTAATTTAGCCCACGGCACCGAGCCTAAACTTGAATTGCTGCCTCCACGAACAGGGGACATCTTCCTGGTGAGAGGAGGCATGCGTGCGGTCGAGTTCAAGGTGGTGGAGACGGACCCCTCTCCCTACTGCATCGTTGCCCCGGATACGGTCATCCACTACGAGGGCGAGCCCATCAGGAGAGAGGTGGGTGTCCTGATCAGGTCTAACAGTGGAGGAAACTCTTCACACACGAGAGCCCGGGAACTCAGATCTACCTCCTTGTGCTCCTCTAGGACGAGGAGGACTCCCTGAACGAGGTCGGCTACGATGACATCGGAGGAGTGAGGAAGCAGCTGGCTCAGATCAAGGAGATGGTGGAGCTTCCTCTGAGGCACCCTGCCCTGTTCAAGGCCATAGGAGTCAAGGTGACCTTCTGGGAGGATTAGGCGCTAGGGCTGCTCCATTGTGGAAAAAATCATCACAATTATTTTGTTCATTATTGAAATCTCGATTATTTTGAGTTTGAAAACATGATTCATTTATTCATAATTTCTCTCCAAAGAAACCACTTTGTAAATGAGAACTTTGCCTTTCCGCTTAAAAAAATACACAAAATGGTCAAATAGAAAATAATGTCCAGATTTGTATCCAACTGTTCGGCAATTTCTATAAAAGAAAAATTGCGTTCAAAATTCGATTAATCGCCCAGCCATTTTAGGACCACACGTCAATAGTGAACCGTAACATTATCATACCTCACTAGTGAACCGTAACATTATCATACCTCACTAGTGAACCGTAACATTATCATACCTCACTAGTGAACCGTAACATTATCATACCTCACTAGTGAACCGTAACATTATCGTACCTCACCAGTGAACCGTAACATTATCGTACCTCACTAGTGAACCGTAACATTATCGTACCTCACCAGTGAACCGTAACATTATCGTACCTCACCAGTGAACCGTAACATTATCGTCCCTCACCAGTGAACCCTAACATTATCGTACCTCACTAGTGAACCGTAACATTATCATACCTCACTAGTGAACCGTAACATTATCGTACCTCACTAGTGAACCGTAACATTATCGTACCTCACCAGTGAACCGTAACATTATCGTACCTCACCAGTGAACCGTAACATTATCGTACCTCACTAGTGAACCGTAACATTATCGTACCTCACCAGTGAACCATAACATAGTCCAACTTACTTGTGATCTATAAAGAGGTTATATTGTTGGATTGTTAAACGTTGATTTAGGAACGATAGTTTTCCGTCTTTAACCATTTCTTGGGTAAATGAACTAGCTTTCTGCAGGGCAGCTGCCTGTATATGACTGATCCTCTCTCTCGCAGCCCCCCCGTGGCATCCTGCTGTACGGACCCCCAGGAACAGGAAAGACTCTGATCGCCAGAGCCGTGGCCAATGAGACGGGAGCCTTCTTCTTCCTCATCAACGGTGCGTCACATCGCTCCCCGTCCCCCAGTGCTGACTGATCTTTAGCGTCGTACAGATGTCCTCCTCATTCCAGTTTAGCAGTGGGCAGTAATGTACCTCCCAACAGTATTTTGATTACATCATGAGATTTAAACTCTGATTACAATCGTCTACCTAAACTGGCCTGATGGCTCTGAGACGTCCCAGGTGTTGACGCCCTCGCGTGTTTCTTCCAGGCCCTGAGATCATGAGCAAGCTGGCGGGAGAGAGTGAGAGTAACCTGAGGAAGGCCTTCGAGGAGGCGGAGAAGAACGCTCCGGCCATCATCTTTATTGATGAGCTCGACGCCATCGCCCCCAAGAGAGAGAAGGTGATGAAACGCAACCAGAAGCCACCGGCCGCTGCATTATGTATTGGAATGGAGCCGGGCCATACTCGGGGATGTGGTTTATCTGAGGACGGTGTTGTCTCGTCTCGGAGGGATGCTCGATGTAAACATGGAACCCCTTTTTTAAATTCCAAACCGAGGGAGGGCAAGTAATGTCTTAAAAATGTAATGAACCGCAGTTAGACAAGGAAGGGTATTTTAATTCATATCTATATTTAGATATTTATCAACGATAATGGTGCCAATACGTCTTTAAATAGCTCCCAGTCCTGAGTCAGGATCACGTTACGTGGACCAGTCTTCCCATAGCTCCCAGTCATTAGTTACGTGGACCAGTCTTCCCATAGCTCCCAGTCCTTAGTTATGGGGACCAGTCTTCCCATAGCTCCCAGTCCTTAGTTACGTGGACCAGTCTTCCCATAGCTCCCAGTCCTTAGTTATGGGGACCAGTCTTCCCATAGCTCCCAGTCCTTAGTTACGTGGACCAGTCTTCCCATAGCTCCCAGTCCTTAGTTATGGGGACCAGTCTTCCCATAGCTCCCAGTCCTTAGTTATGGGGACCAGTCTTCCCATAGCTCCCAGTCCTTAGTTACGTGGACCAGTCTTCCCATAGCTCCCAGTCCTTAGTTACGTGGACCAGTCTTCCCATAGCTCCCAGTCCTTAGTTACGGGGACCAGTCTTCCCATAGCTCCTGCCCTGCGTTTTGTGTGGCTGACTGTGGGTTCCTGTGTTGTGTGTGGCTGACTGTGTGCGTTGTGTGTGGCTGACTGTGTGCGTTGTTTGTGGCTGACGGTGCGTTCCTGTGTTGTGTGTCTGACGGTGTGTTCCTGCGTTGTGTGTGGCTGACTGTGTTCCTGTGTTGTGTGTGGCTGACTGTGTTCCTGCGTTGTGTGTGTGGCTGACTGTGTGCGTTGTGTGTGGCTGACTGTGTGCTCCTGTGTTGTGTGTGGCTGACTGTGTTCCTGTGTTGTGTGGCTGACTGTGTGTTCCTGTGTTGTGTGTGGCTGACTGTGTTCCTGTGTTGTGTGTGGCTGACTGTGTTCCTGTGTTGTGTGTGGCTGACGGTGTGTTCCTGTGTTGTGTGTGGCTGACGGTGTGTTCCTGTGTAGACCCACGGCGAGGTGGAGCGGCGCATCGTGTCCCAGCTGCTGACCCTCATGGACGGCCTGAAGCAGAGGGCCCACGTCATCGTCATGGCAGCCACCAACAGACCCAACAGCATTGACCCCGCCCTGAGGAGATTCGGTGAGTGGGCCCTTGGATATGAGATGTAGGAGGTGGACTCCACGTCTAATGGTGTGTTTATAGAACCAGACTGCACACCTCTGATGACCCGACGTGTGTGTTTGATCTCTGCTGCTCTCGGAGAAGCGTTGGAGAACTACAGATCTATAAGGCTTTGAAGTTGTCCAACCGCCCGTAGTGGGTTCAGTGACGGGTCTCCTGTGCATCAAAGGGTCCCTCACTGCAGAGATAACCTTCCAGACGGCACATAGCTCCCCTCGGTGTTGGTGACTGGATGAGCCATGGTTCTTGGTGTTGGTGACTGGATGAGCCATGGTTCTGCAGTAGAGGCTGGCTGGGCGTTGACTGCTTTCTCCTGCTCCTTTAGGGCGATTCGACAGGGAGGTGGACATCGGCATCCCTGACTCCACCGGCAGGCTGGAGATCCTTCAGATCCACACCAAGAACATGAAGCTGGCCGACGACGTGGACCTGGAGCAGGTCTGTGCTGCTCCTGCATTATTGAGTGTATTGATCGCTGATGGGAAACCGCCGTCATCTGATCTTGAAACGAGGTGCATGTACCTTGAGCGGAAGGGGTGCGCTGGACACAAATAGTTCCTCTTATTTTTGATGTATTTGGGGAAAGGTGTCTCTTTTTAGCTTCATTCAGTGATTTGGATGAATTGGTTTCATAATGTGACATTGTACAACGGCAAATCTGTATTCTGTTGAACACGGACAGCAATAGTTTTGGTGTAGTCTGTTCTGTGGTGAGGTCGTTCCGGTTAGATGATTGGCTACAGACGACGTCACTCAGTCAATTGTATTTAAGAACACGGGTTGGCTGCCATTTTGCTAATCTAAAATTCAGTGAAATTAATCAGGTTAATGGTGTGAGGATTAGGTGGCATCGCTTACATGATCGTTTGCAACTACAAATGTGTTCTTTGATTTATGATGTATTTATTTGGACTGCATATTGGTTGTTTTTATGAGCTTTTCGTGCCTTAACGACCGGACAGTGGGTGGGTTGAGGAACAGAGGAATGCCGTGTAGCATAGGACCACAGATGGGACTCGAACCCGTGCCTCTACAAGGCGTACTGGCTCCAGGTCGGCCCGCTAGCAGCTAGACCCTCTTCCTGCGTGCCTTGGTTCCGTCCTGACGCCCGCCTGTGATTGGTTGTCCAGGTGGCCAACGAGACCCACGGGCACGTGGGCGCTGACCTCGCCGCGCTGTGCTCAGAGGCCGCCCTGCAGGCCATCAGGAAGAAGATGGACCTCATCGACCTGGAGGACGAGACCATCGACGCCGAGGTCATGAACTCTCTGGCCGTCACCATGGACGACTTCAAGGTAGGGACCCCGCAGACCTCTGGGATCAAAGGTCATCCTGTAGTATATTTGTGTTGCCCTCAGTTGTATTTATTATATGATGATCAGTGTTGGAACCTAAATAAGTGTTTTGTTACTTGAGCTGTTTAATGGATGACTTAGTTTAGTTTATTAATTGTATTCGTCAGGGATCGTAAACTAATTCCTAGAGGAGATGAGCTGTTCTAGATTTAACTACTAGCTCATTTCAATCGGCAGTCAAGCATTAAGCGGGGAACTCGAACCCTGTCAGAATGGGCGGGGGCTAACCAGTCTAGTGATGTGTGGCCGTTCCCCCGCTCCTGTTCTCCTGTTGTTCTGACACTGTGACCTGTGGCTGCAGTGGGCCCTCAGCCAGAGCAACCCCTCCGCACTCAGAGAGACGGTGGTGGAGGTCCCCAACATCAGCTGGGAGGACATTGGAGGACTGGACGACGTCAAGAGGGAGCTGCAGGAGCTGGTGCAGGTAGGACTGGAGAACCAGGAGGAGGTCCTCGGAAAATCTCCTTACTGTAGAACCTCCTTACTGCAGAACCAGGAGGAGGTCCTCGGAGAACCTCCTTACTGGAGAACCAGGAGGAGGTCCTCGGAGAACCTCCTTACTGTAGAACCTCCTTACCACAGAACCAGGAGGAGGTCCTCGGAGAACCTCCTTACTGGAGAACCAGGAGGAGGTCCTCTGAGAACCTCCTTACTGCAGAACCAGGAGGAGGTCCTCGGAGAACCTCCTTACTGCAGAACCAGGAGGAGGTCCTCGGAGAACCTCCTTACTGCAGAACCAGGAGGAGGTCCTCTGAGAACCTCCTTACTGCAGAACCAGGAGGAGGTCCTCTGAGAACCTCCTTACTGCAGAACCAGGAGGAGGTCCTCTGAGAACCTCCTTACTGCAGAACCAGGAGGAGGTCCTCTGAGAACCTCCTTACTGCAGAACCAGGAGGAGGTCCTCTGAGAACCTCCTTACTGCAGAACCAGGAGGAGGTCCTCTGAGAACCTCCTTACTGTAGAACCAGGAGGAGGTCCTCTGAGAACCTCCTTACTGCAGAACCAGGAGGAGGTCCTCTGAGAACCTCCTTACTGCAGAACCAGGAGGAGGTCCTCTGAGAACCTCCTTACTGCAGAACCAGGAGGAGGTCCTCTGAGAACCTCCTTACTGCAGAACCAGGAGGAGGTCCTCTGAGAACCTCCTTACTGCAGAACCAGGAGGAGGTCCTCTGAGAACCTCCTTACTGCAGAACCAGGAGGAGGTCCTCTGAGAACCTCCTTACTGCAGAACCAGGAGGAGGTCCTCTGAGAACCTCCTTACTGCAGAACCAGGAGGAGGTCCTCTGAGAACCTCCTTACTGCAGAACCAGGAGGAGGTCCTCTGAGAACCTCCTTACTGCAGAACCAGGAGGAGGTCCTCTGAGAACCTCCTTACTGGAGAACCAGGAGGAGGTCCTCTGAGAACCTCCTTACTGGAGAACCAGGGGGAGGTCCTCAGAGCTAGAGGAACCTCTTTGATCCAAAGGCTAAACGTCGGAGCCACCCTTCTATAATATAAAGAGTAAAAACAATCAAATGTTGAGAGACCGTTGATCTAGACACGGTCTAAAATGAACCGTTGGAATGTATTTATGTATTCTCTTTTTACACGCTAGGCCAGTGGTAAACTCACCTGCCTAGCGATGGTTTGTTCATCTGGACCCTGGTGCTGCCCCAGGTTAACGGTGAGACTATAACGCAGTACAGCTCATCTCTCCTCCTCTCCTTGTGCTCTAGTACCCCGTGGAGCACCCAGACAAGTTCCTGAAGTTCGGCATGACCCCGTCCAAGGGCGTGCTCTTCTACGGACCCCCGGGTTGCGGTAAGACCCTGCTGGCCAAGGCCATCGCCAACGAGTGCCAGGCCAACTTCATCTCCATCAAGGGGCCCGAGCTGCTCACCATGTGGTTCGGAGAGTCCGAGGCCAACGTCAGGGAGATCTTCGACAAGGTAGGACCTGAGGAACCTCCACTCAGACAGTTTGTTATAACGCTATTTAAAATAACGACGTTATTTTTTCAGTAACTGTAATCAAACTAATTACCGTTTCCGTCGTTACAACGCCGTTACCGTTACTGTACGTTAAATGCGGTGCGTTACTATGAATTGATTGAATAAACTGCGTAATCCGAACGCACCCCTGGCTCCAAACACAAACTGCTAGTGAGGAGACCGGGTGGGTTAACAACGAGATTAGCGATTATGATTGGCTAAGGCAGAGTCATGTTTCACGGTAGCCAATCGGAGCCAGTGTTTTTACACACAAGCCAGGACACGCGCGCCGCACGCGCACACGCACACACCAAACAGATTCGATGAAGCAGCAGAAATGGCGAGTCCGGAGCAATCCGATGAAAAGTTGGCATTTTCTGTAGCATTCGGCAGATGTTCCACAGCCTTTGCAACCAAGCAAATTAAAATTCAGTTGGAAGTATATCAGGGCCTTGATGGGCAGTTCAACCTTCAACACATTAAGGCCAAGTGAACACTGCTTAGAAAAATCCAAATTCTTTGACACATAGCAACTTTCCTTTTTTACAGTAACGTTAATAGTTACTTTCCCTGGTAACTAGTTACTTTTATTATAGAGTAATTCAGTTACTTTTTTGAACAAGTAGTGAGTAACTATAACTACCGGTAATTACTTTTTTTAAAGTAACGTTCCCAACACTGCTCAGACCGGACCGCGGTCGGACCCGGTTCCAGCCCGTTTGGGACACGGGCGAGGTCTCACACCCTTGGGTCTCCGTCTCTCTCTTCGTAGGCTCGCCAGGCCGCCCCCTGCGTGCTGTTCTTCGACGAGCTGGACTCCATAGCCAAGGCCCGCGGCGGCAACGCCGGGGACGGGGGCGGAGCCGCCGACCGCGTCATCAACCAGATCCTGACGGAGATGGACGGCATGTCCAGCAAGAAGAACGTCTTCATCATCGGCGCCACCAACAGACCGGACATCATCGACCCGGCCATCCTGAGACCCGGTCGCCTGGACCAGCTGATCTACATCCCCCTGCCCGACGAGAAGAGCAGGATCAACATCCTGAAGGCCAACCTGCGCAAGAGCCCCATCAGCAAGGTGGGTGGAGGACGCGGGTGGAGGACGCGGCCATCTTAACCCAGCAGCCAGCGTTGGTGTGACCTGGCCTGCGTCCGTATGGACGCAGGCCAGGTCACACCAACGCTGGCTGCTGGGTTAAGATGGCCGTTCATCCCAGAAGGGGCAGTGGGATGTTACATGAGTAAGCCCGTGACAGTGTAACTTTTAAAAGATCCAATGTTACATATATATATATCGTGGTGTTCCTCGACGCTTGAGGAAGTCAGTGAAACCCCTGCGTTATACCAAGGGTCCTTGGGAAGTCATCTCAATGCTTTGTGTGGCTCCTCCTCAACAGGACGTGGACCTGGACTTCCTGGCCAAGATGACCAACGGCTTCTCCGGCGCCGACCTCACAGAGATCTGCCAGCGGGCGTGCAAACTGGCCATCAGGGAGAGCATCGAGAACGAGATCCGCAGGGAGCGCGAGAGGCAGACGAACCCCTCCGCCATGGTCAGTACAGACAGACCCGTCCGCTAGGGGCAGGACAGACAGACAGACCCGTCTGCTGTGGTCAGTACAGACGGACCCGTCTGCTGTGGTCAGTACAGACAGACCCGTCTGCTAGGGGCAGTAAAGGCTGGGCTCCACAGTGATTCCAGTAATACTGAACCCCCCCCCTTATCCTGTATATGTGTACATATTGTACCACAGCGATGTGTGCTTGGTACTGACCACAGCGATGTGTGCTTGGTACTGACCACAGTGATGTGTGCTTGGTACTGACCACAGTGATGTGTGCTTGGTACTGACCACAGCGATGTGTGCTTGGTACTGACCACAGTGATGTGTGCTTGGTACTGACCACAGTGATGTGTGCTTGGTACTGACCACAGCGATGTGTGCTTGGTACTGACCACAGTAATTGTCACATCATGATAGATTTATCTTCAGTGAAAAGGTAAATGATTGCCGCTGATGGTGAATCTTGGCTCAATCTGTGACCACACATGATAATTGTTTACATCCTGGATCAGCCCTAACGCGGAGCTGGAGCTGTAGTTCAGCAGCATGCTCCTGTGGGGGGGTGGGGGGGGGGCGGCTGTAGACTGTAACATGGTGACCCCGGTGGGGGGGGGGCTGTAGACTGTAACATGGTGACCCCGGTGGGGGGGGGGCGGCTGTAGACTGTAACATGGTGACCCCGGTGGGGGGGGGGCGGCTGTAGACTGTGAAGCTCTCTCTCTGCTCCAGGAGGTGGAGGAGGACGACCCGGTCCCTGAGATCAGGAAGGACCACTTCGAGGAGGCCATGCGCTTCGCCCGCCGCTCCGTCAGTGACAACGACATCCGCAAATATGAGATGTTCGCCCAGACGCTGCAGCAGAGCCGTGGCTTCGGCAGCTTCAGGTAGGGCGCCGTCTCTACGTCCCCGTCCCTCCCTTAAGGCGGGGGCGCTGTCTACGCCGCGCTCCCACGCGCCCAGGTGGTCGTGGCGTCAGTAACGGTCTCCCCTCCCCTCTCCCAGGTTTCCCACCGGCACCACAGGGGGCACGGGGCCCAGCCAGGGCTCCGGAGGCACCGGCACCGGCCCCGTCTTCAACGAGGACAATGACGATGACCTGTACGCATAGGCGCCACACCGCCACCCGGTGGCCTGTACTGGAATCACACCTGTACAAATTCTCACCAGATTCCACATTTTTAGGACTTTGTGCTTTCATGTGTTCTTTTTTGTATGATTTCCCTCGGGTGGAGAAAGCATGTCGCCCCTTGGTTTGCTCTGGCTTATATATGGGTGGGGGACAGGGCGGGTGATACTGGATGGTGATTGGCTGTCGAACACGGGGAGGGGGGGGGGGGGGGGGGGGTTGCCTCATTCTCAGTATATCACAATCCTACATGATTGGCTTTAGCGACTGAATTCTATGCTAGACTATAAGTACAAAAAAAAAAAGATAAATAAAACCATATTGCTAAACTTCCTCTTTTTTTAAATAAAAAAAAAGTAGCATAATGTATTACGAGTTTGTCAAGGTTATGTTGTTGAAAAATAAAATCTCACAAAATGGAATTGTTTGGAATGGCTTTGTTTATTTCATGTATCTCGGCCTGTGTAGTGTGTGGTTCTGCCGGTGGTCGTGGGCCTCTTGTGCCTCTGCCCTATCGTCATACTCAAACCTTCTGGAGAAACTCTGCGTTCACTAATCTTTCAAAATAGCTTCTCATTTATTACATTCGCCTGCAGTAAACCGTCACTTGAAGGAATCGGTTAAATTTACATACTTAATATACGAGCATATTTCATCACCTTATATTGGTTGTCTTTTTTAAAATTGCTTGAGTTTGTTCTATTAACTTCGTTTCTGGCTTCAGCTGAGCAACTAATACATTTCATCAGGGATCAGTAAAGTGATTTATTTAGTTTCAAATCAGTTTCTGTAGAAGTATTGCAGACAAGTTGGCCATGAAGTCATTGTCTTGCATTCTGTCCCCCAGTGTCTAAACAGACCGCAGACGTCAACGGTTTGACGCACGTCTTGTACTTCAAAGACGCCTTGAACACTACATTACGGTTTATGTAATGGCTGAAAGGGGACACGGAACACAATTGCAGAGTTGCATAATATTCAGTTCAAAGAACTTTATTTTTAAATTTGGGCTCAAATCAATGCGCTTGCGTGGAGCCCCGTTTCAGACGCAGGGTGTCAGCCCCGTTTCAGACGCAGGGTGTCAGCCCCGTTTCAGACGCAGGGTGTCAGCCCCGTTTCAGACGCAGGGTGTCGGCCCTGTGTCAGACGCAGGGTGTCGGCCCTGTTTCAGACGCAGGGTGTCAGAAGGCGTCGTGGAAGGGGAAGTGGGGGTGCTCCGCGTCCCTCCACACCCGCTGGCCGTCCCGCTGTTGAACACAACCCACAGAGGAGATCAGTGTCCGGCCAACAACACGTCTGCTGCCCAGAATAAGGGACAGAAAGTCATGCTGAGATGGAAGAGCGTTATGAATAATTATTAGATGATTGTGTTGTACAATGAAAGACAGTAAAGATTCAATATGAATGGCAAAATAAGGATGGGATTTTATTTGAACAATAAAATATGTGTTGGGCAAATTATAGAGAGGCTGAGATTATAGATTTCATATTCAAAAGGCGAAGGGGTGAAAAAAATTAAGAAATATATTTAAGAAATATAGGCCTACTCAAAGCCCAAATCATTGATATCATACCCTATCCAATAATAAAGAAATTTGAATTTGAATGGTAACAATTCCGTTAAATCCTCGTCCTCGTTTTGAACGTCTCACTCATGGGCGATCAGTGTGTTCTTTCTGATTAGCTCTTAATTGAGATCACCTGTCACGCACCCCTATATTAAAGGTGAACCCAATGGGTTTGGTTTACTTTTCGCATCGGCCTTTGTCAATCGAGGTTGAGTTTAGTGAGGGTTGAAAGTTTCCGATCTAGATTGCAGATCACTATTGTCACTTTATACAAACTGAAAGTATGCGTTGTTGCGTGTTTGTTTTTGTGGGCATTTGACTGAACAGCCCAGACAAATATTGCTACCAACATGGCACTTCGAAACAGACCACCGCAGTGAGTAAAAGTTATTTTCCTTTATTAATTGTTGACGTTTTTGGGCGGTCTCCTCAGACACAAGCCATCAGTATCCCTGCTCTTTGCACCTTGACATGCATGTCACCGCTGTTTGTTAACCTAGCTTTGCTGATTTGTATCTTGTGATGTGTGTGTGTTTTTCTTAACAGGTGTTAGATGACTGACAAGATCTATGGGGGGGCCCCCTTTGGGCCCCCCCATACCAACTTAGTCTTCAAAGGAATCTAGTGCCATGGGACTCCAGTGTCTTCAAAACATCCTCGGAATACATGTGTATGAATGGTCCACCGAAGGGTTGATCTGGAAGCCACCACGGTCCACGCAGTAATCTGCTGCGTGGGCCGTAGTGGCTTCCAGAGCCATCTTTTGGTGTTGGTCAGGATTTGTTACAGTTGCCCTTCAATGTAGCAGGCTACGGGTTTCTGAAGAAGCCTGCTTTACGTAGCATTGGAGTACAAATATTGTGCAAAATGCTCATGCAATTGCACTAGCACTAGTAACCTGTAGATTAGCTTAGTTTAACGTCATTCCGTGCTGTCTCTTGTCAAATGTGTGGCCTACTTTATGTCCACAAGGCCTACTGGTAAACCACGTTGGAACACCCCTGGACAAGGTGATTAGTCACTGGGTGTGTGCTAAAGTTTTGTTCCGTTTTTCACTAGTTGGTTAAGGTATGGTAGAATTGTTTGGATGCTAGCGACGTGATGGCGTATGTACAAGAGCCTACCGTGGCCAGGCCACAGTTGCGACGGCCACGGCCAGATGGCCTAGTGTGAGTGCAACCTTGATTGCTTTTGTATACTGTTTACCATTGGATGTTTATGCAATTTGGCTTAATTCATCCGCAGTAAAGCTGCATTTGACTATTCCAGGGTCGTTTTGTACAGGCTTTCAATTGACCATGTTGACTAGTTTGTGGGAAGTTTTTTTTTTTTTACCCTTGCTTACAATCCAACGGTTGTGACCACTTATGGAACTGGGCTGTGAACCTTGCAATTCTAGTTGCATATTTGTACACGCAAGCTTGTCCATTTCTATCGCCATCACTAACAATAGCTTCAGCATTTCCTTGTAGGCCATTAGCTGACTTGTGTATTGGAGCGATGATTTGGGTATTTTAAGATGCTTGAAAACCTAAAATAAAGCAAAATGCGTGTCTGGTGTGCAAGAGCCAATTTGTTGGCTTGCAGTAGTTGAGGAGTTGCCGTAGTTCGTAAGCCATCTGGAGGTTGTGGCAATGGAGGCTTGTGGTAGATCTGCCATCCAAGAAAGGTTAATTCTGCTGAAGCATGATTAATAGTTTAGTAAATTGAATCTATTCATATAGAACTATAAAATCCAAGACTACAGCCAGTAACTTGGATCGCAATATGTGGAAAGTATTAGTCTTCATTTGTAACAACAGAATAATTAACATGACTAACTGGGTTTCTTCTATTTTCTAACTAGGGGGACTTGACTGGTGAGTCTACTGGATTAATCAGTAGCGGTACTTTGCCTAACAGATTTGATGGCATGACTACAGGGTGACAAAGACAATTATTCCCTGCCTATCAAAAGAGACTTCTAAAACATATCTGCTAGAACAGTTCCTATACTTTTTGTATAATTTGGTCATGCTGCAAATTTACTTTTTGTAGTTGCTCCATATTTAGTTCTTTGACAGCCTCACCTGCTAGAAAAGTCTATTCAAATCAGCTAAATATAATGAACTAAATTAATAGCCATGAAATGTTGTCACTCATACTAATGGCAAATACCCCCTTTCAGTTGGTGGTTCAACACTGATGTCTCTCCAGGCTTGAGGGAGAGCTCACAAGTAAATTACACGAATGTCCTGGAGGAATTGGGAATACACTTTTATTTAGTCTACCTGACCAGGTACATCTTTGAACTATAGGTCACCTAACCCAAACTTTTCACTCTTGTTAGGTTCTCCTTTTCTCTTGTTTTAACCCGAAAGGGCTGAAATATCAACATTTCAGGTATTCTGTTTGGATAATGTGCAAAACTTGTGGCTTCACTAATAAAAAAAATTAACAAATGTATTTTTCTTAATGTGGTTAAACTATTTAAAGATTTGTATGCAAAATATTTCTGCTCAATTTGTGGTCAATGAAACTCTGACATTTTTTAATTTGATAAAACAACTATGGGTTAAAGGTATTTGCTTTGGGCATCTTTTGATATTTTTAGAATCTAGCTCCATTGCCGTTAGAAATGGTGTCTCCCAGTACTGCAAAGTGCTTCCACAAGTTTAAAAAAGAATGGGCAGAAAAGGAACGGCCAACTAAATCTATTTAACAAGGGTAGAAAGTTTCCATGGAAGCTCTTGGCTGCTGGTTTCCCAACACAGCTCCACTGTTAGCCTGTGACCTTGCGTTTAACTGTTTTTGACTTTTGGTGACTTTCACAAAAGAGAAATGAACTGGTTAATACAATAAACAAGACATTTCATGGTACCATTTTTGAACTGTTTGTGGATATTGCATTAAATCCATATGCTTGAAACTTTTCAAAAATGCATATCAACGAAACAATGGAATGAAATAAATAGTTCAAGCAATTTGTGGGACTTGGCTGCTTTTACATTACTCATTTTGGGGGTTATTTCAGTCTCCAACCTGCAGGTCATGCGAAGAATCATGTGAATGGGAATATTCTATAAAGGTCTTGATATCATCTTTCGTCTCAACACTTCTGCTGCAGCCGCTGTTGAAGCGTATGAGTCCTTTGAGACCCCCTTTGATAAAAGGGGTTCTCAAATGTTGACCCTCAGTCCCCTATTGCATCACTTCCTTTAGGTCTTCAGCCTCCTAATTGATCATTATAGTATAATTGAATGCCCTCTTTCATATATATGATACCTCCACCACTGGGACGTGGCAACATTTCTCCAAATCCATATGGGGGGGATGCTTGTGGACAGTAGGGGTGTATACTCGACATAAATAGGAAGCAAACTCATCTCACAAATGAGTAATGACATCTCACAAATATTTATTTAATAAATTGTTTCAATTTATAATAATCCAAAATCCAATGGCAAAACCAGGCCCCCAGGATAGGCGCATACTTCCGCAATCCACCAGTGCTCAGAGGCCAAGCCTGGTATTGCAGCTGTTTAAACTGGCTGTGGACGGGGGTCCGTCATTTCATGTGGCCCAGAAGTAGATATCGCCGTCCACTCCAACACAAGTGGGGAACAGGATTGTGTCTGCAAAAAATGTCTGGATATCAATCAAAGGCTCATAATTATATTCCTACCCTGTTCTAAAAAATTGTAAGTTTTTTCTTTTCAAAACGCCTCCTCAAGCTTTTTATTAGCAATTTATGTTGGGTGGGCAGCTGAAAGGAGTCGTACTGAAACAAACGGCTCCTTGCTATGGACCTATTTTGAAGTGCACGGCTCCATTAACTTCCGAATTAAATTAAATTCCGAATTAACTTCCATTAACTCCATTAACTTCCAAAGTCTGAGATTTGACCTTTTACTTAACATGAATGGCGTTGAACACGGATATATAACACACATATCATTGAAATAGCTGTAACAGGCACGGACGTATTGATTACCTGAATGATTATGGGAGACCTACGTAATTTTCATAATCTTGTTAATTGTAATATTAACATTTCAGTTGCGTTGGTAGGTATTTCATTTTCATTTGCTTGTTTAGCTATGTATGACAGGGTTATGGTTAGCTATGTATGACAGTTGACAATGTTGGTGTATTACAATTCATTATTTGGGTACTCCAACTTCGTTGCTGGTCGATATGTAAACATTTACTTTTATATAAATTATTGATTGCATTTTTCGTAAATAGTTAGTTGGAAGGAATCTGTTTCTTAAGCAATAACATTGAACAGAATTTTTTAGGCCTACATACGTTTACTATGTTACTATGGTATTATATGGAGCAATCTTACATATTTATGAAGTTTCCAGATCAATAAAGTTCTATCTCTTTTTATTTGAACTGCCTGTATGTCCTCTTGATTATAGTATTACAGTGCGTACCTTGGTTATCAGCTATCATAGAATGGTGTCAATGTGGTATTAGCATTTATATTCCAGAATTTGAAAAAGGATATGGATATAGAGTGGGTGACTTTATCAGTATACTCAATCGAGATGGCCACAATAATAACCGCTCTTAGATGGGTTGTAGATACTAAGTTGGTGACAATGTGGTATTGGCATATATATTCCAGAATTTGAAAAAGGATATGGATATAGAGTTGGTGACTTTATCTGATCCTTAAGTATATATCTTTTTTATTTTTATTTATTAATTTATTTTGTTAGTTTGTTTTATTTTGTTTATTTTGTTTCGTTAGTTTGGTTTTCTCTTTGAATTTATTTTATGATTTAAAGTATCATTTGCCAACGTCCTTGTCACAAACTCCTGTGTAGTAGTCCAGTAGGTGGCGGTATATGGAGAAAAACTATGATCCACTACTAAACTAGAAGAAGAAGATCTCTGCATCCGGTACGTCACGGACTAGGTCACGTGTCTTGGCCCCATAACGCGGAAGCAAATCGCTCCTGTATGTTACCCTGCGCCACTGAGCAGTTTGTATAGGAATGAATGGGCGGCCATTTTCCAGTCTGTGGTCCATCCTTTATTATGTCCATGCCTATCTGTATCGAATGTTGATTCAACATTCGATACAGATAGTCAGGCCAAGAGGGTCGGCAACAGGTCAAACTGATATAAAATTTTAGCGCGCCCTCTGCTGGATCGAAAGCAGACTACTTAAAATGGTCTGAAGTTCTTATGAGACGGCAGCACACACAGTTCGAATGGAGAATTACACTTCGAATTCGAACTTTTCACCCCACCTTCGAACGAATATTCGAACTTCGAATAAAAAGTGACAGCCCTAACGTCTTGTACTTCAAAGACAGACTGAACACTACATTACGGTTTATGTAATGTCTGAAAGGGGACACGGAACACAATTGCAGAGTTGCATAATATTCAGTTCAAAGAAAACTTTATTTTTAAATTTGGGGCTCAAATCAATGCGCTTGCGTGGAGCCCTGTTTCAGACGCAGGGTGTCAGCCCTGTTTCAGACGCAGGGTGTCGGCCCTGTTTCAGACGCAGGGTGTCAGCCCCGTTTCAGACGCAGGGTGTCAGCCCTGTTTCAGACGCAGGGTGTCAGAAGGCGTCGTGGAAGGGGAAGTGGGGGTGCTCCGCGTCCCTCCACACCCGCTGGCCGTCCCGCTGTTGAACACAAACCCACAGAGGAGATCAGTGTCCGGCCAACAACACGTCTGCTGCCCAGAATGGGGACTATCGCTCTCAGAATAAGGGACAGAAAGTCATGCTGGCTCTCGGGATTGATAAAACAGAGGTCCGGTCGCCCCAACTTATCCCGGTTTTGACTTCATTAATTGGCTGAAACCACCTACTAAGTATAAAACCTCAGGATGTTCCCGTCCAAATGCCACTCCAATAGAACTCGTTATATCCACATTTACAGTCCGGGTTATTTTGGACGCAGCAGTGAGCTGTCTCGCCCGCTGTGTTCCCCGGAGCTGCCTGGACCTGCGTGACGCACCTCTACCGTGGGGACGATGTAGCGCTCGCCGCGGTCCAGGGCCTCCACCTGCCTCATGTCCTCCTTCGACAGACTGAAGTCGCACACCTGCAGGTTCTGCTGGATTCTGGACGGGGTGACGCTCTTGGGGACGCAGACCACGCCCCTCTGGACCTGCCACCTGCGGATCAGTCAAGACCTTCAGTCATGGTGCAGGATCGTCCTGGTGGTCAGGCCGGGGTCGGATTCCCATCTGAAACATTCTGGGTTCGATACCGCAATGTCCACAGTCTACCTGTAAGCTTCCGTGACCAAGACGACCCCGAACCCCAACCTGATCCTAAACGACATGCATCTACAGTTCTGTCTGTCGTTTTAGACAACAGCGTCTGATCAATGACTTCTTAGGAACAGTGATGACCTTCAGGGGGTGGCAGAGTACGTTAGTGGCTTGAATGTTTGACTCTGCCAAAAGTGTCTAACCCAGGGGTCACCAACCTTTTTGAACCTGAGAGCTACTTCATGGGCACTGAGTCATACGATGGGCACCCAGGTCGATACACTCTTCTGAAATAACTAATCTATGTGAAGACATGTTAATTAATTAAGTCATGTTAATGATTTCTCACAATAATTATCAACAATGACTTAAAAAATGTGGGAAAGAGTTGTTCAAGAATGAGTAGTGCTGTTTCTAGAACAGGCCGGCGGGCGCCTCATGTGGTCCTTGCGGGCGCCATGGTGCCCGCGGACACTGTGTTGGTGACCCCTGGTCTGACCTGTAGGAATCCTTGGAGCAATATGTCCTCCCAGCCCTGCCTTCAATAACCAGTATCTGAATCCCAGCCCGTTGGGTTGCTATTCATCGCAGTAGCAGGCTTGTCGTCGTGTGGGTGTGTGATCTTTACCTGAGCACCACTTGGGCGGCGGTCTTCTGGTACTTCTCTGCGATAGCCCCCAGTTTGGGGTCATCCAGCAGGCGTGGCTCGTCTGCTGAGGCCCAGGGCCGGTCGCCGCTGCCCAGGGGGCTGTAGGCCGTCATGCAGACCCCCACAGACCTGACACGGTACAGTCACGGTCTGTGTTAAACAATCAAGCCCTATTGTGCTACATATAGCAAGGGGCCTTCTTTCCCTAGCAGCCATCTTGGATCTAAACGCTAGCTGGGTGGGAGGAACTGAATGCGGAATTCCGCATTCAGTTCCTCCCACCCAGTTAGCGTTTAGATCCAAGATGACTGCTGGGTGACTACGTGGAAGGTGTGGAGGAACGTGTCGCACTGACCGGCAGTGAGACAGCAGGCTGGCCTGTGATAAATACGGATGGCACTCCACCTACACAGGGGGGGTGGGAGACAACGACCAAACAGTTCAGCCACACGCTTCCTTACTCACAGAACAACACTCTCCTATTCTTGCTCTTTATCTAGGGATGTTCCGATCCCATCTTTCCTTCCCGATAACGATGAGATTCCTGAACTTGAGCATCGGCCGATACCTAGTATATTATATACCGATACAGCATTTAGCATCGTAACTACTATTAGCACTTGTTCTTATTGAAGGGTTCTCTTCACTGACAGTGATGCATAGATGTACGTTCACTTACTGTCGACATTTCTTTTTTTCAAAACGATATCATTTACATTTATAATCTATAATTATAATCCTATATTCTTATTTCTCTAGGTAAGCGTCGATGCATCAATTGTTTTCCGACCTCCGACCGATAACGAAGTGGAAAATCCCCATTAAATCACAAAATGTCTCTAGTTTTCACCAGCTCTTGGTCTGTGTTTTGCGGTGTTTCAAACATATTTGAAAACAAATCAACGTATTTGAATTACAGCGCATGAATGCACCCAAAGCCAGAGTGTGAAAGTAGAAACGACAGTGAGCCGTGGGTCCGTGGGGGCGGAGCCAGGTGTTAGGGGATGAGCCAGAGGAGACGACGTCATGTTCAAGAAACGAAACTTAAGGATCATAAACCAAAGCCATCCGACGTGGACGCAGTTCTCTCTTTCAGGTGGAAAGAAGCGTTTTGGAAAACATCGTCTGACACAGAAATCACAACAAGGTGAGTAAATCAGCACAACTTTGAGAAAGGTTTGAACCTCTCTTCCCCTTATGGAATTAGAACAATAATGGAACATCTCAATACATGAACCTTGTCTTCTAGGATGGCCTCTGCTAACACTTCCTGGTCTGAAGAGAACTTTTCCTGTCCCATCTGTCTGGATGTGTTCAGCAGCCCAGTTTCCACACCGTGTGGACACAACTTCTGCAGAACCTGCATTAATAAATTCTGGGATGAACAAGTCCAGTGCAAATGTCCTATTTGTAACATGTTTTTCGACACTAGACCTGATCCACAGGTCAATATCCTTGTATCAGAGATGGCTGATCAGTTTAGAACGACCGTACGAGTAAAGGAGCAGCCTTGTTTTGAACCAGCAGAAGTTCTCTGTGACGTCTGCACTGGGACCCAGCTGAAGGCTGTGAAGTCCTGCCTAATGTGTTTTACTTCTTACTGCCAAACCCACCTGGAGCCACATCAGAGAGTCGCAGGCCTGAAGAAACATCGGCTGGTCGAGCCTATGGACCGTCTGGAAGACAGGATGTGTAAGAAACACGACCGACTTCTGGAGCTCTTCTGCCAGACTGAACAGGAGTGTGTGTGTCAGTTCTGCACAGAGACGGACCACAAGTCCCATCCTGTTGTACCTCTAAAGGAGGAATATGAAGTGAAGTCGGCCCTGCTGGGGAAGATAGAGGCTGAAGTTCAGCAGATGATCCAGGAGAGAAAACTAAAGATTAAGGAGATCAAAGAAACAGTTGAATTTAGCAAGAAAGACGCAGACGGAGTGATAGCCGATGGTGGGCAGGTCTTCACTGCTTTGATGCGTCGCGTTGAAAAGTGCAGAGATGATTTCAACCAAACCGTTAAAGAGAGACTGAAAACCACAGAGAAACGAGCTGAAGACCTCATCAAAGAGCTGGAGCAGGAAATAGAAGATCTGACCAATAGAAGCTCAGAGGTGAAGCCACTCCCACACACTGAAGACCACCTCCACTTCCTCCAGACCTTCAGATCCCTGAAGGATCCTCCACCCCCCAGGGACTGGACCACGGTGGAGGTCCGTCCTCCGTCATACGTAGGGACCTTGAGGAGATCCCTGGATCAGCTGGAGGAGACACTGAACATGGAGATGAAGAAGCTGTGTGATGCTGAACTGAGGAGGGTCCAGCAGTATGAAGTAGATGTGACTCTGGATCCTGATACAGCTTCTCCCTGGGTCATCCTGTCTGAGGATGGGAAACAAGTACATGATGGAGGTGTAGAGAAGATACTCTTTGGCAACCCTAAGAGATTTACTCATTATTGGTATAGATGTGTTCTCACGAGGCAGAGCTTCTCCTCAGGGAGATTTTACTTTGAGGTCCAGGTTAAAGACAACACTGAATGGGGGTTAGGAGTGGCCAGAGAGTCCATCGACAGAAAAGGTTGGAAAGGGTGGACCCCTGAGACGGGTTACTGGACTCTGGACTACAACCAGGATGTGTTGGTATTTAGAGATAACCCTGATGTTGATCTCCCTCTGAGAGCTGAGCTCCAGAAGGTGGGGGTGTTTGTTGATTATGATGAGGGTCTGGTCTCCTTCTATGATGTGGAAGCCAGGGTTCATATCTACTCTGCTACGGGCTGCACCTTCACTGAGCCTCTCTATCCAATCTTCAATCTAAGTTCACGTCAAAAGGCAAACTCTGCCCCCCTGATCATCTCACCTGTCAATCAAACAGACTAGGCCTTTTGTTTGATAATAAAATAAACAAACAACCAAAATAACTAATGTTTCCTGAATGGGAATCTACCATGGGAGATCTGAGAGAACTGCATTCATATCGTACTATTCAATTTTATTCAACAAAATGTATTAAGCAACTTACACTGTACTATAAAAAATATGAATCATTAAAACTGGTTAGACTACTCTTAAATGTTCAATGTCTTTTATTAGGTTAGCTGAAAGTGTAAAATTTTATTTTTATTATTATTTTGATAACTAGTAACAAAGACAAGACGAGGTTAGAGAACCTTCAGCTGGTTAACCAATGCCTCTTCAAAACGGTCCTCTGGGAGGGTGACCGTGAGATAGTCTCCCATTATATGGGGTCAGAACAGTCTCATAATAATGAATGCAAAAGAGAAGGAAGGATTAACAAATGTATTTTGTGATTTATATATAAATTACTCTTCTCACAAATACATTTCAATGCACACAAATGGATATCGGTATGTATAAATGTAAAATAAATCCATAAACAAAAATACGTTTCACAAACACATTTCTGATCCACACTCAAATGTGTCTTGTTTTAAAAAATGTTATATAAATCCATTAATATATGAATTAAAAATATATTTGCAATTTTCATCAAAAATGTATTTGGATGTTGTTACATTTATATACAAACTCTTAAACTTGAATTAACAAGACGCTTTTTATGCGTGAACTTGTTTGCATGTCCGGGTCCCTCGATTCACGGGGCCAGAAGTAGATATCTCCGTTCACTCCAATACAAGTGGGGAACAGGAATGTGTCTCCGCAAAAAAAAAAGTTTTTGCGTTATGTTATTATTTTATGTTATTATTTTTTGCTGGAGAAGGAGGGGTGGGCAGCTGAAAGGAGTCGTAGTGAAACAAATGTTGTTCGGCCCGGCATTCGAGAGGGCCCAGTGCACGGCTCCGTTAACTTCTCGTGGTTGAGGTTTTTCCTTTTACTTAACATGAATGACGTTGATGGTTTTTAGGCACTGTGGTGACTTTCTATCACTAAAACCGTTTTAGAGATTAATGGATTTTTAGACTGGTTCAGCTGCTGCTCAATGACTCTCACGTTCCTCTGCTTGCGATCATTGCGATTAACCATTTATTGATCCATTTATTCAAAAGATCCAAAGACAAAGAACGGGTGCATTGCGGTATCATTTTTATAATATTGTTAATAGCCTAATAAACATTTCAGTTGCGTTAGTATTTAATTTTTCATTTGCTTGTTTAGCTGTGTATGGCAGTTAACAATTTGGTTTATTACAATTATTTATGTGAGTAGGTTGGCTACTCCAACTCCTTTGCTGATCGATATGTTACCATTTATTTGTATATCAATTAATGATTGCATTTTTTAGTAAATAGTTGGAAGGAATCTGTTTCTTAAGCAATAACATTGAACTGTATTTTTTTCTAGGCCGACATAGATTTACTATGTTGGGGGGGGGGGGGAATATATGAACTAAATATAGTAAATATTTAATCTGAAACGACTCTTCTCAATGCCGTGGAACGCTCCGTTCACTTGCATGGGCCCTCCGCAACGCCAGCGTCTTCGGTTACTAAGCGACGTCAACGACGTCTTTGGCTACGGTGTGACGCCGTAGTGTTTGTGTAGTAAAATATGGCAAGCCAACCCCGCCAGAAAACGGCATAATTTAGACGCGTATGACATGCCGGCCTGTGATAAATACGGATGGCACTCCACCTACACGGGGGGGGGGGGGGTGGGAGACAACGACCAAACAGTTCAGCCACACGCTTCCTTACTCACAGAACAACTCTCTCCTATTCTTGCTGCTCTTTATCTAGGGATGTTCCAATCCCATCTTCCCTTCCCGATAACGATGAGATTCCTGAACTTGAGCATCGGCCGATACCTAGTATATTATATACCGATACAGCATTTAGCATCGTAACTACTATTAGCACTTGTTCTTATTGAAGGGTTCTCTTAACTGACAGTGATGCATAGATGTACGTTCACTTACTGTCAACATTTCTTTTTTTCAAAACGATATAATTTATATTTATAATCTATAGATGGTGTTTCAAACATATTTGAAAACAAATCAACGTTTTTGAATTACAGCGCATGAATGCACCCAAAGCCAGAGTGTGAAAGTTGAAACGGAGTGAGCCGTGGGTCCGTGGGGGCGGAGCCAGGTGTTAGGGGAGGAGCCAGTTGTTAGGGGAGGAGAGGAGGGGACGTATTATTCAGGAAACGAAACTTAAGGGTCATAGAAACCAAAGCCCTCCAACGCGGAAGCAGTTCTCTCTTTCAGGAGGAAAGAAGCATTTTGGAAAACATCGTCAGACACAGAAACCACAACAAGGTGAGTAAATCAGCACAACTTTGAGAAAAAGTTTGAACTTCTCTTCCCCTTATGGAATTAGAACAATAATGGAATATCTCAATACATGAACCTTGTCTTCTAGGATGGCCTCTGCTAACACTTCCTGGTCTGAAGAGAACTTTTCCTGTCCCATCTGTCTGGATGTGTTCAGCAGCCCAGTTTCCACACCGTGTGGACACAACTTCTGCAGAGCCTGCATTAATAAATTCTGGGATGAACAAGTCCAGTGCAAATGTCCTATTTGTAACATTATTTTCGGCACTAGACCTGATCCACAGGTCAATATCCTTGTATCAGAGATGGCTGATCAGTTTAGAACGACCGTACGAGTAAAGGAGCAGCCTTGTTTTGAACCAGCAGAAGTTCTCTGTGACGTCTGCACTGGGACCCAGCTGAAGGCTGTGAAGTCCTGCCTAATGTGTTCTACCTCTTACTGCCAAACCCACCTGGAGCCACATCAGAGAGTCGCAGGCCTGAAGAAACATCGGCTGGTCGAGCCTATGGACCGTCTGGAAGACAGGATGTGTAAGAAACACGACCGACTTCTGGAGCTCTTCTGCCAGACTGAACAGGAGTGTGTGTGTCTGTTGTGCACAGTGACAGACCACAAGTCCCATCCTGTTGTACCTCTAAAGGAGGAATATGAAGTGAAGACGGCCCTGCTGGGGAAGATAGAGGCTGAAGTTCAGCAGATGATCCAGGAGAGAAAACTAAAGATTAAGGAGATCAAAGAAACAGTTGAATTTAGCAAGAAAGACGCAGACGGAGTGATAGCCGATGGTGGGCAGGTCTTCACTGCTTTGATGCGTCGTGTTGAAAAGTGCAGAGATGATTTCAACCAAACAGTTAAAGAGAGACTGAAAACCACAGAGAAACAAGCTGAAGACCTCATCAAAGAGCTGGAGCAGGAAATAGAAGATCTGACCAATAGAAGCTCAGAGGTGAAGCCACTCTCACACACTGAAGACCACCTCCACTTCCTCCAGACCTTCAGATCCCTGAAGGATCCTCCACCCACCAGGGACTGGACCACGGTGGAGGTCCGTCCTCCGTCATACGCAGGGACCTTGAGGAGATCTCTGGATCAGCTGGAGGAGACGCTGAACATGGAGATGAAGAAGCTGCGTGATGCTGAACTGAAGAGGGTCCAGCAGTATGAAGTGGATGTGACTCTGGATCCTGATACAGCTCATCCCAGACTAATCCTGTCTGAGGATGGGAAACAAGTACATCATGGAGGTGTGAGGAAGGTACTCCCAGACAACCCTAAGAGATTTATAGGGTATACATGTGTTCTCACGAGGCAGAGCTTCTCCTCAGGGAGATTTTACTTTGAGGTCCAGGTTGAAGACAAGACTGGATGGTGGTTAGGAGTGGTCAGAGAGTCCATCGACAGAACAGGTGTGACAGGGTGGACCCCTGAGACGGGTTACTGGACTCTTCTCTACTACAAGGATGTGTTAGTATTTAGAGATGACCCTGATGTCCGTGTCCCTCTGAGAGCTGAGCTCCAGAAGGTGGGGGTGTTTGTTGACTATGATGAGGGTCTGGTCTCCTTCTATGATGTGGAAGCCAGGGTTCATATCTACTCTGCTACTGGCTGCACCTTCAGTGAGCCTCTCTATCCATTCCTCTCTCCATGGCATCATGAAGGAGCTACAAACTCTGCCCCCCTGATCATCTCACCTGTCAATCAAACAGACTAGGCCTTTTGTTTGATAATAAAATAAACAAACAACCAAAATAACTAATGTTTCCTGAATGGGAATCTACCATGGGAGATCTGAGAGAACTGCATTCATATCGTACTATTCACTGTTAATTAACAAAATGTATTAAGCAACTTACACTGTACTATAAAAAATATGAATCATTAAAACTGGTTAGACTACTCTTAAATGTTCAATGTCTTTTATTTTAAATACAATTAGGTTAGTTGAAAGTGTAAAATGTTATTTTTATTATTATTTTGATAGCTAGTAACAAAGACAAGACGAGGTTAGAGAACCTTCAGCTGGTTAACCAATGCCTCTTCAAAACGGTCCTCTGGGAGGGTGACTGTGAGATAGTCTCCCATTATATGGGTCAGAACAGTCTCATAATAATGAATGCAAAGAGAAGGATTCACAAATGTATTTTGTGATTTATATATAAATTACTCTTCTCACAAATACATTTCAATGCCCACACAAATGGATATCGGTATGTATAAATAAAAAAGTTTCACTAACACATTTCTGATCCACACACAAGTGTGTCTTGTTTTAAATAAATGTTATATAAATCCATAAATATATGAATTAAAAATATATTTGCAATTTTCATCAAAAATGTATTTGGATGTTGTTACATTTATATACAAACTGTTGAACTTGAATTAACAAGACGCTTTTTATGTGTGAACTTGTTTGCATGTCCGGGTCCCTCGAGTCACGGGGCCCAGAAGTAGATATCAATCAAAGGCTCATAATTATCTTTATGCCATGTAACTAAAATTTAAGTTTTCTCTTACAAAACGCCACCTCAAGCGTTTTATAAGCCGTTTTATGTTATTATTTTTTGCTGGAGAAGGAGGGGTGGGCAGCTGAAAGGAGTCGTATTGAAACAAATGTTGTTCGGCCCGGCATCCGAGAGGGCCTAGTGCACGGCTCCGTTAATTTCTCGTGTACGAGGTTTTTCCTTTTACTTAACATAAATGACGTTGATGGTTTTTAGGCACTGTGGTGACTTTCTATCACTAAAACCGTTTTAGAGATAAATGGATTCACTCGTTCAGTTGCTGCTCAATGACTCACGTTCCTCTGCTTGCGATCATTGCGATTCACCATTTATTGATCCATTTATTCAAAAGATCCAAAGACAAAGAACGGGTGCATTACGGTATAATTTTTATAATATTGTTAATAGCCTAATAAAAATTTCAGTTGTGTTAGTATTTCTTTTTTCATTTCCTTGTTTAGCTGTGTATGGCAGTTAACAATTTGGTGTATTACAATTTCTTAAGCAATAACATTGAACTGTACTTTTTTCTAGGCCTACATAGATTTACTATTTTAAAAATATAAAATAGTAAATCTATGATAAATATAGGAAGTAAATATAGTAAATATTTATTATGAGACGACTCTTCTCAATGCCGTGGAACGCTACGTTCACTTGCATGGGCCCTCCGCAACGCCAGTGTCTTCGGTTACTAAGCGACGTCGTCAACGTCTTTGGCTACGGTGTGACGCCGTAGTGTTTGTGTAGTAAATGAGCTAGTCACGAGATGGTAATGTTACGTATTTTAAGCACATAAGCTGCATTACCCTCACATAGCCACTAGGAAGCAGGATTGAACACACAAGCTGCATTACCCTCACATTGCCACTAGGAAGCAGGATCAGACACATAAACTGCAATAACTACTCCAGCCACAGATGGCAGCACCTTTAGACAGGTGAGGATGGCGGGGCCATTACGTCACCCCGGTCACGCCTGTTATGTTGCTTATCTAAAGTAAACAGACACACCACTCAGCCTGCTGTTGCAACCATCTTGTGGTAGTTTATTCAACTCTAGCGCCACCAGTGGCTTACACATGATCTGCATTTATACATATCATGACATCCTCTTTATTTTCCTTTTTTTTTTTTTTATTTTTTTTTTTAGGCTAAACAACTGCTCAAACATGAAAAAAATAAAAATAATAATAATAATAATCCTAGTACTCCTCGATGAATCTTCTTGGCTTTGAGACAATTCGTCCACTTGCTGTTGTAACAGGTAGACTTGAAAGCTTTGTAGGACTAGAATTACTTCTTGATGTTTTCTTTTGAATGTCCATTTCATGCTTTTTCTCTGTACTGTCATGCACATCCTGTTGAGTCACATCTTGTTTGTTGGTGTCCTTTAGTGTGTTACTCAGTTCCTTGGACTGCATCAGATACTTTCTGTTTCTTCTGTATACTTGTCCCCCAGGTGTCTGGACTACATATGATCTTGGCTGGTCAGAAAGTCCCGTTACCTGGGCTGGATTCCATAATCCTTCCTGCCAGATTCTGACATTGTCGCCAACCTCAAGTTTCTGGAGTGCTCTGGCTCCTTGATCGAAATATTCTTTCTGTTTCTGTTGTCTTGTTTCAAACACCTGTTGTACTGTACTTGTGACCATTTGAGGTTTCAACATCTGGGATGTCGTCGGAAGTCTTGTTCTCAAACGTCGACCCATCAACAGCTGGGCTGGTGACACTCCGACATCCTCCAGAGGTGTACTCCTCAGACTCAGCAACGACAGATATGGATCTTTTCCATCAGCTTTCGATTTTTTAAGCATGAGTTTGATAGTCTGTATTCCTCTTTCTGCCATTCCATTAGACTGCGCATGGTAGGGGCTTGAAGTTTGGTGACTGAACTCCCACTCTTTTGCAAAGGCTTGGAACTCACGAGAGCTGAACTGTGGTCCGTTATCTGAGATCACTATTTCAGGAATGCCATGTCTGGCGAACTGTGACTTCAGATGTGTGATGATTGTTGCACTTCTTGTGTCTGACTTCAACCACTCCACCTCTATGAACTTAGAATAGTAATCCACCAGTAGTAAATACTCCTGCTGGCTAAAGGTGAATAGGTCAACACCTATCTTCTGCCAGGGTCTTTCTGGAACACTGTGTGGTTGTAGTGGCTCTTTAGTTTGACATTTCTGATATGTCCTGCACACGTCACACCTGTTCACCATCTCTGCGATTTTTTCCGACATTCCAGGCCAAAAAAGGACTTCTCTTGCTCTCCGCCTGCAGCTTTCAATGCCCAAGTGACTTTCATGGATGCGCTTTAACATTTCTCCTCTCATTGCTGCCGGAACGATGAGTCTTTCTCCCTTGCACAGAACTCCATTCACAACTGAGATCTCTTCTCTGAAGTTCCAATACGCTCGTATTTCTTGGGCAGCTTGGCTCCTGGTTTCTGGCCATCCATTAAGAACAGTTTCAACGAGTTTAGTCAGTGTCACATCATTTGTTGTTTCCTTTCTGAATTCCTCCAATTTCTCTTTTGACACGGGTAAATTGGAGATCACCATGTGCACCTGCGCTTCAATGTCTTTATCTGGAGAGCTGGTCACTGGTAAGTAAGCTCTGGATAATGCATCTGCAATGTACATCTCCTTTCCTGGCTTGTACTGTACATTCACCTGGTATTTCTGCAGTCTCATTAAAAGTCTCTGTATTCTAGCTGGAGCACTGCTCAGTGGTTTTTTCATTATCACTTCAAGTGGTTTGTGATCCGACTGCACATCCACTTCTCTTCCGTAAATGTACTGATGAAAACGCTCTGCTCCGAACACAATTGCTAACATCTCCTTTTCTATTTGCGCGTAGCGCTGCTCAGTCTCTGTCAGTGCGCGCGATGCATAAGCTACTGGCTTGAGCTCTTGAAGTAAAACGGCTCCAAGTCCACTTTTTGATGCATCCACTGACAGCGTTACGGGGAGCTTGACATCATAGTATCTGAGCACAGGAGCTTCAGTGAGCATCGTTTTCATTGTGCTGAATGCCTGCTGCTGTTCAGCTTTCCACTGCCATTCAACATCGTCTCTGGTCAATCCCCGCAATGGCTCAGTATGCTTGGACATGTTTGGAATGAACTTTGCGAGATATGTGACTACGCCCAGAAATCGTTCCACATCTTTCTTGCATTCTGGAGTTGGCATTTTCAGAATAGCCTCAATCTTGGTCTGATCAGGTTTCAAACCGTCTTTTGTGAAGATATGACCCAGGTATTTGATTTCCTCTAGGCCCACCTTGCATTTTTCTTTATTCAGCTTGAAATTCTTGGCTCTTGCTATCTCCAGCACTTGTCTCAATCTGCAGTCATGCAGCTCTTTTGTCTCACCCCAAACCAAGAGGTCATCTATGTATGTTTCAACACCTTCAATTCCTTCAAACAGCTGTCTCACTGTCCTGTGGAACACCTCAGGAGCCGAATTAATTCCAAATGGAAGTCTGAGGAATCTATAACGACCAAAGGGAGTGTTGAATGTACAGAGGCGAGTGCTGGCTTCGTCTAGTTTGAGTTGCCAAAACCCTGAGCTTGCGTCCAGCACTGTGAAGTATTTGGCTTCTGAGAGTCTGCAGGTTATTTCCTCAACTGTTGGTAGCTGGTAGTGTTCCCTCATTACTGCTGTGTTAAGATCACGTGGATCTAAGCAAATTCTTAGTTTTCCATTAGGTTTTTCAACGATAACAATAGGGTTGACCCACTGAGTTGGCTCTTCGATTTTTACAATCACTTTCATTTTTTCCATTCTGTTCAATTCTGTTTTTAGTTTTTCTCTCAAAGTGACAGGAATTTTCCTAGGTGGGTGCACTTTTGGTGTCACGCCTTCATCAATTTGAATAGTGTGTTCTCCCTCTAGGCAGCCTAGTCCCTCAAACACATCAGCATACTCCTTGAAGATATCCATTTTGTCACTTTTATTTAGTGCCATAACTCTCTTGATGAGCCCCATTTCTTCACATGCCTGAATCCCAAGTATTGGTTTGGCATCTGATTTTACAACAATGAATTCCAGAATTATCGCCAGTTTAAGCCTATCATCCTCCTCGTCAAATGTGAAGGTATTGTACACTTCCACCGCCTCTTCGCCGGCTATATGAAGAAATAGTGAGGACTGTACCTTAGCTGACTTGCTCGCGCCCCCAGCAGCTGTTAAATACAGCTCAAAACTCTGCCGAAATCTCCTCCAGTTTTCTGACAGGTTACCGTGCAGTAGATCAAGTCCAGCGGGCGGCTTAAGTCCTTCCATGTTTGCAATACCTTGCAAATCCTCGTTAGTGTTTTTCCTTTTACTTCTGACACCATGTTATGTTGCTTATCTAAAGTAAACAGACACACCACTCAGCCTGCTGTTGCAACCATCTTGTGGTAGTTTATTCAACTCTAGCGCCACCAGTGGCTTACACATGATCTGCATTTATACATATCATGACAACGCCCACTTCACATAGGCCACGCCCACATGACGGGCAAAAGCGCGTGATTCAGATGGAGAGGACAGGGATCAATAGGGAGACCAGCGGAGAGCCACCGGGCCTAAGCCCAGGGGGCTTGAAGTAGCTCACGGTATTTCTCTCTCACGCGTTAGATACAATTCCCTCCCTTAAGCTTCATAGTTACCATACCGAAACATGCCTACTTTAACAAATAAAGTGGATAAAAGCGACCAAGGATTGGACTACTTTCTTCAAGAAAAAACGCAATAGTAACGAATCGGTTCATAAATTTGCGTACTCGCCGATACCAAATAACTTTGAGGCAGTATCGGCGGCATTCCGATAGCGGGATCGGTAACGGACAGCTCTATGTGAGGGGCGGTCCTCCACCTGGTTGACGGCCGGTCGGTGGCGGGCCGCGCCGATGACGTCGTCCATCTGCCGGGCGCTGAAGTTGGAGAGGCCGATGGCCCGGACCAGGCCCTGGTCCACCAGCGCCTCCATGGCCCGCCAGGTCTCCAGGTAGTGGGTGTCAGAGTAGCAGACGGTACCGTCGGCCCGCCGCGGCATCAGCTCCTCCCCCCGCCTGGGAGAGACACACACACCGGCAGCAGAGATCGTACCTGGCGTGGTGTAGCTATCTAGGCGTGCATTTTACAGTGTGTGTGTATCTGTGTGTGTTTGTAGATGCGTTTGAGTTTCAAGTGAGATGCACAATGACTTTTAATCGCAATCAAATGCTTGTGTTCCAGGCATCTAAAGAATTCCACTGTTGTTATTTTGTATGTGTTTGTTTGTTTGTTTGTTTGTTTGTTTGTTTGTTTGTGTGTGTGTGTGTGTGTGTGTGTGTGTGTGTGTGTCTGTATGTGTGTGTGTGTGGGTCTCTGTGTGTCTGTATGTGTGTGTGTGTGTGTGTGTGTGTGTGTGTAGGGATGTATCTGTGTGTGTGTGTGTGTATATGTGTTCATGTGTATATGTGCCTCTTTGTGTGGGGATGTATCTGTATGTGTGTGTGTGTGTGTGTGTGTGTTTGTGTGTGTGTGTATGTGTGTAGGGATGTATCTATCTATGTGTGTGTGTGTGTGTGTGTGTGTGTGTGTCTGTGTGTGTGTGTGTATATATGTGTGTAGGGATGTATATGTGTGTGTGTGTGTGTGTGTGTGTGTGTGTGTGTGTGTAGTGATGTATCTATGTGTGTGTGTGTGTGCGCTCACTGGAAGGCCATGGGCCAGTGGACCAGGTAGAGGTCCAGGTAGGAGAGGCTGAGCTGGGCCAGGCTGCTCCTGCAGGCCTCCTCCACATCCTCTGGGTGGTGCTTGGTGTTCCACAGCTTAGACGTCACAAACACCTCCTCACGACGCAGCTCCTGAGGGAGGCAGAGGAGCCCCCCCAACCATGAAACCCCCCCGGGGGTAGACAGCCTCTCTCTCTCAGAGGAGACCTTACTGCTGAACACCCTCCCTGCCTCCTCCTGCACATCTCAACGTTTCCTCTAAAGCTCCGACCGGCTGTCTGGTAGAGGAACCACAACCTGGACCTGCAGTAGACATTTAGCACCACCACCACCACCACCCCCCAGCTCCAACTACCGGCCTACCTGCTCCACCACCTCCAACACCTGGTCTACCGGAGGCAGGTGGAGGGAGGCTACCTCCACCTGCCTCCGGTATAGACAGTGGTGGAGGAGGGTGGCTACCTCCACCAGGTGGAGGTAGCCACCCTCCTCCACCACTGTCTCTACCAGAGGTCTTACCTTCCCGGGGCCGACCCTCTGAGCCAGGGCTCCTCCCACTTCCTCCTCGTTGCCGTAGGCAGAGGCGCAGTCAACATGTCTGTAGCCGCAGTCCAACGCAGACAACACCGCCTGCTCCACCTGACACACGCACACACATAGACGCACACACAAACACACACACGCAAACACACACACACACACACACACACACACACACACACACACACACACACACACACACACACACACACACAAAAACTAGTGGTTAGGGTGTTTCATAGAAGATAAGACTACTTCTATTTCGGGTCTGACTCCCAGCCGAAAGGTTGTTGGTTCTAGCCCTCCGCTGGAGTAGCATCCTTCAGAACCTCCCCAACCCTTGGGGAAGTTCTGAAGGATGCTTTGGAATGTTTGTGATAAAGGCATCGTCGATGCAGGGGATCAAGGTTACGACAGAAGTGAACCAAGCGTACATTATGAGGGCGTTTGTATTATTTGAACCATAGGAAGTGTTGGAGAGTTGTGTCCACCTGTCCTGCGGCACTCTTCCAGGTTCCCAGTCCCACCACCGGCATCCTCTGTCCCGTGGAGAGGGTGACGGTACGCTCCATGTCCATGCTGACGGGGGAGAGAGAGAGGGGGAGAAGGGAGGAGGGAGAGTCTGGTTCTGCTCCTGAGTGTGAGTCACTTAATGGCTGTGTGGGCTCCACTAGTTAGCCCACCACGGGCGAGTCACCGTGACCGGGTGATTACCCCCCCTCTGCATTCACCCAGTCACAATAACACAGGGGGCTGCGTGACAAAAGGATTTTAAAGTTATATAAATGAGCCTTGGATTTCAGAACAGAATAATATAATCAGTTGATGTGCACATTTTAAATACTTTTACCCTCGCCCTACGAAAATACAGCTCAGTAATAAACTCTGAGTGAACCCTGCTGATGTCCCTGAGAGGACGGTTTGATATGCATTAGTCACAGCCCAGTGTTATTAAAGATGGTTTTATACGCGTTAGTCACAGCCCAGTGTTATTGAAGATGGTTTTATAAAGCCCAGCACAGCCTGTCCTGTCCTCAACAGTCTGAGGTCCAGCAGAACATAAGAACTCCTCAGTTCTGGCGAAGAAACGACTATAGGGTTCTGTGAATAACCAATACCATAACACGACCATCACATTACAGATGATTGATTTAAACAGATTAATTAGAAACACGACGAGTAAAACAGCAGAGCAATCCTACCTCTTGCAGACAGCCGCGTGTATGTCTGTGTATGTCTGTGTATGTCTGTGTTTGACTGTGTGACTGTGTGTGTGTGTGTGTGTGTGTGTGTGTCTGTGTGTGACTTTGTCTGTGTGTGTGTGTGTGTGTGTGTGTGTGTGTGTGTGTGTGTGTGTGTGTGTGTGTGTGTGTGTGTGTGTGTGTGTGTGTGTGTGTGTGTGTGTGTGTGTGTCAATAGAGGAAGGGGCCCCATCACTTTTGAACAGACTGCGGGGTCAAAGTCTGGCGTTTGTTTATACTTAACCTAAAAGGATGGAAAACATCCAAACTCTGTTGTAACTCTGTTGTAACTGTCGCTCAGCAAAGTTGGTTCAGACCAAACAGGACTTCTACAACACGAGGCATCACCACTCAAACCAGTAAGGTGTTACTGGTTTGACCATCAGCAATATTTGAACATCTGGTCATGCTGCTAGAAGATATGCTAATACTTTTTTGGGAGCATCAATTATTAATAGACCAATAGAAGAAGATAAATTAACATTGAATGAATGAATGAATGAATGAATGAATGAATGAATGAATGAAGAAGATGTAGAGTGAAGACAGGGTTTCATCTGAACCATATTACTTTGACTCAGATCTGTTGCCGGTAACCAAGAAGTCAGTAGTCTGAATCAGTTGACATATTTGGTTTATTGGTGGCCATTTTAAATGATCCTCTAAACCTTCAGTCCTTCAGTCCCTCCTCCTCCCCTTCCACGCCCCCACCAGGCTGGCCTTCACCTTCTCTTCGCCCCTCTTCACATCATCCACAGAAACCAAAAGCCAACTGAAGGGTTATTTTCTGACCGTAACAAACAATCTGTCAGCGTTTTCAATGGCGTAAAAGTGCATTCATCATCATGTTCACGTACACTGTAAATGTTGTTACTCAAGGCTGTGCTCAGATCTGTACCGCCACAAACAGGTTGTAAGATGTAGTGTGAATTACAGTAGGATTCTTGAGAGCTTTTAGCGCCCCTGCAGGTGGAACAGAGAACAACAGCTGCAGTGTTATACAATAGTCCTTCACCCAGGTTGTGCATCTACATATATGTACATACAGTTATGTATATATATATATATATATGCAACGTCGAAACAAGAGCAGTCATCACATCACAAGTGGTGGGCGTTCATCAAACCCACACCAGGTCTGGACTGGTCCAGAACACGCTAGCACCAAACCAGACTTAAGGGTCTGGTCCAGAAGACTCTAGTCTAAACCTAACCAGGTCAGGTCTGGTCCAGAAGACCCTAGTCCAAACCTAACCAGATCTGGTCTGGTCCAGAACACTCTAGTCTAAACCTAAACAGGTCTGGTCTGGTCCAGAAGACTCTAGTCCAAACCAGTTCTGGTCTGGTCCAGAACACTCTAGCACCAAACCAGACTTAAGGGTCTGGTCCCGTAGACTCTAGTCTAAACCTAACCAGGTCTGGTCTGGTCCAGAGGCGTTGGGACGCCTCAGGAACCAGAGACAGACGGCGTAGGGCCGGGTTCCCCAGAGAACCGTCACAGAACACGCAGTTAGTCCGACCGCAGCAGCTGAATAAATACAAAAGTAAAGACGCCTCAGTTGAGATAACCCTCTGGGCTGCGTTAGAAAAGGTGTAGCATGATCATACGTGTTTACTGTCCCTCCTTATGTACAGAAATAATATATGCAAGAGCTTGTGTTCCTTCTCTAATCCCTCTCCCAGCGTGTGGCGACTCGAGCGTGTCTCCACCGTCAGACCGGTGAACGTTGACCCAGCACCTATGCTGTGTTCGTCGGGCCAGTACGTGTGTGCATTAATACTAATGACACGATAGGAATAAGGCACGTTAAAGTCCCTCCGGCGCTGAGATGGCGGTTCACGGCTCCAGAGAACGAAGCACCTTTCAGCGGAGAACCGAACGCCCTGCTGGCGGGAGATTGTCGTCGTCAGGGTTCCTGCTGCAGTTGAGGTCCGTCACTGAGTACGTCAGGAGGCGGGGGGCTTTGTGTGCACATTCATACCGGCGGCGCCTCGACTCACACACAGATCGATGTCCGTGTCTTGCTAGTTTGCTTTTTTCAAACATTGAAAAACTTAAAAAAACCTTATTTGAAAACGCTGAGGTCAGTTGCTGGTACACCGAAGGTAAGAAGAAGAAGAGTCCACATGGAGGCCGCCCTTTTCACGAGAAGATCCTCGAAATGTTCCATTTAAAAAAATCTCCTTTGGGTTTGTTCGTCAGAAAACACGCAGATAGGGGCCAGCGGCTGCTGCTGTGTAGAAAACACTTCATTAATAAAGTCATTAATAAAAACGCAAAAACTTCAAGGATTTTGTTAAATTCACTAAAAGCATAAATTGTGCCGACGCCGTCCTGAGCCCCGATAACCTGGGGGGGGGGGGGGCTCAGGGTCCAGTGGGGGGGGGTCCACTGCCTCCCGGAGGTCAGAGGGGGTCAGTTCAAAGGTCAGGGTCGGAGGTCAGGGTCCAGTGGGGGGTCCACTGCCTCCCAGAGGTCGCCTGGGGGGTCAGGGTCGGAGGTCAGGGTCCAGTGGGGGGGGTCCACTATCTCCCGGAGGTCGCCTGGGGGGTCAAGGTCGGAGGTCAGGGTCCAGTGGGGGGGGGGGTCCACTATCTCCCAGAGGTCGCCTGGGGGGGGTCAGGGTCGCCTTTGAGACCGGGAGGGTCGGGGGGGGGGCCGGGGGTCCGGGCGCGTCCTTGTCCTCGTGGGGGGGGGGGGGGGGGGGGGGGGGGGGGGGGGTGGAGATGGGGGGTGGTCCGGTGTGTGTTCCTGTGTGTCTGTGTGTGCGTCGTGTTCTACGACTGAGGGAGGTGCTGGCGGATGATCTCGCGGGACTGCGGCGGGATGCGGTCGGGGAAGTGGACGGAGAACTCCACGATGAGGTCGCCGCGCTGCGAGGGGTTCTTGGGGAAGGGCAGCCCCTCCCCCCGCAGACGCTTCACCGTGCCCGGGCGGATGATGTCATGGCAGGGCAGCGCGATGACACGCTTATCCAGGGTGGGGATGCTGACTGTGCACCCACACAGAGCCTGGAGGGGGGGGGGGGGGGGGGGAAGAGAGAGAGAGAGAGAGAGAGAGAGAGAGAGAGAGAGAGAGAGAGAGAGAGAGAGAGAGAGAGAGAGAGAGAGAGAGAGAGAGAGAGAGAGAGAATTACGATTAGCATACTTTAAAATTCCCTGGGGAAATGGCTACGGTCGTAAAGCTGCTAAGCTGTGATAAAATATAAACTCGAAGATCTTGTTACGTGAAATATAAATAAAGATGTATACGTACAAGATTTCCATAGAAAAAAATTAGGAGAGAAGGAGGAGGAGGAGGAGGAGGAGGAGGAGGAGGAGGAGGAGGAGGAAGGGTTAAGCCATCGCTCCACTAGTGACCGCGGCCCCGGGAGCTTCAGTGACCTCATGTTTCCATGACCAGCAGGAAGAAAATGTGAACACCATGTTTTGTTAGCTCGTCCTAGAGACCAACGCTAATGAATGCGTGCGTGTGCGTGCGTGCGTGCGTGTGTCCGTGTGTACGCGTTCGTGTGTACCACAGCAGCCTCTCTCCGCTGTGTTTACGAGGTGTTCTGAGTGACAGCTGAACTGTGTATTCCTAGCAGATCATCTTTAGACGAGAGGAGCTCTAGGGAGGTCTTGGCAGAGACTCTAGAAAGAACACAGCCTTTCTAGTCCGAGCAAACACACAGTTAATCGACGATGGGAGACCGCCGTGCGTGTGCGTGTGTGCGTGCGTGTACGTGTGCGTGTGTGTGTGTGCGTGTGTGCTTGGGCCGAGCTCTGAGGACTCTAGATAGCACTGGGCGCTAAATTTAGCAGCGGCCTCATAGCAAGAGCAAACGAAGTGAGGCTGGAATGGGCTGAGCTCGTAAATAGTTTGAGGGCATGTCAAACAGGCTGGGCTTGAAGTAAAAGAAACAGACACGCAAGCGCGCTCACACACACACACACACACACACACACACACACACACACACACACACACACACACACACACACACACACACACACACACACACACACACACACACACAGAATAACCCTCCTGAAAAAAATGGACACACACCCACACACACAGAAACGAAGAAACACACACGCACACAAAAATACACAGAATTATCCTGGTACTTCCACCCTGGGGGTTGAGCTACCAGTAGAGAGAGAGCGAGAGAGAGAGAGAGAGAGAGAGAGAGAGAGAGAGGGGGAGAGGGGGAGACAGAGACAGAGAGAGCGAGAGCGAGAGCGAGAGCGAGAGCGAGAGCGAGAGCGAGAGAGAGAGAGAGAGAGAGAGAGAGAGAGAGAGAGAGAGACAGAGAGAGAGAGAGAGAGGAGCAGTAGGTTTATTCAGTGGATATATTAGTTGGTGTAAACGGCCTCCCGCTCCCCTCCAGATAAACTCCTCTCTAATGAGCGTCAGTAACCGTACCGCTCCTCTACTCCAGGGCGGTAATCTATCCGTCTGTCGCTGGGCGAGCCAGGGGGACAGACGGCCGTACCACCGCCTCCCTGGCCAGACTCTCCTCCGCCTACTCCCAACGCCGTCGCCATGGCGATAAAGATAACACCGGCCCCCCGTCTCTCAGCATGAGTCTGAGGACAGGTTCTTAGAAGGGTGTCGCTGTCTGGGGGCCTCTAGGAGAGGGGAGCAGGGGGGGGGGGGTGATGTTTGGGTGGGGGGGTGTTGGGGGGATGAGGGCTGGGTGCTTGGGGGGGTATTGATGGGGTGAGGGGGGTGTTAGGGGGGTATTGATGGGGTGAGGGGGGGGGGGGTATTGATGGGGTGAGGGGGGGCACTATAGGGCTGAGTCCGTTCTGTGCGGCTGCCAGGAGATGCCAGGAGGTCACACGTCATTCAGCAGGCGGCCGGGGGTCGTGTCATTTACTATTATGAACTCATGTCCATTCACCACAGAGCACCCCCCCCCCCCCCCCCCCCCAGCACCCCAACACACAGACACACAAACACGTTGCCATGGCGCCCACAACATACTGCCAGCTGGACCAAAGACCTGCTGATTGCATAATCCTTATGGCTCAGACAGAGCCCCAGAACCATCAGCACACACACACACACACACACACACACACACACACACACACACACACACACACACACACACACACACACACACACACACACACACACACACACACACACACACACACACACACACACACACACAAACGCTCTAACTGTAAATCTAAAAGTTGCTCTGCTTCTCAGAATATGTTTCACAGGGTACATGCACACACACACACACACACACACACACACACACACACACACACACACACACACACACACACACACACACACACACACACACACACACACACACACACACACACACACACACACACACACGTATGTGCGCACATTCACGCACACGCACAAGCACACAAACACTCTTTTAAGTGTAAGAGTTGCTCCTCGGTACATGATGGACAGGGTTTCCTGTCCCGGCTCCGTGAGGACTTACATAAGCAGCTGAAATGCCAGGACAATTAGTTTAGCGCTCTCCTGAAACCAACAGGGAGAGGCTCCTGTCTCCCGCCTCTCGTCTGGCGCTCAGACCCCCGCGCGGTCACCGCTGACCTGTGATGGGCGGCCATTGGCTGCCTTCCGGATGTCTCCGTATAAGGAGGAAACGGTTCTATGTGGGGCAGAGCGCCGCGCGGTGAACGCATGAGGACACATCCGCCATCACCTTCAAATGTCTTCTCCCTGCGTCAGGACCGCAGTCGCTCACCAGCTCCCCAAGAGACTCAGGGCTCACCTGGTCAGGGCTCACCTGGTCAGGGCTCACCTGGTCAGGGTTCACCTGGTCAGGGCTCACCTGGTCAGGGCTCACCTGGTCAGGGCTCACCTGGTCAGGGCTCACCTGGTCAGGGTTCACCTGGTCAGGGTTCACCTGGTCAGGGCTCACCTGGTCAGGGTTCACCTGGTCAGGGTTCACCTGGTCAGGGCTCACCTGGTCAGGGCTCACCTGGTCAGGGCTCACCTGGTCAGGGCTCACCTGGTCAGGGTTCACCTGGTCAGGGCTCACCTGGTCAGGGCTCACCTGGTCAGGGCTCACCTGGTCAGGGTTCACCTGGTCAGGGCTCACCTGGTCAGGGTTCACCTGGTCAGGGCTCACCTGGTCAGGGTTCACCTGGTCAGGGTTCACCTAGACTCTGAACAAGTGCGTCCGCTGAAGGCCCTCAATGTAAACGTAGCGGCATCAGGAGGCCGTAGCCATCCGAGCACAGAGTCATGCTAAGCTAACCAGCTGCAGCTCGGCTACCTAGCTGCAGCTAGGCTACCTAGCTGCAGCTAGATAGCCTAGCTGCAGCAGAGGGATGCTTGTGGAACTTCAAACCAGCCTCTAACTGTCTGACAGAACCGGCTCTATGAGTGCTGCTGTGTGCCCCCCCCCCCCTCTATGAGTGCCTCTGTGTGCCCCCCCCCCTCTATGAGTGCTGCTGTGTGCCCCCCCCCTCTATGAGTGCTGCTGTGTGCCCCCCCCCCTCTATGAGTGCTGCTGTGTGCCCCCCCCCCCCTCTATGAGTGCTGCTGTGTGCCCCCCCCCCCCCCTCTCTATGAGTGCTGCTGTGTGCCCCCCCCCCCTCTATGAGTGCTGCTGTGTCCCCCCCCCCCCTCTATGAGTGCTTCTGTGTGCCCCCCCCCCCCTCTATGAGTGCTGCTGTGTGCCCCCCCCCCCCTCTCTATGAGTGCTGCTGTGTGCCCCCCCCCCCTCTATGAGTGCTGCTGTGTCCCCCCCCCCCCCTCTATGAGTGCTGCTGGGTGCCCCCCCCCCCCCCTCTATGAGTGCTGCTGGGTGCCCCCCCCTCTATGAGTGCTGCTGTGTGCCCCCCCCCCCCTCTATGAGTGCTGCTGTGTGCCCCCCCCCCCTCTCTATGAGTGCTGCTGTGTGCCCCCCCCCCCCTCTATGAGTGCTGCTGTGTGCCCCCCCCCCCCCTCTATGAGTGCTGCTGTGTGCCCCCCCCCCCTCTATGAGTGCTGCTGGGTGCCCCCCCCTCTATGAGTGCTGCTGTGTGCCCCCCCCCCTCTCTATGAGTGCTGCTGTGTGCCCCCCCCCCTCTATGAGTGCTGCTGGGTGCCCCCCCCTCTATGAGTGCTGCTGTGTGCCCCCCCCCTCTCTATGAGTGCTGCTGTGTGCCCCCCCCCCCTCTATGAGTGCTGCTGTGTGCCCCCCCCCCCCCCTCTATGAGTATGGGAACGGTTTCTTTATTTAGCAGCATTGTTGAGTACACACGTAGCTGGAATGATAACACACCGTTTACCTTCCCTGTGCGCGGTGAGCGTATGCTAATGCTAATGCTAATGCTAATCCCGTAGCCGCGGCTCCAGCGAGGCTGTGTGGTCGGTGCAGTGCAACGCTGGCAGGGGATTGGACGACGAGGCTGCAGTGGGCTGCGGTGGCTTTCCACTGCAGCAGTGCTCTGAACAGAGCACTGCTGCACCACCTCCACCAACACCACCTCCACCAACACCACCTCCACCACCACCACCACCACCTCCAACACCACCACCATCTCCACCACCACCACCACCACCACCAACACCTCGACCACCTCCTCCACCACCACCACCTCCACCACCTCCACCACCAACACCACCACCATCTCCACCACCACCACCACCACCAACACCTCGACCACCACCACCTCCTCCACCACCACCACCTCCACCACCACCACCACCACCACCTCCACCACCACCAACAACACCTCCACCACCACCACCTCCTCCACCACCCCCACATCACCTCAGAGCAGCGTTCTGAGGGGTGGGTAGAGGTTATTGAGTGTGGACGGAGGGACACCAGGTTCCTCCACCACCACCACCCTTCAGACGGAGGGACACCAGGTTCCTCCACCACCACCCTTCAGACGGAGGGACACCAGGTTCCTCCACCACCACCACCCTTCAGACGGAGGGACACCAGGTTCCTCCACCACCACCCTTCAGACGGAGGGACACCAGGTTCCTCCTCCACCACCACCCTTCAGACGGAGGGACACCAGGTTCCTCCACCACCACCACCCTTCAGACGGAGGGACACCAGGTTCCTCCACCACCACCCTTCAGACGGAGGGACACCAGGTTCCTCCACCACCACCCTTCAGACGGAGGGACACCAGGTTCCTCCACCACCACCACCCTTCAGACGGAGGGACACCAGGTTCCTCCACCACCACCACCCTTCAGACGGAGGGACACCAGGTTCCTCCACCACCACCACCCTTCAGACGGAGGGACACCAGGTTCCTCCACCACCACCACCCTTCAGACGGAGGGACACCAGGTTCCTCCACCACCACCCTTCAGACGGAGGGACACCAGGTTCCTCCACCACCACCACCCTTCAGACGGAGGGACACCAGGTTCCTCCACCACCACCACCCTTCAGACGGAGGGACACCAGGTTCCTCCACCACCACCACCCTTCAGAGCAGACTTGGCTCTGGGAGTATTCTTTTTGTAGCGTAACTTAATCAGCGACACGTCTTGTTTTTAAATCCAGTCTGGTCTGATGTCAGTCTCCAGGCTGCCTGTTCCCAGACGAGGACCGAACCCTTCAACAGCCCCTCTTTAATACCGGCTCCTGATTGGACAGGACTCTTCAATAACAAGACACCTCTGCCTTTAAACGATAATGTAATAATGCGATCGGAATCTAACATTAACAACACCAGTCAGATTCAATGCTCGACCAGAGGTTCCCTTGACAACGCACAAACAATATACTCAAAGGCCCTTAATGTACACACTTATCGTATGTTGTACGTCCTGGCACTTCAAAATATGATTAGCATTGTGTATCATCTAGTCCTAGCTATCTGTGTTGTGTACGGGGAACGGGTTAACCTAGTGATGGTTAGTGCTTGGCACTTGGTTCTATGAACATCCTTCCTGTACCCACAGAGACATATTGTTGTTTCTCTTTCTTCTGAAAAATGGACTCATTGTAAATCGCTTTGGGTTAAAGCGTCTGATAAACGCCCTCGCTGGAGTACATCGTTCTAATAACCGGACCCCCTTCGGTCTACCTCCTAACAGAGGGACTCACGCTGCAGCCGCGACCTTTAGCACCACCAGGCAGCCCGCCGGGCGGCCATGTTGTTCCCCCCCCCCCCTAGTTGTAGCCCCCCTGCCATTCTAAACACCCCCGTGTGGAGCAGCGCTCCGGGACTCATCGAACGGCCCTGTTTCATTTCACGGACGGATCAGAGCGCTCTGCTGTGTCAGAGCGGCTAATGAAATACTGAGGCGTCACACCCCCCCCCCCCCCCCCCCCCCCCCCCCCCCCCCCCCCCCAGGATGTTCATATGCTCGCTGCTGCATGTGTGCGTGTCTCCAGAGAGTCTCTGAACACACAGGAACCCAAGCACACACACAGAGTAACGCACACACAGGCTAACACACGCCGACACGTCTGCTGCTTCTTTGGCCCAGTCGCTGCTGGAGAAGAGGTTTGGATCTCAGTGAGACTCAACTCATTACACAAACACAAAGACGTTTGTGTCCGTCTGCTTGCATTGGTGTTGCTGTGTAGTAAAGGGAGGACGAGTGTACAGGCTGGTGCACAGTGCAGTGTCTGGTGTACGGACTAGTGTCTGGTGTACGGACTAGTGTCTAGTGTACTGTGACATGTCTAGTGTACAGTTCAGTGTCTGGGGTACAGTTCAGTGTCTGGTGTACAGTTCAGTGTCTGGTGTACAGTGTAGGGTACAGTGTACAGTGCAGTGTCTGGTGTATGGACTAGTGTCTAGTGTACTGTGACATGTCTGGGGTACAGTTCAGTGTCTGGGGTACAGTGTACAGTGTAGGGTACAGTGTACAGTGTAGGGTACAGTGTAGGGTACAGTGTACAGTGTAGGGTACAGTGTACAGTGTAGGGTACAGTGTAGGGTACAGTGTACAGTGTAGGGTACAGTGTACAGTGTAGGGTACAGTGTACAGTGTAGGGTACAGTGTTCAGTGTAGGGTACAGTGTACAGTGTAGGGTACAGTGCAGGGTACAGTGTACAGTGTAGGGTACAGTGTACAGTGTAGGGTACAGTGTACAGTGTAGGGTACAGTGTACAGTGTAGGGTACAGTGTACAGTGTAGGGTACAGTGTAGGGTACAGTGTACAGTGTAGGGTACAGTGTACAGTGTAGGGTACAGTGTACAGTGTAGGGTACAGTGTACAGTGTAGGGTACAGTGTACAGTGTAGGGTACAGTGTACAGTGTAGGGTACAGTGTACAGTGTAGGGTACAGGGTACAGTGTAGGGTACAGTGTACAGTGTAGGGTACAGTGTACAGTGTAGGGTCTGGAGCTACAGAGCAGGGTCCTCTGATGTGTCTCCAGTGGTCCGGGCCGAGGGAGCCTGGCGGTGCGCTGAGCGAAGCCGTCACACGGGGACAACACATTCCTCCGTCCTCAGTGACACCGCAGTGACACAGACGCTACTGCGCCCTATAATATCTCTCTCTATCGCACACGCACACACACACACACACACACACAGACACAGACACAGACACAGACACACGCAGACACACAGACACACGGACACACGGACACACGGACACACACGGACACACACACACACACACACACACACACACACACACACACACACACACACACACACACACACACACACACACACACACACACACACACACACACACACACACACACACACACACACACACAGACTGACGGACGGACGGACGTCTCACCTCCTTCAGGCTGACCTTGCAGCTGTGGACGATGTTGGAGCCGTCCCTCTTGAAGTGGGCGTGGCCCTTGTCCTTGAGCACGAAGGCGATGTCGGCGGGGATGTTGTCGGGGGTCTCGTCGCCCTCCTTGGGGAAGGTGATCTTGGTGCCCTCCTTCCAGCCCTTCTTGATGACGATGTTCAGGATCTTGTCCTCGGTGCGCGAGCTGCGGCCGTCGGGGTTGAGGCGGCGCCGTGTGATCTTCATGCGCTTGGTGCAGCCGTGGAACACCTCCTCCAGGGAGACCTTCAGCTCGTGCAGCACGGGGGGGTCCTGCTGCCGCCCCCGCGTCCCCAGGCGGTCCGAGTGGCCCCCTCCCCCGCGTCTCCGCCGCCCCTCGCCGGGGGGGAACCCGTTGTTCAGGCCCCCCGCCGTGGGGAAGCCGAACTGCCGGAAGTGTCCGAAGGGGTCGTCCTCGTCGAGGTCGCCCATGTCCTGCTCGCCCTCGTTGTGGACGGGGTGGTGGTCCCCCCCCCCGCCCCCCCCCTGGAACGGGAAGCCGTTGGGCCGGCCCGGGTGGCCGTGGGTCCGCGAGCCGAAGAACATGTCGAAGGGGTTGGAGCCCCCGAAGAAGGAGGCGAAGGTGGCGTGGGGGTCTCCGTGGAAGGTGTAGTGGTAGGTGGAGCCCCCCGGGGCCCCGGAGGAGCCACTGCCCCCCGTCTTCAGGCCTGGGGGAGAGGGACGGAGGACGGAGGGAGAGGGGGGAGGGAGAGGGAGGGGGGAGGGAGAGGGAGGGGGGGGAGGGAGGGGGGGAGAGGGACGGAGGACGGAGGGAGAGGGGGGAGGGGGAGGGAGAGGGAGGGAGACGGAGGGGGGAGAGGGGGGAGAGAGAGGGAGGGGGAGAGGGAGGGAGGGGGAGGGAGAGAGAGGGAGGGAGAGAGAGGGGGAGAGGGAGGGAGGGGGGAGGGAGAGGGAGGGGGGAGAGGGGGGAGGGAGAGGGAGGGAGAGGGAGGGGGAGAGGGAGGGAGAGGGAGAGGGAGGGAGGGGGAGGGAGAGAGAGGGAGGGAGGGAGGGAGAGAGAGGGAGGGGGGAGAGGGACGGAGGGGGGAGGGAGAGGGAGGGGGAGAGGGAGGTAGGGGGGCGAGAGACAGACGGGGGAGAGAGACAGACAGGCATGTTAACATGTTGGAGTCCTGTTATGTTAATACCTGGTCCTACCCCCCATGGATCAGGTCCCCATCAGTTAATCAGCGCCGGGGGGGGGGGGGGGTCTGTACGCCTGTCAGGGGCAGGCTGGTCTAGTGGACGCTCTGTCATGTCTCCTGCAGCCATCTGAGAGTCAGGTGCCCCCCCCAGCCCCAGCCGCCCGCCCCTTAAGACGTGCGTCTCGGGGGATTCCCTCAAGTCGCTCTGGATGCAGACGGCTGCTTAAGGCTTCATGTTGATAGTAAATAGTCATGTGATCCAACGTGATGTCACCGGGGACCAGACACGGCGGGGATGTGATGCTGGCCATGTGCTTCGGTTTCAAAACACAACGCCGGGTCACATGACACGATGTCACCCGTGAACGAGCGCGTCATCATCACCAGCGCTAGGTGCGTGATGGATGAGCAGCAGGAGCTTAGAGAGGAGAGAGAGGAGGTTAGAGCGAGAGCGAGTGGGAGACAGAGACTACAGTGAGTACTAGTGGGGGGTGTGGAGCTGAGTTGGGCCGGAAGGCCTCTGTGTGTGTCTAACAGAACAAGCTGCTGGCAGAGCCGTCAGAGAGCAGGCAAGGCTTTCCTTACGTCTGCGCGCAGTACACACCCACACACAAACAGCTAAACAGAAACCGCCTACACATGTCAGCCTGTTAGCGCACACACACACACACACACACACACACACACACACACACACACACACACACACACACACACACACACACACACACACACACACACACACACACACACACACACACACACTGTTGTAGTGCACTAACCATATAAGGCATCAGGAGTTATTCGAGGTGCTAGTGTTGGGGTACAGGCTCTGCTAATTAGACAGAAGCAGCCGACGGCGTCAGACATGCAGAAGACAGACTAAATCATAGACTGATACACGCTAAACACACGGTGAACACACAACAACACATACCAACACACGGTAAACACACACCAACACACACCGACAGATGGTAAACACACAGCAACACACACCAACACACGGTAAACACACACACACACACACACACACACACACACACACACACACACACACACACACACACACACACACACACACACACACACACACACACACACACACACACACACACACACACACACACACACACACACACAGTAAACCCCGACCCTCCCAGACCCAACAGGGCGCGGGGGTCTTCCGGGCTCACCTTCCTCCCCCAGCTGGTCGTAGACCGCCCTCTTCTTGGGGTCGCTCAGGACCTCGTACGCCTCGGCCACCTCCTTGAACTTGTCCTCGGCGTTGGCCTCCGTGTTCTTGTCGGGGTGGAAGCGCAGCGCCATGCGGCGGTACGCCTTCTTGATCTCCTCCTCGTTGGAGGCCTTGGGGATCCCCAGGGTCTGGTAGTAGTCCTTCCCCATGGCGGCACCTGGAGGGGCGGGGACACCTGTCACTGGGGGCTGGGGTCTGAGGCCCACTGCTGGGGAGATAGAACCTGCTCAGGGGACGGGCCTGTTCTGGTGGGGACCATCGACCGTACTACAGCCAAGGGGAACCCCAGCCTGTCTGGGCCTGGGACCCCATTTTTAGGGTGGGAATATTCTTGTGACCCCAACCTCTGCTCCTTGTAGGTTTTAACTCCATCAGCACGTGAGTGGCTGAACTCTGGCTGCTTTGTATCTACATGATGCACATGGAGAACTTTCAAACCTTCAAACCCTTCTTTTGGATGAAAACGGTGTCATCAATATATCTGTAACTCATCTCCCTTGACCCCATGCAGGTCGAGGCCTCACCAAGGTCCGCAGTCTCCTAATGAGACGGGAGCTCCGAGCAGTTCGCTGCTACGGCTGTCACATGATTTTAATTCGGCTCGATATAGAGACATCGCGCTATGCCGAGGTAGGAAACCCCCCGCTGTGAGCGCCGCGAGCTCGCTCTGGTAAGTGTTGCCATGGGGATGTAGTAGAACGTCTCACCATCCACGGCGCGAGGAGGGAGACGAGGCGAGTGATGGAATCCCCTCCGCCCTCGATGCAGGAGGGTCTTTTCTCCACACGTATACGTGTAGATCAGGATGAGAACTAGGAATCTCTGGCATCCATCGCGACGTGTGTTCCCCTGTATTTAATTTAAAGGGTGTTTGGGTCATTTAGCGACAGCTCTACTGCTGCGGGTCCTGAAAACGCGGTCGGACAGAACCACAGGAGCTTTCCTCATTAGTCTTTTCTACCCACTGGGACTGAATGGGACCGCTTTACAACCCATCCTCTCCGTACACGTGCTTTAATCAGTCGGTATCCCTCTTCTCGGGCGATGCGGATATGTAGTCTAGGATTCTGTGGAGAAGTGGAGCTATGCCGACTAGGAGCGCAGCTAGACAAAGGCACAGCGCCGACCACTGCCCCCAGTTCAGACGGAATATAACCAGTAGCCCGCTGCACGTCTCCGCGTCGCCCGGACATCCGCAAGACCATTCACGGAGAACAGAGAACATTTAGATCACCGTGTGTTAACTGATCAGAGGTCAGCGAGAGGAACGAGGAGCGGCGCTGAAATCCAAGAACCAAAAGACGCTTCTCACAGAACGACAGATCGGAGAACAGCAGTAAATAATAAAGTCCTACCAGATGTTCTTTTTTTTCTCCCGGCGGCGTGAGGACTGTCAGACGGCCGCCATGGTCCTGCCTCCTCTCCTCAGTGTGTCGGTGTGGAGGCTCATCCCCCCCCGCGCGCTGTCCCCCTCCGCCGCCGCCCAGCCGCGCGCCTCTTGACGTCACGGAGCCGGCTCTGATCCCCCCCCTCTGAAATAGAGGATGACCCCCCGTCAGCCCCTGACGATTCGCTGGAAAATCCGTCCATCTGCGACGGAATTAGACACCCACGCACGCGCGCGTGTATAGTCACGGGAATTATTTGATTCGTTGCGAAATCAGAAAGGAATGAGAGCAGCTTCCTTTCTCAGAGCAGCCTCGTCAATCCCAAGAACAGAAAGTTGGGAAGAGGTTGTGAAGACACGCCCCCTGCACGGGTTTCACTATCACGGTGTACTTCTGATCAACTGCTGACCAGTTGATGAGATGGATTTGCCTTGATCAGTCGAAATGAATCCGTTAAGTCAAGAATCAATCGAGTCTTACCAGGAATAATCACCCCAACTCAAAGATGAGGTCACGTGGAGGTCGTTGTTGACTGTACTTGTATATATCCCTGAATATATGCTTTAATATTTAACCAAACACGATTCAACGTAAACGATGTGAGGTTCCCGTATGAATGTTCATATGAACACGCTGCCTCAGACGCCCTCGGAGAGAGAGATCAAGTTTATTTGAGTCATCTGTTGATAAAGAGGTGTGAGGTGCAGTGGGTGTCTCAGTCGATGAGTCTGTCTGACGCGTCACACACCACACACAGAGAGACACAAACAACTATACACACCACACAGGCAAACAACACACACACACACACACACACAATGACAAACACACAGACACACACAGACACTACAACACACACTACCGCACACACACGCTCACCTTCGCCCACTTACAGGTGAAAACGCAGCGATGATGAAGAGCGGCTTAATAGCGAGTCACGTTGTGTGAGCCGTGTTCCTCCGGGCGGTGGTGGAGCGCGCGGTCCGGGATGCTGCAGCAGTGGGACCGACGGAGCGCAGCTGTCCTGTCCCGGCAGCTGGGCCTCGGTCCGCTGGTATTCACCCCCAGCCTGCACCATGTGTCGGGACATACTGCAGGGCTCAGGGGGAATGCACCACAATGCATTGTGGTCATTTCACTTCACTACCAGATCAAGAAGGCCAACAACGTTTCACGTTCTCTTTATTAATTGTCTATTAGGAAACAATTTGCAAGTCAGACTTTTATTTTGTAATCTTGTATTTGAATCGTCTCTTTGAAATATTGAGCAGTGTGTCGAAGCGGAACACGACGTCCTCCCCGGTCGAAGGCTTGCAGGCTCTTAGAGTGTGTGCGTGTGTGTCTGTGTGTGAGAGCCCGTCGTCTGTCTCCATGACAACCAGGAGAAACGCGCCGCCAGCCGGCGTTGTGTCTGGTCCGTGTCTCCCCGCGGCGCGTCCAAAAGGCTCCTCAGGATAAAGAGCGTCTGACGGATCCCATGGCTTCAGCAGAAACGCCGGCCAATGAGAGACAGCTGCCCGTCTCTCACCCTCGCCCACCTGACCCGAGGACGGACGGACGGACTGGGGGGGCGGGACCAACAGACGCCGAGGAGCAGAGGAGTTGGTGGGTGGAGGTGGTGGTGGTGGAGGGCATCAGAAGATGGGCGGGGAGAGCGAGCGCGAGACAGAGCTCCGTCTGGCTCCCCCGTCTCCCCCGTCTCCTCACCTCACCCCCTGTTCCTCTCTCTCCCAGCAGCCGGCAGGCTGAGTGCGCTACCTTAAAAGACCCGCCGCCTCGCTCCCTCACAGACGTGTTCTGAGATGAGGACATGTAACCACGCGCGAGCGCAAACACACCACTCACTCACTCACTCACTCACTCGCTCGCACGCACGCACGCACGCACGCACGCACGCACGCACGCACGCACGCACGCACACAATGGCATTAGATGATTTGTAAGGGATGTAATGCCACACACACAGAACATTCACACTCTTTGTCTGTCTCACACACACACACAACCACACACGCACCCGGACTCACTCATTCACACCGGAGATCACGCAGTGAATGAGTCTCACTCCTATAAGTCATGTTTTCCCACCGTCCAAGCTCACACACACCAAACATTCATACATTCAGCCTCCCCAGCAGCAGCGATAATAACACATCATTATTTCCAATGACAGCAGACTTGGGCTATGGCTCGCAGTCCCTCCTGGTGTATTTACTGTCCCTGTGCTCCGGAGAATCATTCCAAAGCACTGAGTCACCCCGGTGCTTATTGACTCAACAGCCTCCACTAAGCGGCCCACAGCGCACAATGCTGATTCCAGAGTCAGTTATCCTCCTGCATGGAAGAGTTGCTCTCCATGTTACCTGCGACGCACAAGTAGAATTCACCATGAGATTGCACAGACTGACCCAAGTTCTGGATGGAGAAGGGGTATTGAGAATATGTGCGTGTATGACTGTATTCACGTAACATACAATTGATCTTAACACCTTCTGTTGGAAACACATTTGCTACTTGGTGAGCCGCACTCATCTTAATATATGAAGCATTTAGCAAAGAGAGAATGACACTCATTTCTATGGACACTGCCGGCGCAGTGGTGCGGTCCAGGTGGCGCAGTGGTACGGTCCAGGTGGCGCAGTGGTACGGTCCAGGTGGCGCAGTGGTACGGTCCAGGTAGCGCTCGTGGAACCAGTGCTGGTTGTTCTCAGGTCGACAGGAGCAAACAAAGCTGAGGAGGTCCAAACTCTGCACTACCAACTGGCTTCCAGCAGGTTTACGTCTGACCTTTGGCAGAACCAACAGAACCACTTCTGGCCATACATGAGATGTGTTTCTGTGGTTAAAATGCAGCAACTAAACACTTGGTTGTTCTGGCCGATTGACAGGTATCATGTTGTGAGGGTGTGGGGCTCCAAGTGGCTCAACTGGCATGACTTGAAGCCAGCAGGTGATTGGTCAGTGAGGCCTGCCAATCTGTAGGCTGGACACATCGACGCCTCGATGCTCCAGAAGCTTCTCCCAGATCTATGTATTGATGATCCATAAATATGTGCACTACAATCCTGCACTGAAGACACGTGACCGGAAAGCGTTCAAATCAAAAGGCAACGATTAGAATCAAGGCTTAGATAATGATAAAGTAAACATGGAGGGCTTGAAAACAGCGTTAGTGCCTAACAACTTGCTTCTCACCGGCTTGATGACACCAGCAGATAATAGTCCACACATCTGGACGGCAATTCCTGCCGATAAAAGAGTTCAATATCTTTTCTGGTTCCACTGGAAGAGGAGCAGCTCCTGTTTGGTTTGCAGCAGGATGGACGTGGATTGTCACCAAAGATAAACGTCTCCCCAAGGTTCAGAGGATCAGAGAGGCAGGGGCATGTCCGGTAGGGTTGCTAGACGCCTGAGCTGTGTCAGCGAATGATGTGCAGGTATCTGAGCTCGGGGTAGAGCAGGTTGGCCAGCAGGGTCAGCAGCCTGGCTCCGTCTCTCAGGCAGTGGCCGGGGTACCGGATGAACTGGACGGCCTTGGTCACCGAGTCCTCCAGCTCAGCGTACTGCTTACTGCTGGGCAGGGCCTCCAGCGCCGACAGGGCCTGCAGGGAGAACCAGGGGAAGAAGGTACCGAGACAACGCTTTAGTCACTAGGACCAGGGGCAGAAGGTACTGAGACGCTTTGTCCACTAGGACCAGGGGCAGAAGGTACTGAGACAACGCTATAGTCACTAGGACCAGGGGCAGAAGGTACTGAGACAACGCTTTAGTCACTAGGACCAGGGGCAGAAGGTACTGAGACACTTTAGTCACTAGGACCAGGGGCAGAAGGTACTGAGACAACGCTTTAGTCACTAGGACCAGGGGCAGAAGGTAATGAGACACTTTAGTCACTAGGACCAGGGGCAGAAGGTACCGAGACAACGCTTTAGTCACTAGGACCAGGGGCAGAAGGTACCGAGACAACGCTTTAGTCACTAGGACCAGGGGCAGAAGGTACTGAGACAACGCTTTGTCCACTAGGACCAGGGGCAGAAGGTACTGAGACAACGCTTTGTCCACTAGGACCAGGGGCAGAAGGTACTGAGACAACGCTTTGGTCACTAGGACCAGGGGCAGAAGGCCCCGAGACAACGCTTTGTCCACTAGGACCAGGGGCAGAAGGCCCCGAGACAACGCTTTGTCCACTAGGACCAGGGGCAGAAGGTACAGAGACAACTCTTTGTCCACTAGGACCAGGGGCAGAAGGTACTGAGACGCTTTGTCCACTAGGACCAGGGGTAGAAGGTACTGAGACACTTTGTCCACTAGGACCAGGGGTAGAAGGTACTGAGACGCTTTGTCCACTAGGACCAGGGGCAGAAGGTACTGAGACGCTTTGTCCACTAGGACCAGGGGCAGAAGGTACCGAGACACTTTGTCCACTAGGACCAGGGGTAGAAGGTACTGAGACACTTTGTCCACTAGGACCAGGGGAGGAAGGTACTGAGACGCTTTGTCCACTAGGACCAGGGGCAGAAGGTACTGAGACACTTTGTCCACTAGGACCAGGGGCAGAAGGTACTGAGACACTTTGTCCACTAGGACCAGGGGCAGAAGGTACCGAGACACTTTGTCCACTAGGACCAGGGGCAGAAGGTACTGAGACATCGTGTTGTTATCACAGTGCTAAAAACACCCCACCGATACAAAGGCTTCGTCGGTGCGTACCTGTAGTTCTTTAGCGGAGAGCTCCAGGTCAGCGGTGGGTTGGAGTCGCAGCTGGGTCTCCGACACCACCTGCACCGTCAGGAACACCGCCAGGCAGCGCACCACCACCCTGAACCTGGACACACAAGGAGCAGACATGGTGTCCTGAGCCCTGCTGGCAGCAGAAGCTCAGGAGGTAGAGCGGTGACTTGTAACCAGAAGGTCGCTAATTCGATCCCTGGCTCGAGTGTCGAGGTGTCCCTGAGCGAGATGCCTCACCCTCACTGCTCCCGACCAGCTGGCTGAAGCCTTGCGTGGCCGACCCCGCCGTCGGTGTGTGAATGTGTGCATGAATGGGTGAATGTGAGGCAGTGTTGCAAAGCGCTTTGAGCAGCCGCTGGTTAGAACAGCGCTGTATCAATGCGCCCCATTTACTGCAGGAGCGACCGTATCGCCCCCCAGGGGAACACGAGGCGCCACCCTCTTACCTGTTGGAGACCGGCGAGCGCTTCCCCAGCCCGAGGGCCCCCAGGAGTCCGGAGTTCAGCCTCTCCTCCCCCAGCTGGGTCAGCCGGGCGGTCAGCCTCAGGAGGCCCAGGGCCACGCCCGGGGCCTCCCCTCCCCCGGGCTGCAGCTGCTCCGCCGACAGCGCCAGGGCCCGGTGCCACCACAAGAACAGCTTGGCCTCGTCCCCTGGCCCGCTGAGGGGAACACGACCAGCCACACTTTAAGATCCAGAGGAATGTTCCGCCGCTCCCCCCGGAGCCTCTCGCTCGCTGGTCCTCAACCTTTCCCTCCTAGCGTACCCCCCCTCTGAGATATACCCCCTCTTCCGGCACAAAACACTTTAGGGAGTGCTGGTGTTCTATCTGGCAGTGTGAACGTGCAAATACTAGGGCGCAAATACTAAAATTTACAATTTAGTGAGAAATCTGGGCCGTTGCTTCATGTCACTAATCTCTTAGCCAACAGAAAAGAAAATTACAGTTCATCTTCTTTTCATAGATATTTTTTCTAAGCTTTCTCAGTACCCCAAAAGTACCCCAAGGGGTCCGCCTACCCCCATTTGAGAACCACTGCTCTAGTTAATGCTGACGGGAGAACGTGTTTCACAGCGGGTTCGAGCCTGAGATGTAAGTCAGTTAAAGTTCTGAGGAAGAACCCTGGCAGGAAGGACGGAACCACGTTAAGAGGATGTGATGTCTGGAGTGCAGGACCCACCTAGGGTAGACCTGATTGGTCCACGAGCTGAGCAGAGCCAACGTCCTCCTGTCATTGGCCGCCGTGTGTTCCGTGTTGAGCCGCTGCAGGACGAAGGCGTAGAGGGTCAGGAAGCAGCCTCCCGATTGGCTCTCGGACAGGAAGTCCTCCATGGTGAGCTCGGGCACCTGAAGGGACGCCAACACGGGCCCCCACCCCACAGACTCCTCCTCCGCTGGAGAGGGGAACGATCACAAGCCGACCAATCAGAACACATCCCTTTGTGACCGGCCTTATGTTCAACATCCAGCTTCTGAAAAGGCTCAAGACTCACTTGTTCAGAGTTCACCTGGACGCTGCATAGCCTCCCCCCTTAACCCCCCCCCACCCCACAAACCCCTCTTACGCAATTATTGTACGTTGTACGTCCTGGCACTTAAAAATAGTACTTAGCATTGTGTAGCCTCTTAACCTAGCTATCTTTGTTGTGTACGGGGAATGGGTTAACTTTGTGATTGTTGGTGCTTGGCACTCGGTTCTACGAACCTCCTTGCTGTACCCACAGAGATATATTGTTGTTTCTCTTTCTTCTGAAGAATTGACTCATTGTAAGTCCCTTTGGATAAAAGCGTCCGCTAACCACCCTGACTGTTCATGTTAGTGTGACCGTGGACGCCCGCCCCCTGCTGGCGCACCGTGGTCGAAGTAGGCGGTGATGCAGGCCTCCATGATGCGGGTCATGTGACGGACCGAGGCCAGAGCCTGGGAGCAGGCGGTGAGCAGCGGCAGGATGGGGAAGGCCCGCCCCTTCCTGTCCAGCCAGGAAATGACATGGGCGGCGAGGGCCTCGCCCGTGGACACGCCCACTCGGTTGAGCAGGGACAGGGATTGGCTGAACAGGCCACACAGCGCCATGTGTCTCTGCTCCAGGCCCGTCTCTGGGGAGGGGAGGGAAACCTTTAGGACGACGTATGGAAGATCTACAGAGATCTGACTTTGACGTAAACATCAGTTGATTGAACATCGACGGCCGACACGGAGACACGATGGTGGCTGAGCCTCCGAGCCTACTGGGCCTACTGGGACAGCTCTGATTGGCTGTGCGATGGATGTTATGAACTGGGTGACTGGGTTAGTGGCCGGTTAAAGACCAGTTAAACCAGACCAGTAAAAAAGGGAGATATCTCTATTTATAAATAGAGATGTATCTGTCTATATTTGGTATCTGTAAAATGCGCCACTGAGTCCGGTTTTCTGTTGATTTGATGAAGCAAGACTTTGAGAGATTGATCGGTTCGACCGCTCAGGCAGGGCGAACAAGGACACCGCCAGAAGGGGTCGTTGAACCCCCCGCCCACACATCACAGTGACCGCTACGTTAGCATATATGCTACGTTAGCATATATGCTACGTTAGCATATATGTTAGGTTAGCATGTCAGGGCCTGGCGTCTCCATTACCGGGGGGGTTGAAGGCGATGACGCTCTCCAGCAGGCTCTCCAGCTGGGCCTTCAGGCCGGCCAGGCTGATGCTGCCGCCTCCCTGCTCCAGAGTGACCAGCGACTGGACGCACCAGCTAACACACACCCCTGCTTTCACCGTGGCCTCCTGGGAAACAGAGGCAGACACAGCAGGCTGATAGAGGCAGCGGGGGGGAAGGGCAGGACACTGGTTAGGATGACATCACCTGTACTGCTGACCGTGAGGGTGTGTCTTGATAGACCCCCAGTGGGTCACGACCTTTCGGAGGGGCCGCAATCCCACATTTTTCGGATCACAGAGAAATCTTGCAACCCCACCCCCTGCGCCTGCTTGCTCCCCGCACAAGTGGAGGTTTTACACCATCAGCTGCAACCACTGAGTGGTGTGTTTGCGCGTGGTTGGGTTTCATTAGACTCAGAGTCTGTTTGTATGGACAGAGCCTTTCTTCAAACCCTTAATCCCGTATATATTGCAGGAATATTGGGTTTGAATCGGGCCGACGGGAGCGTCTAAACCGCAGGGCTGTGAGGGGGAGTGTGGTAGATCGTATCGTATTGATCTAACAAACTTCCGCACCGCAGCTCTGTGTGTCGGAGGTCCAGGAGCACCACGCTACCCAGAACGCTACCCAGAATAAAGAGGAAACTGCGTCCTGATCCGCCCACAGCGGGGGAGTCAGTCAATGGAGAATGTACTATCTAATATATAACCATATAGCTATACATATCTATACATACATATTGATATCTTATTACACATACACACTCACACACACAAAACGTACCATCAAATATATAACATATATTATCTATACATGTCTGTATCTATAGGTATCTCTATCTATACGTATCTCTATTTTATAGGGGTCCCCTGTGGCCCCTGTGTGTATCAGGGGCCCCCGAGGGCCCCCACGTCGGGGTAACACTGAGCCAGGCTCCTCCCAGCTCACCCTGTGTGTGGTCCCGTGGGGGCGGGGCCAGAGCCCGGCGGCGCTGCGCAGCGATTGGACCAGCAGCTGGGGGGCGGAGTCGGTGCAGAGCAGCAGGGAGGGGGGGTAGTGTGCCCCCACGTAGCCCATGACGCCCTGGTACGAGGGCAGGTCCACCTCATGCCAGGGCAGGGTGGAGGACTGCACCAACAGGCTGAGCAGGGGGGAGTCCTGCGGGTCGAACCAAGAGGTAGAACAGGGAGGGGGTTAGGGTCACGACCGCCCTCCTCACTATAGCACCGGCTGACTGAACAGGCCTGGCTTGCTTCCCTTTGCTCCTTGATTGATCGGTGTTCTATGGTGCATTAACACCGCCGCTGGAGCCAAGAGACCTGACCCTCCAGTCACATGACCCTGCAGTCACATGACCCTCCAGTCACATGACCCTCCAGTCACATGACCCTCCAGTCACATGACCCTTCTCCCATATCGCGTGTGTATGACTCCCCCTTAATGAGCAAGGGAGAAGTCGAGGGAAGAAACGCAGAGTGGGGTATCCCTGCTCCCATTGGTCAGGAGTGCGACGGGGGCCATAGTGGACACACACACACACACACACACACACACACACACACACACACACACACACACACACACACACACACACTAAATGGGTGATGGGGGGCTGCCGGTCGTCATGGCGGCGGGCGGCCGGTCGTCATGGCGGCGGACTCACCGGCTGTCCGAGGAGCAGCTCCTCCTTGGTGAGGAACGCCAGCATGTGCAGCAGGTAGACCAGCATGGTGTGGGGGTCCCCCTGGGGGGGCAGGGCGGGGTAGGCCGAGGGGGCGCGGGCCGGCGGGGGCTGGAAGTGCTCGCTCAGCACGCTGACCCAGTTCACCCCGCAGAGCACCTCCCCCAGGAACAGGAAGCAGCTCTTGGGACTTCCTCTCTCCACCTGCGAGCGGACAGAATGCGAGCAGACGGTGAGCTCCCCTACTTTGTGTCTCCGTACTTTGTGTCTCCGTACTTTGTGTCTCCGTACTTTGTGTTTCTGTACTTTGTGTTTCTGTACTTTGTGTCTCCGTACTTTGTGTCTCCGTACTTTGTGTTTCTGTACTTTGTGTTTCTGTACTTTGTGTTTCTGTACTTTGTGTTTCTGTACTTTGTGTCTCCGTACTTTGTGTCTCCGTACTTTGTGTCTCCGTACTTTGTGTCTCCGTACTTTGTGTCTCCGTACTTTGTGTCTCCGTACTTTGTGTCTCCGTACTTTGTGTTTCTGTACTTTGTGTTTCTGTACTTTGTGTCTCCGTACTTTGTGTCTCTGTACTTTGTGTTTCTGTACTTTGTGTTTCTGTACTTTGTGTTTCTGTACTTTGTGTCTCCGTACTTTGTGTTTCCCTACTTTGTGTTTCCGTACTATACATAGAGATGTTTATTAGTAGTGTTATTAGTAAGGGGGGCAGGGGGCTAGTCAACCTCTCAATCCCCCCCACCCCCACTACACCACTGCCTAGTGTTCAACCACGCCACCTCAAGGATCTCCTCGGTAGTACCTGATATCCTCCATCAGATATGAGTGAGTGACAGGCTCTGAGAGGAGACCAGGTGTGGGGGCCCCCACCTTGAAGAGCTGCTCCATCAGCTGTGTGTCGGGGTGCAGCTGGGCCCAGGGCAGGCTGCGCAGGTGTGTGTGGTACAGGTACAGCAGGTAGTCCGGGGTGCGGGGGGACGTGCAGCTCTCGCAGTACCTCATCATGCACAGCCACAGCGCCCCCCGCTGGCCCGGCAGCAAGCGTTCTGGGAACACACACGCATTTACATTAACCTTCAGGGCGTTTAGCAGACGCCTTTATCCAAAAATACTAACTACAATTACTTACAAGTACATTTATCAGAATAAAGAGAAACAACAATATATGGCTGTACAGTAAGGATGTCCATAGAGCCAAGTACTAACCATCACTAGGTTAACCCATTCCCCGTATACGACACAGATATCTAGGGTAAGACGCTACACAATGCTAAGTTCTATTTTTAAGTGCAAGGACGTACAACATACAGCTGGTGCGTAAGAGGGGGGAAAGGAGGGAGGCTATGCAGAGTCTACACACACACAAGCACGCACACACAGACGGACACACACGCACGCACACGCACACGCACACACACACACACACACAATGAATCAAATGTCAGGGACAGCAGCATCTCCAGTGAAACACTAATTGCCCAATTACCGTCGCATAAAACGACAACCTCAAGCGAGGGCCCCGAGGAGGTCGTTGTGTAACCACGGGGACGACCTCCCCGTCCTTCACCCTTTCAGGGTTGGAACACGTTGTTCCGTTCTGACAGAGCTTCAGGGCCCGTGTGACCTCAGCGGTGCGGGGACTGACCTCTGAACTTCCCGTGCAGCGTGTCGGTGAGCTGGGCGTACAGGCCCACCATGCGGCCCGCGGCAGCAGCATCCGTCTCCAGCCAGGGGTAGCACCTGGGGTTGCTAGGGAACAGCATCAGGACCGTGAGAGTCACTCACTGCTGGAGCAGGCTTGTGTATATGATGATGATATGATGTATATGATGGCTGTCTTGTGTTTATGACGCAGAACGGGTTTCTACGATGCAATAGGGCTGGGCGATTAATCAAATTTTGAACGCAATTTCGATTTTAGCGTCAAACGATCACAAAGCTAATATAGTCGAGTTTTCGATTTTTTTTTATTAAATGTTTTATAAAAAGTGCAGAACAGCTGGATACATATCTGTACATTATTTTAGATTTGAACATTTTCTTTTTGACCATTTTGTGTATTTTTTTAAGGCGACATTTCAAAGTTCTAAGTTACAAAGTGTTCTTTGGGATAGACATACTGAATATATTCATCATGTTTTCAAACTCAAAATTAATCATTTGAATAATCATGATTTCAATATTGACAAAAAATCATGATTATGATTTTTTTTTCCATAATCGAGCAGCCCTACGATGCAATGCATCTCTAGTTGTTTAAGGGGTATCCTGTTGTAGACCAGAGGTCTGTGTGTGGACCCCCCGACCCTGAACGAGCCCCCTGACCCAGGCCTCCCCCCCTCCCCTAGCTGACCTCACAGCTGCTCTGGCTCAGATCTGTGTTTTGTTTTAGCTGAACTGATCCATTGAGAAGGACAGTCAAGGGTTATTTTCAGTAGAACTTATTGTGTGGAGACCTCTACCCTAAACACGGTTTCCTGCACCGATAAACAGTACTGACAGACAGCAGGACGCCAGCAGAGTCCCCCACACCCCCTCGTTACCTGGGGTCATCCGTGTCCAGGGGGAAGATCCAAGGCTTGAACAAATCCACCATCTTACTGTGCACCGAGTTCACCGCTGGAAAACACAGTTCAGGGTTTAGAAAACCACTTGCACCTTTAAAGACTCCAGCAGGGAGACGCAGATCAAACTAAAGATAACTTATTGATCAGATGGGAATCACAGGAGCCACTGCAGACGGTACAGGACAGCAGTAGAATAGAAGAGAGTTGAAAACAATAGAACTGCTAAAAATAGGCAGAATCCACGTCTAGACACACAGTGCTCAGAGTACAAAGGTAGATGCAAAAATAAAAGTCCACATTATCTACGGGAGAAGGAGAGAGAGGTGGTGGCTGGACAGGAGTGAGACGGTTTAAAATTTACTTTGAAAAAAGCTTTACTGTGAAAAAAACGTTACTTTGAAAAAACCTTTACTTTGAAAAAACCTTTACTTTGAAATGGTTTGGTGTGCGAGGTGGGGGGGGGACGTTTACCTGCCAGGACCTTGGCGCTGCCCAGGGGCTCCCTGGAGCAGCTGCTGAGCTGCGTGTTGATCAGGGAGGTCCCCAGGTGGCCCCAGAAGGTGACCACGTCGTCCACGTAGGGCGTCCACGCCGAGTACAGCCCGAAGCTGCGCAGGTCCGGCTTACTGAGGCGGCCGCGCAGGAAGTAGTCGCTCAGCCAGGCCACCGTCTCGGCCGCCTGTCACGTAAAACACAGAGGGCGTCAGGGGGCAGGCAGAAGCTCAGGAGGGAGAGCGGGCTGACTGGGCACCACGAGGTTGCTGGTTCGATCCCGGCTGGAGACGCCTCACCCCGACTGCTCCTGACGAGCTGGCTGTCGCCCTGCGTGGCTGACACCACCGTTGGCAAGTGAATGTGTGCTTGAACCGCTGTAAGACGCGTTGGCTAAGTACCCTAAATGTAAATTAGTGCTGGCCGATTAATCAAATTTTGATTTCGATTTTAGTGTCAAACGATAACAAAATTAGCATTATCTACTTTTTTTTTATGTTTTATAGAAAGGACAGAACAGTTGGGTACATATCTGTATATCATTTTAGATGGGATAATTAGCTTTTTCACCATTTCGTGTATTTTTTTAAAGCGAAATTTCAAAGTTCTGTTACAAAAAAAAATATCGGAGACATGCTGAATAAATACATGTTTTCAAACTCAAAAATAATCGTTTGAATAATCGTGATTTCAATATTGACCAAAATAATCGTGATTCCCATAATCTAGCAGCCCTAATGTAAATGGATCAGTATATGCTATTCCAACAGTTTTTCCAACGTTTTGCTTTTTACAGATTAGCGATTCTTTCAGGTACATTGTGTTCTTTTTAAATTGTGTAATTTCTAATGCATAACACTTGTACTGCCACAACATATCTCTGGCCTGTGCTAGGGCTCGGCGATTTGGCCTAAAAATAAAATCTCAAACCAAACCCGATTATAATCTTTTTTTTTTCTATAAATGACAAATATATACATTTTTTAGTTTTGAGTATATTTGAAGAATAACAATGATTAACAACAGCTACATTTGGTTGCCACAGACTTGAGGCATATTAATTAAGACTTAAGGCATACATATTATTATATATTTTTCAATAATCGTTTTTCTTTCAAAAGATATTTTCGATTATTGACCATTAATTCGAATTACGATAAAAAAATGGATGAATCGCCCCCTCCAGCCCGTGCTTAACAGCGCTCCACCCACACCCCTCCATGCCGCGGGCCCTCCTCTCACCTGCTGGGGGGAGAGGCTGACGGAGGTCCTGTAGTGGGCGGCGGGGGAGCCCCCGGCCGGGCCCTGGGGGTCCGCCCCGCCGGCCCCTGGCTCCGCGGGGCCCCTGGGGCTGCGGGGTGGGGGCAGGCAGCCCAGCAGGCGGAGGGTCCCCTTCCAGCACTCGGGGGCCAGCAGCTGGTCCGAGGAGCCTGGGGGAGGGGGCACGGGACAGGGGGCGCGGTGAGACGTCCCGGGTCACACCCAGAGAGCAAGTGATCCTGATCCACATCTCTCATACCCTCCCCCCACAGAGGGGAGGGTATGAGAGACAGAGGGGAGGGGAGACAGAGGGGAGGGTATGGGAGACAGAGGGGAGGGTATGGGAGACAGAGGGGAGGGTATGGGAGACAGAGGGGAGGGTATGGGAGACAGAGGGGAGGTATGGGAGACAGAGGGGAGGGTATGGGAGACAGAGGGGAGGGTATGGGAGACAGAGGGGAGGGGAGGGGAGACAGAGGGGAGGGTATGGGAGACAGAGGGGAGGGTATGGGAGACTGCGTTCGGGACTGTGCCTTCATGGTCCGCGCTTTAATCCGGTGCGCCACTGGGGCGCCCCCCGATGCACCACTGGGGCGCCCCCCGATGCACCACTGGGGCGCCCCCCGATTCACCACTGGGGCGCCCCCCGATTCACCTCTCTGAGAACGTATACTGCGGCGTCGACATGGCCTCGTAGGAGCTGGACCCGCGCTGCTCTGCTGAGTGCTCATGCTTCCTAACGCGCAGCGCAGCATGCAGCGCAGCATGCAGCGCAGCATGCAGCGCTGCATGCTGCGCTGCATGCTGCGCTGCATGCTGCGCTGCATGCTGCGCTGCATGCTGCGCTGCGAGGCGCCCCTTAGCGCCCCTTCGTCCCACTGTGTCTCAATGGGCTTCACAGACCACCTGTTGAGAGCCCTGAGGCTGACACCGTCGCCCAGTTACCCCCCCCCCCCCCCCCCCCCAACCATAAAGCCCAGAGCCCTCATCCTCGTGTGCATGGATGTTAAATATAACGGATTTAGAATATCAAACCACAAATAGACGCAAGTCTTGTTCGAGGTGAGTGAATTGTACGGCATGAAATATATACTACTACTCTCACGCTCCGTTCTGACAGCAGGGTTCTACTTCTGTTGGAGTCACCCGCTCTGCGTTCCTTCTCTAGGTCTCTTCCTTGCTCTCGTGGGGGCTAGGGTCAGGGGGGTGTCATGAATATACGGCCTGGTCAGCCCTTTGAGACTGGAGCTGTGATTAAGGCAGGGCCAGCGCTCGGTATAGCCGCCCTAGGCCATCGCCTAGGGCGGCAAATGTGTGGGGGCGCCCTCTGGTGGCGCCCTTATATAGTCAATTAAAATATACGAAACAAACGGAGAAAGGGAGGGGGCGCGGGAGCAATAGCTAGGGCACACCGAAACCGTCACCGCAGTACGCAGGACAATACACAATTGAATTGAAGTGAAGTGAAAGTGAAAGTGAAAGTGAAAGTGAAGTGAAGTGAAGTAAAGTGAAGCGAAGTGAAGTGAATGTAATGCAATAGAACGGCGGTGGTTCAGACGCTCACTGGTCATGAGCAGGCGCAGGCCGTCGCTGTAGTGGTCGGGGAAGTGGTGGCGCAGCAGCTTGACCCAGTGGCGGGTGAACAGGTGGAAGGGAGTGAGCAGGTCGGGCTCGGGGTCCGGCCCGCACACACACAGCGCCCCGTGGACGAGCTCCAGCAGACGGCTCCGCTCCGAGAAGGAGGGCTGGGCCTCGCTCAGCCACTGAGGGAGGTCGAACTGGGGGGGGGGGGGGGGGAGCAGGTCAGGGGGGTCTAGTAGGGTATGAATGAATGAACCGGAGGGTTCGTTCTATTGCATCAGATTTGGTTTATCTAGCTTCGTTTAGATGTTTGTGTGGGGAATGGCCATCCACACAGGTGTATTTGTGTGCATGTCTGTTCAGAGGCCACACCCCTCATACGCATTTATTGTATGTTGTACGTCCTTCCACTTAAGATTAGTACTTAGCCTTGTGTAGCATCTAATCCTATTTATCTTTGTTGTCTACGGGGAATGGGTTAAGCTTGCGATTGTTATTGTTTGGTACTTGGTTCTATGAACATCCTTAATGTACCGACAGCGGTACATCGTTGTTTCACTTTCTTCTGCAAATTTCCCTATTGTAAGTCGCTGTGGATAAAAGCATCTGCTGAATGCCCTAAATGTAAATGTAAATGTCTACCATCTGTCTCTCTCCCCTGTGCATTATTGGACCTGTGAACCGATTTACCTGGTGCCCTTTCATCATGGGCCTTATTGACATAGCTTGGTGCCATCCTGGTTCTAAGCGCTAGCTAGCTGTTGGCGCTCGCTAGCTAAATGCAAAACTCTGCAGTCAGTTAGCGTCTAGAGCCAAGATGGCAGCCAGGGGGAAAAGGCCTGCGAGAACACAGTGGACATGACCCCCACCTTGGTCAGCAGCATGAAGATGACGTCAGCGCTGTCGGGGTGCAGTGATGTCACCACGTCCTGGTAGAGGGAGACCACCTGATTGGGCGCAGCGTTGGGGGTGAAGAAGGGGGAGATGAGGGGACACAGGCGTCTATGCTCCAAGATGGCCGTCAGGACGCGGCCGCACTCGGCCGCCGTTCCCTGGATGAACACCTACAGACACACACACACACCCACACACACACACACACACACACACACACACACACACACACACACACACACACACACACACACACACACACACACACACACACACACACACACACACACACACACACACACAGGCACAGACACACACACACACACACACACAGACACACAGACACAGACGCACAAGTACACATGCACACACACACACGTTTTTAAATAATTCATTTGAATTCTGAATTGACATAATTTCCAGATATTTACAGACACAGGCAAACACACAGACAGACACGCACACACACAGACACAGACAGACACACACACGGTATGTCTGTCTGTTGGTGTGTTGGTGTAGTTAAAGGGCCCCCCTGGTCTACCTGTCCCAGGATCTCCACGCAGGAGGACAGGTACTGGCGCGTGGGCGGGTGGCGCAGCGTGTCAGCGCTCACGAACGACACCACCTGGTAGAAGGAGCTCACCCCCACCTGCTGCACCGCAGGGCTCCGCTGCACCTTGTACAGGTTCACCAGGGCTCTGCACACACAAAGGTGTGTCAGCAGGTGGATCAACAGGTGTGTCAGCAGGTGTATCAGCAGGTGTATCAGCAGGTGTATCAGCAGGTGTATCAGCAGGTGTATCAACAGGTGTACCAGCAGGTGTATCACCAGGTGTATCACCAGGTGTATCACCAGGTGTATCAGCAGGTGTATCACTAGGTGTATCACCAGGTGTATCACCAGGTGTATCAGCAGGTGTATCAGCAGGTGTATCAACAGGTGTATCAACAGGTGTATCACCAGGTGTATCAACAGGTGTATCAACAGGTGTATCAGCAGGTGTATCAACAGGTGTATCAACAGGTGTATCAGCAGGTGTATCAACAGGTGTATCAGCAGGTGTATCAACAGGTGTATCACCAGGTGTATCAACAGGTGTATCAGCAGGTGTATCAGCAGGTGTGTCAACAGGTGTATCAGCAGGTGTATCACTAGGTGTATCACCAGGTGTATCACCAGGTGTATCAGCAGGTGTATCAGCAGGTGTATCAACAGGTGTATCAACAGGTGTAT
>NC_079422.1:27114795-27144795 GCF_026213295.1 Gadus chalcogrammus
AGACTATAACAGTAATTCCCAGCAAGTCACTTTGGATAAAAGTGTCGGCTAAACGACTGAATAGTGAAGTCACTGTTAGGATCACGGCATCATCATCATCATCATCATCATCATCATCATCATCATCAACATCATCATCATCATCGTCATCATCATCATCATCAACAGCTGGCCCTGATCTGCTAGATCAGAGCCAGCCAATCAGAGCGGAGGACAGGTGAGGGCGTGACCCACCTGACCAGCTCGGTGTGCAGCTGGGGGGAGGGCAGGTACGGGGGGAGCAGGGGGGGGTCCTGGGCGGGGCCGCTGAGGGGGGGCGCTCTGAGGGCCTGGCTGGCGGCGTGGTGGAAGTCGGAGACCTCCTGGAGCCGCTGCCTCAGCGCCCGCAGCAGGGCGGCGTGCGGCGAGGCCTGGAAGAACCGCCGCCCGATGCAGCCGCCCGCGTTCATCCTGCAGGGGACACGGGGGGGGCACCGTCAGGGGGGGCACCGTCAGGGGGGGGCGCAGTCAGACACATAGCAGGGGGGGACACGGGGGGCACCGTCGGGGGGGCCCCAGTCAGACACAGCAGGGGGTACAGGGGGGACCCTACCTTAAGATCCAACAATGATTGCGAAGTCCTGAAGTCCTGTGTCCGTGTGTGTGTGTGTGTGTGTGTGTGTGTGTGTGTGTGTGTGTGTGTGTGTGTGTGTGTGTGTGTGTGTGTGTGTGTGTGTGTGTGTGTGCGCGCGCGTGCGTGTGCGTGTGCGTGTGTGTGTGTGTGTGTGCGTCCCACCCACCCGTACTCGGGGCCGGGCTGCCTGAAGTAGAGCTGCAGGAACCTCTGCCAGACCAGGGGCAGCAGCGGGTGGTCCGGGGGCGTGGCCAGGGCCTGCCCCGCCCAGCGGTAGATCTGCAGCCGCTCCAGAGACGGCGCCACGGGCAGCTTCAGACGCTGCTGTGCCTTCTGCAGCCACACACCGGCACACGGGGTCAGACGCACACGATGACACACACCGCATCACACAACACAACGCACAACACAACGCATCGCACAACACAACGCACAACACACCACGCATCACAACACGACACGCCGGGGCAGACACACAACACACCACACCACGCATCACACAACACAACACACAACACAACACACCACTCATCACAACACGACACGCAGGGTCGGACACACAACACACCATGCATCACATCGCACAACACAACAAGACACACAACACACCACGCATCACACAACAAAACACACCACGCATCACACAACAAAACACACCACGCATCAAACAACCCAACTCATCACACAACACAACAAGACACCCAACACAACACAACACGCAGGGTCGGACACACAATGTGTGTGTGTCCATTCCTTGGTGCATGTCCATCCACAGCCTTTATCTATTTATGCACACACATTTTTGTTGCCTTTGATTAGGTTGTGTTTTATACATTTGACCTACCGTATTTTCAGCACTATAAGGCGCACCGGAGTATAAGCCGCAGCAGCTAAATTGAATGATGTTTACATATATAAGCCGCACTGGAGCCCGGCGCTTAAAAATCCATAGATTTAGGAGGCACCCTAGTGGCCGTTAGCTATAAAATTCAAAGATTAGGCACCGCAGAATCGCAAAATGGGAAAAAAGGCGCGGCTTATAGTCCGAAAATTACGGTGGTTGTATTCTATTCTCTTTGAAGCTATCCTTAAAAGCTGCTCTTTAACAGCTCTAATCTGAGTGTCATTTGATCCACTTATCACTCTCCACCTGACCAGGAGCCCAGTGGAGAGGTGAGGCAGTGAGTACCTTGAGGGCCTGGTCTGAGGTCAGGTTGGGCTCTGACACCAGCTCGTGCTCCACGCAGCGTCGCAGCTGACAGTCCTCCTCGAACAGACGCTCCATGTTCAGCACCAGCCAGGCGAACCACACCTGCCAACACACACACACACAAAACCGCACGCACGCACGCACACACGCACGCACACACGCACACACACACAGACACACACACACACACAGTCAGAAAGGGGGACACGGTGGCGCAGAAGAAGATCCTGGTTTCAGCCCACAGACACACAGACACACACAGACACACACACAGACACACACACACACACACACACACACACACAGAGCAGGGCTGAGGCGCCTCCATCTCAGCCAATCAGGATTCCGCGTTGTCAGGGACTCTCACCTCCCCGCTCATGGATTGGCCCTCGATGAAAGAAGGCGTGGCACTTCCGGAAATCCAGCCCACCAGCGAGGAGAGCATACCTCGGTTGCCATGGTAACCCAAGGCATTCTGCGTGACGACAACAGAAAGCGAGGATGGGATGAGTCATCGACCTCGCTGGTTTAGGGGAGGGGAAGGCAGGGTTTGTACAGGTGAGGGGTTACAGGTGGGTACAGGTGAGGGGGTACAGGTGGAGTACAGGTGAGGGGGTACAGGTGGAGTACAGGTGAGGGGGGTACAGGTGAGGGGGTACAGGTGAGGGGGGTACAGGTGAGGGGGGTACAGGTGAGGGGGTACAGGTGGAGTACAGGTGAGGGGGTACAGGTGAGGGGGTACAGGTGAGTACAGGTGAGGGGGTACAGGTGAGTACAGGTGAGGGGGGTACAGGTGAGGGGGGTACAGGTGAGGGGGGTACAGGTGAGGGGAGTACAGATGTGTACAGGTGGAGTACAGGTGAGGGGGGTACAGGTGAGGGGGTACAGGTGAGGGGGGTACAGGTGAGGGGGTACAGGTGAGGGGGGTACAGGTGAGGGGGGTACAGGTGAGGGGGGTACAGGTGAGGGGGTACAGGTGAGGGGGGTACAGGTGAGGGGGTACAGGTGAGGGGGGTACAGGTGAGGGGGGTACAGGTGAGGGGGGTACAGGTGAGGGGGTACAGGTGAGGGGGGTACAGGTGAGGGGGGTACAGGTGAGGGGGGTACAGGTGAGGGGGGTACAGGTGAGGGGGTACAGGTGAGGGGAGTACCTTGTGCTGCTCATACAGCAGCTTCTGCACACACTCCTCGTGGTGGTAGATGAAGGCCGAGCGGCAGATCTGGTCCATGAGGAACAGAACCGTCCGGTCACGGAACCACAGGTTCTGCTGGGTCAGGACGCCCACCCAGAACTCCAGGACCGCCGCCACGCCCACGCGACCGGGCCGAGAGCTCTCCATCACGTGGGTCTGGGAGAGAGAGAGGCGTGATGCTGGAGGAGAGTGGAGGGAGGGAGGGACGGTGCGGCTGCTGGATGGGCCGTCACTTCAGTCCATGACTGACACTCTTTCAAATTTCAGGACCATAAGATAGTATATCGATCTCTTATTGTATCCAGCAAAGCACCGCCTTCAGTTGAGATGTTAAACCAAGGACCAACCCCCTTCAGTCACTCACTGTGGACACTAAAGATCTCAAGGGAACTGAAAGTGGAATTCATTTCCCCCCACCCAGCTAGTGTTCGGATCCAACATGGCCGCTCGGTGAACATTAAAGAGTAGTCCTGTGGGAGCTACCTGGATCACGCTGTTCAGCAGCCTGACGTTGTCCCCGTAGGCCCCCCCGACGAGCAGAGGCGCCACCCGGTGGGTGACCTGCTGCGTGACGCCCTGAGGACACACGCTGTCGCTCTGCAGGAACAACTGGACACAACTCACAAAGCTGGGGAGCACGACAACGAAACACAATACAGACAACAACAAGGCATCAAACACTCAAACGATGTTAGGAAACTGCGCTGGTTCGTATTGGTGGAACTATAGAAATTGTTTCGACATTTAGAAAGCACTTTAGTAAAGTAAGCAACCCTATAGAAAGCACTTCTCTATCTGTATGTACAGACACCTACTCTATGTGTTCCTCGTGTGGTTAGGGTCCAGAGAGAAAACAACGAAAAGCCTGTATCCCTGATTCCTACAGATACTATGACCTCTGTCCTGTGTTTTTAAAGCGAAACGCCTGAGTGTGAAGGTCAATGCTGCCGGTCAGAGGTCACCGCTATGTGTAAAGGTCAACATGGCCGGTCAGAGGTCACGGTTATTTGTAAAGGTCACCATGGCGGGTCAGAGGTCACGGTTAAATGTAAAGGTCAACATGGCGGGTCAGACAGAGGTCACGGTTATGCTTAAAGGTCAACATGGCGGGTCAGAGGTCACGGTTATGTGTAAAGGTCAACATGGCGGGTCAGAGGTCACAGTTATGTGTAAAGGTCAACATGGCGGGTCAGAAGTCACGGTTATGTGTAAAGGTCAACATGGCGGGTCAGAGGTTACGGTGGGGGCTAGGGGCCGGCCTTACTGGGCGTTGTTGAGCAGGTAGAAGCCCAGGTGGTAAGAGGGGGGCAGGACGTTGGCCAGCAGGTGGACGGCCGCCTTCAGGTAGCGCGCCTGGATCAGACTCTTCAGCAGAACCACCCCCTCCGTGCAGAACTCCTCCAGACTGCAGGAACAGAGAGGAACCCATGAGGACAGAGAGGAACCCATGAGGAAAGAGAGGAACCCATGAGGAACCCATGAGGACAGAGAGGAACCCATGAGGACAGAGAGGAACCCATGAGGACAGAGAGGAACCCATGAGGACAGAGAGGAACCCATGAGGACAGAGAGGGACCCATGAGGACAGAGAGGAACCCATGAGGACAGAGAGGAACCCATGAGGACAGAGAGGGAACCCATGAGGACAGAGAGGAACCCATGAGGACAGAGAGGAACCCATGAGGACAGAGAGGGACCCATGAGGACAGAGAGGAACCCATGAGGACAGAGGAACCCATGAGGACAGAGAGGAACCCATGAGGACAGAGAGGAACCCATGAGGACAGAGGAACCAATGAGGACAGAGAGGGACCCATGAGGACAGAGAGGAACCCATGAGGACAGAGCGGAACCCATGAGGACAGAGAGGGAACCCATGAGAACAGAGGAACCCATGAGGAACCCATGAGGACAGAGAGGAACCCATGAGGAACATCTGACTCTAGATCTGTGGTCCTCAGCTGGTCCGGCCTCTGGGCCCAAATGGGTCCTCAGTCTTTAAGTCTCCACCCAACAAAATGAATGCCAATCAATGCACTGTTGAAAACATGGAGAGAACAAAACAGCTGCAAACATTGGGCCTGAACTCAATAAAGAAGTGAGCCACTGAAAAATGAATTAACATTGAAACATTAGTAGGTTCACAGGCTTGTATCTAGGGATAAGGTCTGGCAGGTGCTCTGGGACCCGCTCAGGGGGCCCGGTTATGGCTCGCGAACCACCAGTTAAGAACCGCGGTTATGGATCGGGTGTTTGGGTGGCTAACCTGTGCCCCGCGGTCGTCATGGCAACAGACAGGTAGCAGCCGATGGGGAGGCCGGCCTTCACGGCCCGGAGGACAGAGTGCATGCTGGGGGCGTGCGTGATCTCCGGGGGCGGGCTGGAGGCGGAGCCCGGGCCGGCCCAGGCCGCCTGGGGGTTCTGGCTGTTGCCATGGAGCTTCAGCCTCAGCAACATCTGCCACGCCCACTGGCTGAAGGAGGCCTCGGGGGACACGCCCAGACGCAGCACGCTGGCCAGGTAGGACACCTGGGGGGGACAGACGGAGGACTGAGGACGCGCGGGGACACATAGCGGGCCCCTCATGGTGTTAGAGGTACGATGTACGAGGGTGGGATGGTCTGAGGATGTCCATCGGTCAGCCATTGGGGAGGGAGACCCTCTGTGAGACGGTCCGCTGTGGGTGACTTCCTGTCCGCCTCGGAGCTTTGTTTTAGACTTTAGACCATTGTGACCAATCAGAGCATCTGTTCCCCGGTTGGTTTACAGAATCCACCTTGCCTGTCCATCAAATGTGCGTGCACTCCTCATTGGAGGAGGAACGTAGGGAGGGAGGGAGCCGAGAGGGGAGGGAGGAGCAGAGGGGGGAGGGAGGGAGCCGAGAGGGGAGGGAGGAGCAGAGGGGGGAGGGAGGGAGCCGAGAGGGGAGGAAGGAGCAGAGGGGGAGGAAGGAGCAGAGAGGGGAGGGAGGAGCAGAGGGGAGGGAGGGAGGAGCAGAGGGGAGGGAGGAGCAGAGGGGGAGGAAGGAGCAGAGAGGGAGGGAGGAGCAGAGAGGGGAGGGAGGAGCAGAGGGGGAGGAAGGAGCAGAGAGGGGAGGGAGGAGCAGAGAGGAGGGAGAAGAGAGGAACGTAGGGAGGGAGGGAGCCGAGAGGGGAGGAGGAGCAGGGAGGGGAGGAAGGAGCAGAGAGGGAGGGAGGGAGGGAGGGGAGGGAGGAGCAGGGAGGGGAGGGAGGAGCAGAGGGGGGAGGGAGGGAGGAGCAGGGAGGGAGGGAGCCGAGAGGGTAGGGGAGGGAGCGAGCCGAGAGGGGAGGAAGGAGCAGAGAGGGAGGGAGGGAGGGAGGGAGGGAGAAGAGAGAGAGGGAGGGAGGGAGTTAGGGAGGGAGGGAGGGAGGGAGGGAGGGAGGGAGGGAGGGAGGGAGCAGCAGTAGCTCTCTAACCGGTGGATAATGCGCCCCAGGCTGCAGGGGGCGAGCGTACCTGTTTGATGCCCTCTGAGATGAGGCCTGCGTAGGGTTTGTCTGTGAGGTACTTCTGGTAGGCCTCGGCCACCAGCAGGGCCACCTCGCTGTGGAGCGAGGGCGGCAGGGCCAGGGCACCGTCCTGCACACAGACAGGGGGCTTAGTGTGATCAGCACCACCTCACCTCCAGGGTTCACCAGGGTCGGCGGCCTACCTGTGAGTGGCCCCAGTGCAGCCCCTCCAGCACCACGCAGGCCAGCCGGTTCTCCACCGCCTGCAGGGGGTGCTGGAGCAGCCACGCCCCGATCACACACACCTCCTCCGCCCGCGGCGTCCACAGGCAGAGAGGCAGCTCCTTACACAGGTACAGGGCCACCTGGGGGGAGAGAGGGGGAGAGAGAGAGAGAGAGAGAGAGAGAGAGAGAGAGAGAGAGACAGAGAGACAGAGAGACAGAGACAGAGAGAGAGAGAGAGAGAGGGAGAGAGAGAGAGAGACACACACACACACACACACGCACGTACACACCACACACATCAAACGCACACGCACACACAAAAACACAGTGACTATCCTCCCTCAGTGATGGACTGAGACAGAGTGTGTGTGTGTACAGGTGGCCAGCCAGCAGCATGAGCCCACTGAGGATGGCGTGAGGGTGGCGTACCATGCCCACGATCTGGACCGTCTCCCTCAGCCTCTCCAGCACCACGGAGATGACATAGGGATGGGCCGTTGCTATGGCAGCCAGCAGCTCCCGGCCCACCTTGGAGTAGGTCTCCCTGGTGGCCACACTGACGTAGGACACCTGGGGGAGGGACGGGGGAGACAGGGGAGACAGGGGAGAGAGGGGGAGACAGGGGAGAGAGGGGAGAGAGGGGGAGACAGGGGGAAGGGGGAGACAGGGGGAGACAGGGGAGAGAGGGAGAAGGGGGAGACAGGGGAGAGAGGGTAGGGGGGAGGGGGGGAGAGACGGGGGTGACGTGGGAGGGGGGGAGACGAGAGACGTAGAATATAAAAGAAGGGTTACGGTTAGACGACTGCCCCCGTCCCTCTCTGCTGCTCCGGCTGCAGCCCCCTCTAGCGGGCGCAGCTCGCTAGAGGGGGCTGCCCCCGCCCCTCTCTGCTGCTCCGCGTGCAGCCCCCTCTAGCGGGCGCAGCTCGCCCCGCCGCCGTCCCGGAGTCCCGTACCTGGTAGATGATGAGGGTGATGGTGTTGATGAAGGTGGGGTCCGAGTGCTGGGTGGGCGTGGCCATGTGGGCCAGGGCGGTGAGGAGGGCGATGCCGTCCGAGCTGTTCACCTCCCCCAGCCAGCTCTGGAAGCGCTCCTGGTGCTCTGGGTCTGACGGAGGAGGACAGGTAACCCCCGCGTTAGGGCGGCGGCCAGCGGACAGGCGTGACTAAGAGCCATGGCTGGAGTGGCTGTGTGTGGGCGGTGTGTTTGGGTGGTGTGTGTGGGTGGTATTTGGTTGGGGGTGCTGGGTACCTCTGAGGGCCTGCAGACAGGCGTGGGTGTTCTCCGTGGGGACGAGGGCCCGGGGGCCCTCTGTCTCAGCACACTGCATGATGTAGAGCACCCTCCACAGCATGGCGCTGGACAGCGTGCCATAGGGCATCTCCGACATGAACAGCCAGATGCCCAGCCTATCAGAGGAGAGGAGGGGAGGGGGGGGGGGAAGGGGAGGAGAGGGGGGAGGGTAGAGGAGAGGAGAGGAGGAGGGGAGAGGAGAGGGGAGAGGGGATAGGAGAGGAGAGGAGGAGGGGAGAGAAGAGGAGGAGGGGAGAGGAGAGGAGAGGGCTCATATGGACTTCAAAGTGTATTTGCCAAATTAACAAATTAATGTAGAATACATTAAAAGTTAAATATATGGTCAATAGATGATAGTACTCTACATTTACTTTCTCATATTGCAAAACATCCATACATTGTGCTTAACTCGTGAAACAACACAAAAATAACAAGAAATACGTTTAAAATATTGGAATCACAGACATCACAAACAGACATTAGAGCAAACAACAGTACAAGTGTTGGCGTCTGGTTGAGTTCCTGTTGCGGGGGGGGGGGGGGGGGCCCTCGTTGCTCCTCACCACGCGCCCGCAGCAGAGCCCCCACGGCGGAGCCCAGAGCAGCAGCACTCACCTCTTGCTGCGGAGGACGTGCACCACGGCGCGGAGGAACAGGTGGTCGTACTCCAGCTGCAGCTTGTCCATGGACAGAGAGTGTGTGGAGGAGCCGGAGCCCCCAACGCCGCTGACACTGACGTACTGGGCCCAGTGGTCGCTCACGTAGCACACCGTCATCCTGGGCGGACGGGGACAGAGGGACAGAGGGACAGAGGGACAGAGGGACAGAGGGACAGAGGGACAGAGGGGCAGACGGTCAGAGGGACAGAGGGGCAGAGGGACAGAGGGACAGAGGGACAGAGGGGCAGAGGGGCAGAGGGACAGAGGGACAGAGGGACAGACGGACAGAGGGACAGAGGGACAGAGGGACAGAGGGGCAGAGGGACAGAGGGGCAGAGGGACAGAGGGACAGAGGGACAGAGGGACAGACGGTCAGAGGGACAGAGGGTCAGAGGGACAGACGGACAGAGGGGCAGAGGGACAGAGGGACAGAGGGACAGAGGGACAGAGGGACAGACGGTCAGAGGGACAGACGGTCAGAGGGACAGACGGTCACCGGTCTCGTTCATCTCTTCCTCTGCGGCGTAGGGCTCGCTAATCGAGGACCGACTGGGGGGGGGGGGGGGGGCAGACCTGATGCTGTGGCCGATCCGTTTGACCAGCTGTCGGTACCGGGCCCGGTTGTACGTTTGCAGGCCGACGGCCAGAACCTCGATGAGCGAGGAGGCGAAGGCAAAGATCCTCATTATCTTCTGGCTGGAGCAGGCCTGGGGCTCGTACACGCCTAGACAGGGAGGGGGTTAGGGTTAGGGTCCAACCAGACAGACAGACAGAGGGACACACAGACAGACACGCAGACAGACAGACAGACAGACAGACAGACGGACAGACCGACACACAGACACACAGACAGACAGACGGACAGACAAACGGCTCACCCTGCCTACGACAGACAGACAGACAGACAGACAGACAGACAGACAGACAGAGGGACAGAGAGACAGACAGACAGACAGACAGACAGACAGACAGACAGACAGACAGACAGACAGACAGAGGGACACACAGACAGACAGACAGAAAGAAAGACAGACAGACAGACAGACAGACAGACAGACAGACAGACAGACAGACAGACAGACAGACAGACAGACAGACAGACAGACAGACAGACAGACAGACAGACGGACAGACAGACAGACGGCTCACCCTGCCTACGACAGACAGACAATCAGACAATCAGACAGACAGACAGACAGACGGACAGACAGACAGACAGACAGACAGACGGACAGAGAGACAGACAGACGGACGGACAGACAGACAGACGGACAGACAGACAGACAGACAGACGGACAGACAGACAGACGGACAGACAGACAGACAGACAGGCAGACGGCTCACCCTGCCTGCTGATGCCCAGCATGTGTGAGTACAGGTCCTTGAAGGGGAACTGGGCGAGCAGCGAGATCAGGTCCTCCTCACAGAGCAGCAGCCAGCTGCTGTTGGGGTCCTCGTCCTGGAGAGACAGGACCTTAATATCAGACCTTACTCACACACTAGTGTGTTCTGCCCTGAGCCCTCAGATGGACCTTGGGAGATGAATGCAACACATGTTTAATGTTGAACTAGCACACTAGGTGACAATATATATTCAATTAGTATTTTCAGTTTTTCTCAGCTCATATACAGGACTCCATATACACACGACCAAATCATTGAACTCCTTTACTTCCACACACAATCCTCTTCTGAGCTAAGATCTACTGCTAGTTCTGGAGCAGCTTGGCAGAGCCTCTTAGTCGCCTCACTCTGTCCTCTGGGAGAGTGCTACTGGTCTGAGGCAGTGCTACTGGTCTGAGGGAGTGCTACTGGTCTGAGGGAGTGCTACTGGTCTGAGGGAGTGCTACTGGTCTGAGGGAGTGCTACTGGTCTGAGGGTCACTCTGTCCTCTGGGAGAGTGCTACTGGTCTGAGAGAGTGCTACTGGTCTGAGGGAGTGCTACTGGTCTGAGGATCACTCTGTCCTCTGGGAGAGTGCTACTGGTCTGAGAGAGTGCTACTGGTCTGAGGGAGGGCTACTGGTCTGAGGATCACTCTGTCCTCTGGGAGAGTGCTACTGGTCTGAGGGTCACTCTGTCCTCTGAGGGAGTGCTACTGGTCTGAGGGTCACTCTGTCTCTGGGAGAGTGCTACTGGTCTGAGGGAGTGCTACTGGTCTGAGGGAGTGCTACTGGTCTGAGGATCACTCTGTCGGCTCACCTCCTCTCCCCCCTCGTCCACCAGGGTCCAGTTCCCCGACGCGGGCCCCCCCCCTGAGGTCAGGCTCTCACACGGCCTCATGTGGCCCAGGAACTCTGCTCGGTGTCTGGGGTCAAAGGTCACAAAGGTCACGAGGTCAGCGGGGGAAAGGAAGAGCATTCAAACGGGTGTGATTGGTTAAATGAAGCTCTATCTTCTGGGTCACATGATCACAGGGGGGGGGGGGGGGGGGGGGTGTTCAGATCACCTGGCCGGAGACATGAGGATGGTCAGAGCCTTCATGAAGTGCTGGACTCCGCCGTTCTCGCCCCACACCTCGACCTGAAGCAGAACGACACTCGGGTTAGAGGGCAACTTCCAGGTTGGCCAAGCCTGGTCAACTAATGGTGGGAAAGTATGAGGCAAATTGATTGATAAATAATGTAATTTTAAACTTTACCCTCACATTTATCAACCTGCATGTTGACCCTTTAAAATAACATCACTTTAACATTTGGGAATAAAGGACGGGCATTAACCTGTAGGAAGTTGGCTGCCCACTTTCCCATTCCAGCAGGACAACACAGCAGATGGCACAGTAGATACAGACGCTCTCCAGTGCCTCCAAGTTGTAGTAGTACCGCCACCTAGTGGTTAGAGAAGGAACAACATGGGAATATGTCATCAAATAATTGCCACGTTGGAACATGGCGAGAGAAAGAATGGCATGGCGATGCAAGGCTAATGTATTGATACAGCACCCTTCAAACACAAGAGGGTGTGTGTGTGTGTGTGTGTGTGTGTGTGTGTGTGTGTGTGTGTGTGTGTGTGTGTGTGTGTGTGTGTGAGAGTCTGCTTATTTGTGTGTGTGCGTATGTGTATGCATGCGTGCCTGCATAAGAGCGTGTCTGCGTGTTTGTGTGTGCGTGTGTGTGTGTGTGTGTGTGTGTGTGTGTGTGTGTGTGTGTGTGTGTGTGTGTGTGTGTGTGTGTGTGTGTGTGTGTGTGTGTGTGTGCGTGCGTGCGTGCGTGTGTGCGTGTGTGTGTGGTGTGTGTGTGTGTGTGTGTGTGTGTGTGTGTGTGTGTGAGAGTCTGCTTATTTGTGTGTGTGCGTATGTGTATGCATGCGTGCCTGCATAAGAGCGTGTCTGCGTGTTTGTGTGTGCGTGCGTGTGCGCGCGCGCGTGTGTGTGTGTGTGTGTGTGTGCTTATTTGTGTGTGTGCGTATGTGTATGCATGCGTGCCTGCATAAGAGCGTGTCTGCGTGTGTGTGTGTGTGTGTGTGTCTGCGTGTGTGTGTGTGTGTTCATACCAGTCTCTCCAGCCAGTGGTGGATGTCCGTCTGGAACGGGGCGTCGTCGAGCACCCTGCGGGTGAAGCTGAACAGGACGCCGACCGCCTCCTTCAGCGGCTGCAGCGAGCCGGGCCGGGAGCTCCCGCCGCCGCAGTCTGAGAACAACGCACACACGTCAGCAGGGGCTGGGGGTCGGGGAGGGGGGGGCAGACCCACTGCGTACGTCAGGCCCGTTCAACAGGCCTCTACCACGGTACACGATCGATACAACGGGGATGGTCCACCAGAGAAAAGGATCAAGAAAACCAAAGTATCTAAAAGTAAAATAGTCCCGAACCCTTTTGTTTTATTGATCATGCTATATACATACAAAGGAGTAAACATAAGTGATATATTTCCTGTTTTACTTATCGGAGGGTCAGTCTGGGTCAACACAAATGTCAACAAAGTTGTGTTACGTGTTAAGGAACATGTCATACAACATAACAAAGTTGTGTTGTGTCTTCTGGAACACATCATGCAACCTAACAAAGTTGTGTTGTGTCTTCTGGAACACATCATGCAACCTAACAAAGTTGTGTTGTGTGTTCTGGAACACATCATGCAACCTAACAAAGTTGTGTTGTGTGTTCTGGAACACATCATGCAACCTAACAAAGTTGTGTTGTGTGTTCTGGAACACGTCATATTAACATAACCGAGTTGTGTTGTGTGTTCTGGCACACCTCATATCAACATTAACAGAGTGTGCGTGATAAGGTGAGATAAGACCTGTAGAACATTTCTCAGAACACATCTCCTCTTCCACTCACCTGTCAGCAGGCGGTGCAGGTACGACTCCACCTGCAGGCGGGACAGCAGGGCGGTGTAGGCGTGCAGCACCACCTTCTGGTGGAGCAGCTCGGAGCGTGTCTCCAGCAGCCGGCCGAGCTCCGACAGCACGGTCGCGCTGAAGTCAGCCTGCTGGAACCGGTGGTAGCCGGTCACCTTGGCCTGGTCCGCACACAGGCCCTGGGGAGAAAGGGAGTCTGTGAGCCTCACAGGAGGTCAGGGAGTCTGTGAGCCTCACAGGAGGTCAGAGGTCAGGGAGTCTGTGAGCCTCACAGGAGGTCAGAGGTCAGGGAGTCTGTGAGCCTCACAGGAGGTCAGGGAGTCTGTGAGCCTCACAGGAAGTCAGAGGTCAGGGAGTCTGTGAGACTCACAGGAGGTCAGAGGTCAGGGAGTCTGTGAGCCTCACAGGAGGTCAGAGGTCAGGGAGTCTGTGAGCCTCACAGGAAGTCAGGGAGTCTGTGAGCCTCACAGGAAGTCAGTCATGCTTTATTGTTGTTTATCGTTTCTCTGAGGCCAAGGGCTGCTTAGCACTTTAAAACTACAACTACAGAACATACGGCGATCTCTGATTGGATGCTTCAAGTGTTCACAACATTTTGATTTACATTCAGGGCATTTAGCAGACACTGTTGTCCAAAGTGATTTGTCAGAAGAAAGAGAAACAACAATATATCGCTGTCGGTACAGCAAGGATGTTCATGCCAATAACTAACAAATGTTGGTTCTTAACCTCTCAACCCCCATTGTTAGTCGCTTTGGATAGAAGCGTCTGCTTAATGACTAAAGCTAAAAACACACAATGTTTTCAAACTTTTGAGAGCATTAGTGTAACCATAGAGGTCCGTTGAGATATCCCGTCTAGCTAGAGGTGGGGGGTTGATAGCAGCGTGCTCGTCGTGGTCGCCCCCCCAGCGGTGCGGGACCGACCTGCAGGGTGAGCTGCTCGTCCCTGAAGCTCCACAGCCGGTTCTGGGTGCTCTTGCAGTCCGACGACTGCGTGTGCAGCTGCGTGTGCGACTGGGTGAGCTGTCGGCGGCAGCGCCAGTAGTTCTGCAGCAGCTCGGTGAGCTCGTGGCCGTCCGTCTGCGCCGTGCTGCAGAACTGGGCGGCGCACGCCTCCACGCAGCCCAGCCACGCCTTCAGCCCGCCGCCCGTCTCCCACACGCCAAGCTGCTCCAGGGAGAAGGCCTGGGGGACACACCCACAAGACCCAGGGGGGCTTTATACAGGACAAGGCTTTACGTCACAGTTGTAGTAGTAGTAGTAGTAAAGTGGTAGTTAGTTACTGCAGGGTTACTTTATACAGGAGCAAGGCTTTACGTTACAGTAGTAGTAGTAGTAGTAAAGTGGTAGTTAGTTACTGCAGGTTCACTTTATACAGGAGCAATGCTTTACTTTACAGTAGTAGAAGTAGAAGTATAGTAGTAGTTAGTTACTGCAGGTTTATTAGTTAGTTACTGCATGTTTACTTTATATAGGAGCCAGGCTTTACTTTACAGTAGTAGTAGTATAGTAGTAGTTAGTTACTGCAGGTTTACTTTATATAGGAGCCAGGCTCTTACTATATAACAATAGTAGTAGTAGTAGTAGTAGTAGTATAGTAATAGTTAACTCTTTCCCCAATAACAAACACATCGGCTTTATGGGGGTAGAACTGTCTAGCTCTAGCATTATAGCAGATGTTGTAGAAGTTATACCACAGAACCAAATATTTCCACTCATATTAATATTTAACTAACTGTTTCACTATCGCCCCGATAGTTATATTGTCTTCTGAAGAGTATTCAGTTGTTAGTCACGTGTCTTAAAGTGTGTCAGCGGTGGTTTACCTCCAGCTCGGGCGCGGTCTGGGGTAACTCGGGGTACAGCCGGCTCCGGGGCAGCTCGGCCACGGAGCCCAGAGGCTGCAGGCTGGGGGGCGAGGACTCCTGCTCCGCCAGGGCCAACACGGCGGGCCCTCGGGTCTTACAGCTCCGGAGGGCCTCCTCGGAGAGCTGCGTCAGGGGCCCCTCCCCCAGAGAGGTGAGGGAGGGGTAGAGGGCCGGGGCGCTGGGCACGGCCGGGCTGTCCGCCACCGTGGCTGATAAACAAGACTCGATCCATCTCTGGTGGCCCGGGCCGGCTGTCTTTGTGCTCTCCGGCTCGGCTCTGAGCTCCTGGCCTTGAGTCTCCTCCGGTCGCTCCTCATCAGCTTTCTGTGTTTTGAGCTCGATCTGAGAGACCGGCTGGGACGCGGCGAGGGAAGTGTCTGAAGACAGAGCCGACGTCTGGGCATTACTCGCCGACGGTGAGGATGAGCTCGGCTGACTTTCAGACGGCTGTGTTTCGGTAACGTCTGCGGGGGCTGGCTCCTCTGACGCCTGGTAGTGCAGGCTGAGGTGGATATCAGAGAACCCAGAACACAGAGCTTCATCTGGGGCCGCTGCCGGAGCCGTAGACCCCTCCTCTGCTGGCCTCTGCTTCTGAGATAGCTGAGAGAACACCGGACGACAGGGAGAAGTTTAAAGATCGATTTTAGGGTTCATTAACATTTGCCCTAGATGTGACATCATGTGAGCTGGAGCACATGATGAGGCAGTCAACAGTGACATCCATTGAGTATTATTATTTAACATTACTGAAGCGGTAACGTCTGTGGAAGTCACCTGAGGCTTCCCAGCCGATCTGGACTTGCTCTTCTTCGGTCGCACTGCCTCCATGTCTGACGGCTTCCCTCACGTCCCCCCAGATACCGTTCAGATCACAGGCACATTTAGACAACTAAACGGGGGCCTGATGGGGAGAAGTAGTGTCGTCAGTGTGGGTTAGTCAGAAACAACAACAGAGTCCTTAACCCCACCGCAGGCTGGACGGCGCAGTGGGAGATGAGCCTGGGCTGTTGGGGGAAGATAAGGAGCTACTGGCAGGATGTCAACATGTTTTTGTTCTTATTTTGTGTAGGGCATACATGCGGTCTAACGATCCTACAACATCGTGGTAGGAGAGTAAAACGAAACCTTTGATAGTCATTGCACAATATAATAAAGCGTATTGTCTCAACGCAACCTCATCTGCTATACATCTCAGCGTCTATTAAATAATATGTCAAGAAGGCACTTCCTACCGTCGGTCCCGCTGTCATGTTTGCATTCACCGATTCCAGTTAAAGTGTGCTTTGGCGATGTAAACAAGTCCTTGCTCAGCTGTCATGATGCTGTCGTTTGTTTTGTTTTTCTTGATTTCCACGAAATCAGCTATCGCGAGATCTGATAGTGTTGCTACTCCACCCCTCTACGGCGAGCCAGAGAGGCAAAAGCCGCGAAAATCCGCTACTGCGCCCCCTATCTGCAGATAATTCAAATAATGGAATGAGGAGAAGATGTGTAATACAATGTTATGGGGCTGTTTTGTGCTCTACTGAGTGATACGTCCTCCATCTACAAATTTTCATCATCTATTGTAAAATAAGTCTTTATGAATAGATGTAATAAACAGTCATATAACTATGACTGTTTGTTACTCAACGATCGAAATACAGCAATGAGAACCAAATAGTAAAGACCAGCATTCCAATACATTTTAATAAACTAAGAAAAAAATATATTTGTGTATACAGACATTAGTAACATAACTTAATGTTGCATACAAAATATTCAAATAAAACAGCGCAATAATATAATTGTTAACGTTGTTTTGACCAAGATAAAGGCTCAGACACTTCAACAAACTTTCATCATATTTATATTTCCCTTTATAAACTCATCCATCGTCTCAAACAATGTGTCTTTCAAAAGGAAAACTATGAAGGCAGAAGCATCCCACTGAGGTTTATCTGATGTGGGTCATAAGGCCGGACTAATTGTGTTATCAAAGCTGGTCATGTGATGTTGAATCAGTAAGCCAATGTTTAATTTAGATGAATAAGATAAAATAAACACTGGTACCCACATGACAGCCACTCAAAATGTATTTGATCTTATTTAATACTTCACATTGTATGCAGTTCTCTATTGCATAACTCAGAACTCGTTCATCTACGTCTGCTTCCTCTCAGTCTGCTTCCTCTCAGTCTGCTTCCTGCTTCTTCTCAGTCTGCTTCCTCTCAGCCTGCTTCCTCTCGGTCTGCTTCCTCTCAGTCTGCTTCCTGCTTCCTCAGTCTCCTTCCTCTCGGTCTGCTTCCTCAGTCTCCTTCCTCTCAGTCTCCTTCCTCTCAGTCTCCTTCCTCTCGGTCTGCTTCCTCTCGGCCTGCTTCCTCTCAGTCTGCTTCCTCTCAGTCTGCTTCCTGCTTCCTCAGTCTCCTTCCTCTCGGTCTGCTTCCTCAGTCTCCTTCCTCTCAGTCTCCTTCCTCTCGGTCTCCTTCCTCTCGGTCTCCTTCCTCTCGGTCTCCTTCCTCTCGGTCTGCTTCCTCTCGGTCTGCTTCCTCTCCGTCTGCTTCCTCTCGGTCTGCTTCCTCTCAGTCTGCTTCCTCTCAGCCTGCTTCCTCTCGGTCGGCTTCCTCTCAGCTTGCTTCCTCTCGGTCTGCTTCCTGCTTCCTCAGTCTCCTTCCTCTCAGTCTGCTTCCTCTCGGTCTGCTTCCTCTCAGCCTGCTTCCTCTCGGTCTGCTTCCTCTCAGCCTGCTTCCTCTCGGTCTGCTTCCTCTTGGTCTGCTTCCTCTTGGTCTGCTCCCAGGATGCCAGGGCGTGTCTCGTGGGCGTGTCTCGGGCGTGTCTCGGGGCGTGTCTCGGGGCGTGTCTCGGGGCGTGTCTCGGGGGGCGTGTCTCGGGGGCGTGTCTCGGGGCGTGTCTCGGGGCGTGTCTCGGGGCGTGTCACAGTTCACCCTGGGGCCAGAGTCAAAGGTTAAATGTCAAAGGTCAGCGGTCAGGTGTTTTAGCGGAGGCTGGGGGAGGGGCTCCCGGGGGGCGTGGTCCAGGGCAGGGTCACCGTCTCGTATATGGGGGGCGGACGGAGGTGGAGCTCCTCCTCACGGGCGTAGCCGGCTCTCTCGTGTCCGGGGGACGGCGCGTACGGGTCCGGGTGGTCCGGGTATTGCTGGTGGTCCTGGTGGTGCTGAGGGTGGTGGTGGTGGTGGTGCGGGTGGTGGGTGTAGGCCTGGCTCAGTGCCAGGCTGAGGATCTCCGTCTTCTCCTTGTAGAAGCGCAGCTCGACGCCGCGGCGGCGCGCTAGCACCAGCTCCCGCTGGGCCACGGCGAGCTGCTCCGCCAGCCGCCCGGCCGCCCGGCGCTCCCGCTCCAGCCAGTCCAGCGCCATGCTGCTGCGGAGGGACTCGTCCAGGCCCCGCTCGGAGAAGTACGAGATCACACTCTGAGGGAGGGAGGGAGAGGGAGGGGGAGGGGGAGGGAGGGGGAGGGGGAGGGAGGGGAAAGAGAGGGAGGGAGGGAGGAGGGGAGGGAGGGAGAGGGGAGGGAGAGAGAGGGAGAGGGAGGGAGAGAGGGAGGGAGAGGGGGAGGGAGAGGGAGGAAGGGAGAGAGAGGAAGGGAGAGAGAGAGACAGGGAGGGAGGGAGGAAGAGAGGGAGGAAGTGAGAGAGGGAGGGAGGGAGGGGAGAGAGAGGGAGGGAGGAGAGAGAGAGAGAGAGGGAGGGAGGAGAGAGGAGAGGAGGAGAGGAGAGAGAGAAGAGAGAGAGAGAGAGAGAGAGAGAGAGGAGAGAGAGAGAGAGAGAGTCAGTGATAGATATAGAGGGTGAGGGAGTCAAAGAGAGAGAGAGAGAAAAAGAGAGAGAAAGAGAGTGAGGAGCGAGAGAGGGGAGAGAGAGAGGGAGGGAGGGAGGAGAGAGGGAGGGGAGGGAGGGAGGGAGGGAGGGAGGGAGAAAGAGGAGTGAGAGAGGGAGAGGGATAGAGGGTGAGAGTGGAAAAGCAGGGGGTTCATTTTGAGTAATGATTGGTTCAATGTTCAAATGCAGAACAGAAAACCTAATTATTTTGCGCTGTTTACAAAAACATGAACAAATCACACTCTGAGAGAGGAAGCAGAAACAACCCCTATGATTCCATATTCAAATACAGAACGAAAAGAGTAGTCTTATTGACTTTATTTAAACGTTTATTCCATACAAGTGTGGAAGTTAACCCCGGCCTTATGGGGCCCGGTGGGCTGAGGGGGGCGGAGGACGTACCCTTCGGGAGCACTGCTGGTCCTTCAGGGACTTCAGGGTCCCGTTCCAGTGCAACAGCTGGAACACTGTCATCATCTCCTATACAGGGAGAGGTGGGGGGGGGGGAGGGAGGAGGGAGGAGGGGGGGAGGGGGGGGGGGGGGGAGGAGGGAGGGGGGGGGGGGGGAGAGGGGGAGGGAGGGAGGGAGGGGGGAGGGAGAGGGGGGAGAGAGGGAGGGAGGGGGGGAGGGATGGAGGGGAGGGGGGAGGGAGGGCGGAGGGGGGAGAGAGAGAGAGAGAAAGGGGGAGAAAGAGAGAGAGAAAGAGAGGGATAGCGAGAGAGAGAGGGGGAGAAAGAGAGAGGAGGAGAGAGGTTGAGAGTACAAAGGAAGGGGTTTCTTTAGAGTAAAGATTTGGATTGTAAACTGTGTAAACTATGTTACTTTAGCCCTGACAAAGATTAAGTATTAACTCACAGCCAAGACTTGTGCTTGATTAGTTTGAAAAGATATTCTAAATATTCACACACCTGGTAGGCTTAGCTGTCCCAAGTGCTGGCCATAACACTGTCGAGCATGATATTAAGGTTTAAACAACTATAATTTCTGGATTAACTGTCCCTGCCATTATGTTTGTCATATTTACCTGTCCATTCATTTTCTAAATCCTTAAATCATGTCTAACGTGTGTGTGTGTGTGTGTGTGTGTGTGTGTGTGTGTGTGCGTGCTTGTGTGTGTGTTTTTTCGGTCCGCACACTCGTGAGTGCACATGTGGGTGTAATGACAGGATTTGAATGCACCTCTAGTGATGTCTAACAGTGTTTATCTTGGCCCGTCTTGCTTTAGGGTACAGCGGTGATAATTAAGCTGCTTCCTCAGGTCAATACACACGGCGAGGTGAATACACACGGCGAGCAGATGTGTTTGTGTTCCCCTGTGAGGCAGGAGGTTCTCCACGCCCCTGACTCCATCAGAGGTGCCTCCTCTAAAGTTAAACATGGAGGCACTCGCACTCAGATTCAACAAATAGAGGAAGAGAGACATTAAATATACTGAGAGGCCAGGAGAGTGAAACCACGTGGCACTGAAGTGGTTCGTGAGCTCCTTGGACGATCCATTCAGTCATGTTGTCCGTCACACTCCATTTAACGCCTTATTTACAATATACAACCCACGTTGTTCCCAATTATTAACTTGATTATTAACTCAAACACGTTGACTCAGCCGTGTGACTGGTCACAAGGTCTGGGTGTCCTTGGAGTGCTACCAGAGTTCCACATGACGGCGGGCGACGTGAGCAGGGCCGAGGTGGAGGCGAGGCCGCGAGGGGCTGCGCTGAGGATCTCTACCTGGAACTCCAGCATGGTGCGCCCCCTGCAGGAGTGGAGCAGCAGGCTGTAGGTGCCGATGCTGGTGCCTGGGTCACACGCGTCCTCCAAAGAGACCTGAGAGAGGGGCACACTTAGCGTCAGATGACCTCGGAAATCACAGAGTAGAAACAAGATGTAACCTCATCGATGTAGCCCAAGATTAGTACAACTTCAACTAGCTCGTAGCTTAAAATAACCTGGACATATCTGTGGTAAATTGCTGCGTTATAATGATGTCGATAATGATGATAATTAATAAAAGCACATCCTATTACTGATCAATTCTAGAAAAACTATATGCTGGCCAGCCGTCCCCCTCTCTTTGCTTACAAGAATCTTACTATTGACCCCCCCTGGACTCATGTGTGTGCGTGTGTGAGTGAGTGAGTGCGTGCATACGTATGTGAGTGAGTGATTGAGTGCGTGCCTACATGCGTGAGTGCATGCGTGTGTGAGTGCGTATGTGCGTGCCTGTGTCTGTGCGTGCGTGCGTGTGTGTGTGTGTGTGTGCGTGCTTGAGTGCGTGCGTGTGTGAGCGTGCTTGGGTGCATGTGTGTGTGAGTGCGTATGTGCGTGCGTGTGTCTGTGCGTATGTGCGTGTGCGTGCGTGCGTGCGTGTGGCGTGGGGGGGCTCACGGCGCTGTCGGCCGCCGCCTGCCTCAGGCTCTGGGAGATGAAGGGGGGGCTGATGTGGCGCGACGGCAGCTCGTTCATCAGGGAGTTCATCAGCGCCACGCGGGCCGCGTCCCGACGGGCCTCCGCCTGGGTCTCACACACCTGGGGGGAGGAGGGGGAGGGAGGGGGGAGGAGGGGTGGAGGAGAGAGGAGAGAGAAAGAGAGAGAAAGAGACAGAGAGAGGAGAGAGAGACAGACACAGAGACAGAGACAGAGGGAGAGAGAGAGAGAGAGAGAGAGAGAGAGAGAGAGAGAGAGAGAGAGAGAGAGAGAGAGAGAGAGAGAGAGAGAGAGAGGAGGAGGAGGAGGAAGGAGGAGAGGATGAAACGTAAAAGTATTTACAAAGAACATTCTAACAACTTGGGTTGACCAAAGTGCTGCACAGCATTAAAATAATGATGGCATAATATATGAGAGACAACGTTAAACAATGAGAAGAGTAGATAGAAGAGAAAGGCAGATGGTCTGTTTGATTGAAACGCCGGTGAGAAAGAAGCAGGTTTCCAGGTTGGATGTGACAAGGTTCAGGAGATGTATTCGTAACATTACACTGACTGCACACTTCTGCAAGTTCACAAGTGGTGATCATGGGATCAGTTCAATTAGGAACCAGATTAGCTCAGGAGATCAGAGCCGTAGTGAACCAATAATAATCTGCCCTGAACTGGGGTAGCCTGGGTTAAGATGAGGCTTTAGCAAACAGCCCAACCTTTGATGTGTGTGACTTCATATGGGATCGGGCTATGTATCTGTGTGCGTGTGTGTGTGCGATTGTGTGTGTGTGTGTGTTTGTGTGTGTGTGTTTGTCTGTGTGTGTGTATTGGTGTATATGGTTTGTGTGACTGCATGTGTCTATGTGTGTGTGTATATGGATCAGTGTGTGTGTGTGTGTGTGTGTGTGTGTGTGTGTGTGTGTGTGTGTGTATGTGTCCTCTGCACACTTACACACCTAAACAGAGAAAGGTGAGAGAGAGAGAGAGAGAGAGAGAGAGAGAGAGAGAGAGAGAGAGAGAGAGAGAGAGAGAGAGAGAGAGAGAGAGAGAGAGAGAGAGAGAGGAGGGGGAGAGACAGAGAGGAGAGAGAGAGTGGAGGAGAAAGAGAGGAGAGAGAGAAGAGAGAGGTGGAGGGGAGGAGGAGATAGAGAGGGGAGGGAGGGGAGGAGGAGAGAGAGGGAGAGGATGATAACAGGCATTGGGTGGTGTCAGTGAACTTACCCTGTAGTTCCCGAAGCAGCTCCCGCCCGGCAGGGTGACGTAGCAGACGTAGGGCGGGCCGGGCGTGGGGGCCGACTCGTACAGCAGCAGCAGGGGGCCCTGCTCCGCCCGGGGGTCCTCCGCCCCCCCCTCCGTCAGCGGGACGCTCTGCTTCTTCTGCCAGAAGTGGTGCAGCATGGCCACCACGTTCACTGGAGGGGCGGAGCTTAGAGTGAGGACCAATGGGAGGCATGGCCACCACGTTCACTGGAGGGGCGGAGCTTAGAGTGAGGACCAATGGGAGGCATGGCCACCACGTTCACTGGAGGGGCGGAGCTTAGAGTGAGGACCAATGTGAGGCATGGCCACCACGTTCACTGGAGGGGCGGAGCTTAGAGTGAGGACCAATGGGAGGCATGGCCACCACGTTCACTGGAGGAGCGGAGCTTAGAGTGAGGACCAATGGGAGGCATGGCCACCACGTTCACTGGAGGGGCGGAGCTTAGAGTGAGGACCAATGGGAGGCATGGCCACCACGTTCACTGGAGGGGCGGAGCTTAGAGTGAGGACCAATGGGAGGCATGGCCACCACGTTCACTGGAGGGGCGGAGCTTAGAGTGAGGACCAATGGGAGGCATGGCCACCACGTTCACTGGAGGGGCGGAGCTTAGAGTGAGGACCAATGGGAGGCATGGCCACCACGTTCACTGGAGGGGCGGAGCTTAGAGTGAGGACCAATGGGAGGCATGGCCACCACGTTCACTAGAGGGGCGGAGCTCAGAGTGAGGACCAATGGGATGTTTGGGATTGTTTGCAGTTTGGCAGCGCAGTGGTGAAACGAGCTCCCTGCCGACGTCACGACCGCAGAGTCGCTCACAAGCTTCCGCAAAAGACTCAAAACTAACCTGTTCAGAGCTCACCAGGACTCCCCCCCCCCCCCCCTTACACACTTGTTGTATGTTGTACGTCCTGGAACTTAAAAATAGTACTGACAAAAACTTCAACGTTGAGAGTGACAGTCTAGTGTAATGGGAGATCAAATTTATCAGGATTTTTATTTCCAGAATATGTATTGTTTAGATATTAACAATATTTTGTAATGAACATTATTTTCCATGTAATATTCTCAGCCTCACTGCTAAGTCTCCTGCACTAAATTCAAACAGTAACAACATAAGAAGTGAAACTATTTTCATTATGACACATGATCTGCAGTCACAGCCTTTGTTCCTGTGTTTATGGGAATTAGTGTTAATGTTGTTCAGTGTGTGTGGGGCGATAAAGTTTCAGTGGAACAACGTTCTCCGGAGGGTTTGTTTGAACAGAGGTTAGTCCAGAGGGGAGACACCATCACCCGTGCTTAGGTCAGCGTTTCCCGAGCCTTCGAGCAATTTGACCGTGAGACACATTCAACCTGAGAACAAGCTCACCCAAACCACAACCTTGATATAAGCATACCTATGAGGCTCATCCAAAGAACTACAAGAATCAATTCAATATTTCTTTATAGGAAAATGAGAAAACATATTTCAAACAACGTAAGGTATGATGTAATCAGGGGCGTAGCACCAAATTCTGGGCCCTATACAAGAAGTCCTGATGGCCCCGAATGACATGACACTTAGTCAACAGTCAAAAAATACTTAATTCTTTTTTTATAATAATTCGAAACTTCCCATGGGCCCCCCAAGCCTGTCCACCTTACACCCCAACTCCGACGGCCCTGGATGTAATAACAAGGTGAAACAACACAGTGCTTGATCGGGTGCTCGATGGGCCTCCCTCTCTGTTATTGTTGCCATCCCTCCTCCACTGGGTCGTGAGCAGCCTCTCTGGCCGTCGCGGCGTACTCACGGTGTACTCACGGTGTACTCACGGTGTACTCACGGCGTACTCACGGTGTACTCACGGCGTACTCACGGTCTTGAGGGGAGTTGCCGCTCTCGCTCTTCAGCAGGTGGGACATCATGATGTTCTCCTGCATCTCCTCCGAGCTCACCCTCGCTGCTCCGGCCTTCCTCATGACTGCTCTCACGGCCGCGTCCCGACCGGCTCAGTCCCCTCTCCTCCTCTCCTCACCTCGTCTCCTCTCCTCTCTGTCGGGCGTCCACAGCAGGGTGAGCGAGGGCAGCTCTCATCGCCTACCGACCGGGGTGGACTGCTGCGGCAGAGGGGCTGGTCTCGAATCCTCTGGACTCCTCGATGCTCGCCCTCAACTTGTATCCCACCCCCTCCCCTCTCTCCCCCTCACTGTGTGAACGTCTCCCTGAACTGCCGCGCTCTCCCCCTTCCTCCCCCTCTCCCCTCTCTGTGTGAACTTCTCCCTGGTCAGCCCCTCTCTCCCCCCTGCCTCCCCCCTCTCCTGTGTGAACGTCTCCCCGGGGGCTTCTCCTGCAATGCGGACCACCTTTGTCCCCCATTCTACCAATTAGCTCCGAGGGCCCCCTCCCTCATTCTACACATACATACACACTGGCAAACGCCCGTTTGTCTTTCGCTTGCACTCTCCCACACACACACACACACACACGCACACACTCTGAGGTCTTCCACTGGAATGCAGGCCCCCCTGCGCCCCCCCCCCGTCCGTCCGTCCGTCCTTTGCAGTGTGCAGCTGGCTAATCCCGGAGCCGAGTCACAGTTAAACGAACCCTCAGCATGGAACACATTAGCCCCGGGGTGATGAAGCTACTTGATGATAAACAGTTCACCAGCGGACATACCGTTAGTTAATATACCTCCAACGACCACTGCTGCTCCTCCTCCTATAGGGGTGTGGGACAGAGGGGGAGGAGCTGGGGGGGGGCAGGGCCTGGTGTTGACTGTTCACACACTCGCCTTTGCTCGGCGAGGCCGGCCGCGGTGCAGCTCGATTCAGCCCCTAGGTATGAATGGTCATTGTTCCGCTCTGAATCAGCTGCTTCTCAAAGCCTCTTACACGTTAATGAACCACAGTGAGAGAGGAGCGCTGGTTCCTAAGCTCCCGGGCTCCGTCCCGAGCTACGCAGTGTGTGCGCCGACGCGCTCCGGAGGGAATCAGCATATCTTTGGGCCCCGTTCTGGGGCCGATGGCGTCGGCGTGTCAATCTTTCTGCGAGTTGATTGGTCGCAAAGGTGGCGGCGTTGCGGCGTTGCGGTGCCCTCCCTTTCAGACGCTTGTCAGATTGTTGGGGAGCTTTGTGCCGGCGGCATCTCGCTGAGATGAAAGGTTTCCTAGGGGCCGACCTTGGCATGCATGTCGGGGAACCACACGAGTCCCCCCCCCCTGGAGAACCAGGTCAGATGTTTGCCACACAACAGGAACAGTCTTTCGTTTAGTGTAACACATTTTTATTTATTTAAAACCACAACTCATTTATTGTCATGCGGCCACATTTGTATAAATGGTAGTTATTTACAACCCCTCCGCATGTCTTTAATATGACGTCACACCGCCCCCCACCGGCCCGGGTGGGTTCCTCCCGGCCGGCTCGGCTGAATGATCGACCTCTATACCGACTCAACCCAGCGAGCAGGAGCGGAACCCCAACGACACAGTCCTCGCAGTCCCCCCCCTCCCCCCACCCCCACCCCCTCAGCCCCAGAAGGAGTCGCACTCCAGGCTGGACTTGATGACGCTGTCGGTCTCCCTCCGGGCCTTGGTCTGCAGGCTGGCCTCGCCCCTCTGCAGACGCCTCCTCTGAGCCGACTTCTGCTGCTTCCCCAGCTGGCGGCGCACCTTCTGACGCACCACCTCCTGCAAGAGAGAAAGACACCTCCACCTTTATACAGTGTTACAGGAACCATCACCACCTTCACCTTTACAGAACCATCACACCGGTGATGGTTCCTATGGTAACGATCACTTAGGGTCATGGATGGCCTTTTTTAGCGGTTCTAGTTTGATGCTACTAACTCTAGGTGGACACACGCACACCCCAGACGTGTTGTGTGGATGTGCGTGTCAGCGTGTTGTGTGGTTGTGCGTGTCAGCGTGTTGTGTGGTTGTGCGTGTCAGCGTGTGCGTGTCAGCGTGTTGTGTGGTTGTGCGTGTCAGCGTGTTGTGTGGTTGTGCGTGTCAGCGTGTGCGTGTCAGCGTGTTGTGTGGTTGTGCGTGTCAGCGTGTTGTGTGGTTGTGCGTGTCAGCGTGTTGTGTGGTTGTGCGTGTCAGCGTGTGCGTGTCAGCGTGTTGTGTGGTTGTGCGTGTCAGCGTGTTGTGTGGTTGTGCGTGTCGTCGGCGTGTGCGTGCCGACTCACGGGCGGTATGGTGGAGCAGCTGCCCACGCTGCCCACGGTGCCCTCGCTGTCCGTTCTCCTGCGGTGCTCGTTCAGGTGCAGCATGCTGTCTGCGTCTCTGCAGGAGGGAGACACACGGGTCAGCATTCAAACCCAACACCGACAATTACTGTAGATGGAGAACACGGTCCCCATGCACCAAATACAAGAAGGTCCGTGTGGGTGACCTCAGGGTATTGACTGGGCGCAAACACCTTTTAATAATTTGTAAATTTGAATTATTAAGGTCAATCAGAACGTTACGCAGATTGAGGGTTTTCAAGCGGTTACCTGAACGGTTTGAACTCTCTGTTGGCGGCCGACAGGTCCAGCAGCTCTGGACACCGGTCCTCCTCCTCTTCTCCTTCTCCTCCTCCTCCTCCATCATGCTCACCAGACTCTTCTCTGCCCTCTTCAGCGCTGCAGACCGCCAGTTCCGCCTTCAGTTCCGCCTTCAGTTCCACTTCCAGCTCTGCCTTCTTCTCCGTCACCAGTTCCGCCTCCTTCTCTTCTTCTCTGGTCTCACCCTCCTTCTCTTCTTCTCTAGTCTCACCCTCCTTCTCTTCTGCGTCCCGTGAGTCCGTCTGTGTCTCTTCCAGTTTCAGCCCGTCCAGTTCCAGCATCACGTGTTTGTACTCCTCCATGTCGACGCCTTGCACCTCTCCATTCTCTGAGTCCCCTTCCTCCTCCTCCTCCTCCTCCTCCTCCTCCTCCTCATCGTCGTCTTCGTCGTCCTCCTCGCTCTCGGGGCCGGCGGGGTGCAGCAGCTCTCCGTCCCTCTCCATCTCCTTGGTGAAGCCGCTGGCTGAGATCTCCACGTCCAGACAGCAGGACCGCCTGTAGAGCACAGAACACAACTGATGGGTTAGTGGTGTTCCCATTTGGTTAAAACCACTGGTTTAGAGACAGAAACACTGGTTTAGAGACAGAGGCACTGGTTTAGAGACGGAGGCACTGGTTTACAGACGGAGGCACTGGTTTACAGACGGAGACACTGGTTTACAGACGGAGACACTGGTTTACAGACGGAGACACTGGTTTACAGACGGAGGCACTGGTTTACAGACGGAGGCACTGGTTTACAGACAGAGGCACTGGTTTACAGACAGAGGCACTGGTTTAGAGACAGAGGCACTGGTTTACAGACAGAGACACTGGTTTACAGAGAGAGAGGCACTGGTTTACAGAGAGAGCCACTGATTTACAGAGAGCGAGAGACTGGTTTACAGGCAGAGAGACACTGGTTTACAGCGAGACACTGGTTTACAGACAGAGCCACTGGTTTACAGACAGAGCCACTGGTTTACAGAGAGCGAGACAATGGTTTACAGGCAGAGACAACACATGCTACAGTCAGTTGGTCACCTGATGTCTTTGAAGGTCGGGTACAGCTCACTCTCATAGTGGTAGCGTTTTGCGAAGTAATCTCGGATGCACTTGACATCTCGGTCGAAGTACCTGCAAACCAAAACGTCAAAGAGAGAGGCATGAGGTCACACGCACTCTCCCGATAGGGCGAACATGAATGATGTCATGAGGGCGGGACGGACCACTCTGCGTTGAAGTGGGACGTGGAAACCATCTGGGGGAAGTCGATCATGGTCACATGGTCGGTGTCGTCCAACATCAGGTTGAACTCGTTGAAGTCTCCGTGGATGAGGCCGTGATTGGCCAGCTTGACAATGAGCTCCATGATCTCGCTGTAGAGACCGGGCGGATCCTGCAGCTCCCGGATCTGACACCTAGAGGGCGACAAAACATCAAGAGAAAGGCCGTAAATAACCTGGATTTACATTGGCAACCCAAAACTTCAGCCATAGAGGGCCATAGAGGTCCTTATTTACAGGTTATCCTACGTTTTTAAAATGTTGTTCATTTAAGTTGAGATTTGGACCCAGCTCCATACACAGCACTAGGATGTACCACACTATTATGCTGCTTCTAATCTAACATAAGATGCTACCTGGTCCAGTTTCCCTTTAAGCACAGAAGGGTTGTTTTAAATGCACGGCTGTTGGTTTACACACATTGGATATCCGTTGATGAGCTCCATCACCACAGCGTGTCTGTTGTAGTCCACTGGTCTGGGGACAGGGAAGCCTCGCTCATACAACACCTGGGGACGAGACACAGATTATTAACGCTAACAGATTCAGATGTCAGCTGCCTCCTAAAATCCACCTTTTTGATAAAGGGCAAACATTAACACAGGGCGCTTACGAAGGGAACCAACACAAAAAAATCAAGAAATAAGATTGGAATAAAAGTAACAGAGACATCATAGAGACACATTCGAGAGCTAAGAATACATGAGGTGATAATCTCAGAAGGGACGGGATGGGATTGGGAGAAGGCGAACTAAAAGGAGTGAATGAGATGCTTCCTCCGTGCTTCACCTTCATGTAGGCGTACTCCTTCATGGCGGAGAGGCGGGAGAGGTAGAGCCAGGAGATGTTCTTCCTGTGCTTGTGGTAATCCCTCTGGTTCTTGATGTTCCTGAAGGACGTTCTGCCCAGTCTGTGGAGCTTCATGGCGTACTGCTCCCCCTCAGGATTGGCGACGATGTAAATATCTACGAGGGAACGGGTGGGGAAGTGATTTCCAGGTCTCCTACACAATGTTGTCAAACTGTATCTGTGACATTGTAGTGACATTGTAATAACAATTGTGTGTTTGTTGTATCATATAGAGAACTGGAGAATATCTAGAAATATAATTTGATTTGTAGTGATTATCAGCTAAGTAATCCCTTGAACGGCCCTAGTTGGATTGCCTTGATCATTGTGAAACTGTAACTCTCTGTTCGGCATCTCTAGACGTACCCGACTCCTTCCCGACGCCCATCTGGTTGCCCACAGAGAGCAGCACCTCTCTGGCACAGAAGGTCTTCAGCGCCAGGTAGTCGTAGCCCCCGTAGTTCAGCCGGTAACCGTGCACAGCTGAGGAACACAACAACACAACTATTCAATATCTTCAGTTGCACTTCTTCGTATTTGGTCCATCTTGAGCCTCTTGTGTGAAAGGACATTCAAGGAGAAGGGTTCCAGAATGACGTGAACGCTCTTACTCTTTGTGTGTTCGTAGGACAGGAGTTTGTGTTTCACGAGTTCTCTTAAGATCTTGTTGCAGCCTCCGTGCTTGAGGCTGGCGATGGAGGCCAGCAGACTGACCGGGACGATTTCATGGTTTTTCATTCCCATCTCCACCTGTTCACAGAGAACACAGACGTTAGATGTGTTGCCCAGTAATCGGCATACCAGGACAGGGAATTGGGCTATCACAGCACGAATGACAGGCGTTGAAAGAGCAAAGACATTACATTAAGAATCATTCTATACACAATAATGCAACAAATATCAGTTTGTATCATGAGGTAGACATGATTACCAGTTGATGTACTGAATCTACAAATATAGCCATTGCTGTAAATGCAACACACGCACACACACACACACACACACACACACACACACACA